>NC_143052.1:209396250-209717500 GCF_052426305.1 Pelodiscus sinensis
TAATAATCACTTCTGAACCAGTAAAAGTATATGGCATTAAAAATTTTGCCTTGGGAAAATTTCTAAGCCCTGGACTACGTCTAGACTGGCATGATTTTCTGGAAATGCTTTTAACGGAAAACTTTTCCGTTAAAAGCATTTTCGGAACAGAGCGTCTACATTGGCACGGACGCTTTTCCGCAAAAGCACTTTTTGCGGAAAAGCGTCCGTGCCAATCTAGATGAGCTTTTCCACAAAAAAGCCTCGATCGCTATTTTCGCGATTGGGGCTTTTTTGCGGAAAACAAATCTGGGCTGCCTACACTGGCCCTTTTGCGCAAAACTTTTGCGCAAAAGGACTTTTGCCCGAACAGGAGCAGCATAGTATTTCCGCAAGAACACTGATAATCTTACATGAGATCGTCAGTGCTTTTGTGGGAATTCAAGCTGTGTAGACAGCTGGCAAGTTTTTCCAGAAAAGTGGCTGATTTTCCGGAAAAACTGGCCAGTCTAGACACAGCCCAGGTGTACCACCCTAGGGAGCTATTTTGAAATAACTCCTTTATTTCAAAATAACAAGCAGAAGCATCCACACTACCAAGCCTGTTATTTTGAAATAATGGGCTGGTTATTTCAAAACAATAACTCCTGCTTTGCATGAGGAATAACACTTATTTTGAAATAGTAATTTCAGAATAGCAGTAGTGTGGGTGTTCCATTGCTGCTATTTTGAAATAACTGCTCCAGAGAGTCATTCAAAGTTATAACTCCCCAGTGATTCCTCTTAGCTGAGGTAGCCCATCCACATTCAGGGAGTCTACCTTGGACTAATTTCAAGGCTTCCCTATAATGTAGACATGCTATTTCAAAATAACTTATTTTGGAATAATAACTCCTAAAATAACTATCTCACAATAAATTCCTAGTGTAGACATCTCCTAATATAGCTACATATGCCAAAACATCAGTAAATATGCACATAGGCCATCTTAAATGTATCTTAAATGAGTGCTTTATGTGACATAGATCCAAGAAATATAAACTGAAAACTTGTACTGATACACATTAAAAGCTGTATACCTGCCGTTATATTCAAATGCACATTAAAAAAATGTCGCCATGTAAAATTTTCCTTTTCACATTGGGCATAATATAATTGAGAAGCAAGATATAAATGGTTTTATACCTAAGAGAACCTCATATAAGCAAGCTTTATAAGGATTTACTTTTGCATTTATTCATCAGTCAGATAATAAGTATGGCCTCTTTTTCCCCTGTCAAGTGTACACAGTGCCAGAAAGGACAAGGAATTACAGAAGATTACTTTTCATTCATTTTAATAATGTAGTTTAAATAAAGATGTAAAACACTGGCAGCTTACAGCCATCCTCAAAGGGTACCCAAGCAAAAGTGATAGTTTCAAGGACATACTACTTCAGTACCTTTAGAATTTTAATTATGGTGCCATTGCTTGATATTCTTGCATTTTCCAGTTCCTGTATTTATTTTTATTTTTTTTTGCATAATCTCCAAAACTGCTAGTCTCTCTCCACCTTTCAAGGACTGTTTGTCATCATTTTTTCTGACTTGGAAATCTATCTCTTATGAAGCTTGAGACAACCAAATGAAGCCATGCCACACAATTCAAGACAATTCCTAAACCCACTTACCTACTACCCCAACCCTGACCCAACCCCATAAATTCCAATTTGGGAATCCTTCTCACCAACAATAGTTTAGGAACAGACTTAAGACAGGTGAGAGTTGTAGATGTGGTAAAAATTATTTTCAGAGCAGGTGGTTTTATTCCGGGAATTTTCTTAACCCAAAGAACAAGAGGTTTGTGTCCTATTATCAGCAGAATGGTATTATCTTTTCTCTGGATGCATAAGAACAGTTTGGGATCTTTGACTTTTAATTTGTCTTCTACGTCCCAATAAAAAGAAAACACAACCTGAGTGATAACTGTTACCTTCTGAGGCTCTGTCTACACTACAAAGATAAATCAGAAAGAGAAACATACTGCAAATTGTGTATCTTTTTCCGATTTACTTCCGAAAGAGATTCAAAAAAAAGAAAAACCTCTTTCAGAACATCCCTTCTTCCTCGTAAAATGAGATTTACAGGGATGCTGAAAAAATGTGTCTCCTTTTCTAACATTTTTTTCAGAAAAGTGGATGCGTTCCTCGGACATAGCAGAGCTTTTCCGGGATACCTGCAGGGGCTCTGCAGTCTAGACATAGCCTCAGATACTACTTTCTGGTCTGGGCATAGCTACCAGAATATGTGCCAAGGGTTTGTCTAGAGATGAACACTTGGGGTGTGATAAGCAGGGTGTAAATCTACAGCATACTAGCCTACCACTCACTAACCGTTCATAAAGACCCCAGCACAGAATACCGCTTTTTCAAAGCCATGTAAATAAAGCCTAGGGAACTTTAGTGCATGGCAACAGGGTTCACATGGACAGTTAGTGTGTGGCAGGTAAGTGTGTTGTAGATTTACATACCAGTTGTCGCACACTAATTGGCCATTTAGACAAGATCTAAGATGTCAATTCAGGAAAGCACTTAAACATGTACTTAAAAAAAAAGCATCCATCCTCCACTGACTATGCCCTCTGATTAAGAAGACTGGATTTTTAAGAGTGCTCCCAAGTCAAAGACTAATTCTCATTCTCAAGGGGATTTGGTATTTGTACAACTCATTAGAATGGAGAGAAAATTTGAGAAATTGCAAGTCATACCTACTGATTAACATTACTAGAAAACTCTCTGAATTCCAGATGAGCCAATACAATGTTTTCTAAACCCTTCTTTTTTTTCCACTATTCCCTTTGATTTTTGTGATCTATGATCTTGAATTAAGTACAATATACCTGCTGGTTGCAGTTTGTATAGTTAAATTAATAAAACTTTGGTGGGATTTGTTTCTTTCTTTAATTGATTTATTGATTACCCCACCACCACCACCACCACCACCACACTCCAAACAAAAGCAATTATAGTACTATTTACAAGCACAGAAATTAGACAGCAGGGGTGCGTCTACACAACACCCGAAATTCAAAATAAGCTACGCAATTTGCTCTACACAAATTCAATAGCTTATTTCGAGTCTATTTCAAAATAACATGCTATTTCGAACCATCCCTTAACTCTCATGCAACAAGGTTTATAGGGATGGCAAAATAACACACCCTTTATTTTGAAAAAATATTTTGAAATAATGGGCGCATGTCTAAGACGTAGGGTAGCTATTTCAGGATATCAAAGTATCCTGAAATATCTCAGCTGTGTAGACATACCCTAGTAAAGCTGCTTGTACAGTAAAATATTTTTTCATTATTAATTCAAATTCTGATTTCTTAGTTTAGCAATAATGGGTACACATTATTCACAGTTCATTAATATTAATGTGCATTTTTTTTGTTCACACAAAGCTTTATCCTTTATGTAAAAATACATTCACATTTATACAAGGGCACTGATATGTGAATATATCTTATTTCTTATTTGTCATTTGTTACTTTTTAAACTTTAATCTTCTGTTAGAGAATCAGGAAACAGAAACAATGCTATTTGGTATACATGATTAGTCACACATCATGAACAATTAATTGTTTTCAAAAAACCTGCAGTGTGAAAATAGTTTTGTGACTATTACAACTAAAGATTACGTTCATAGAAATCTGGATCTGTCCATGAACAATTCACAACTTATAAGATATTTTTATTCGGATCGAATAAATCAATCACCTATCGATTGAAACTGATAAAAAAGTGGATAACATTTTTAAAAATGCCTAAATAATTTAGCAGCTTAAGCTCCACTGATTTTCAAAGAGACCTAGATACCTATGGAACTAGGTTTACAAAGGTATGTGAATATGAAGATAGGCGCTTACTGAAATTTTCAGAAGTACATAAGCAGGTTAGTCATCTCATTCCCATTTACAGTCAATAGTACTGTGCTTACATTCCTATGTAGAAAATTCCCTTTTGAAAAGAGTATTTTAGGAATTTTTTAAAAATTGTATCCTGAGTCACTAAAAAGCAACTGCCCATTACAGATTGACAGATGAATAAAACCAGGGTATCCACCTCCCATCTATCCCAAGTGAAAATATTAAGCTAACTATGTCCTAATTTTGCAAAGATACAGTAAACTGCTATATCATCTCTCTGTTAAGTTGGCCACTAGAATTGTTACGTGCCCACATTTGGTATGATATTTCATTGTTATGTATCCATTTAACCAGCTCTTTTGAAAATTACAATTTTCAACACATTTATGCAAGAAATGCAAAAGAGCTGATGTCTGAAGAGCTACTTTAAATGACCACGAGGAGTTGAATGAAATGAACATTCATAGCCTTCCTCCCTCATTCCTGGGGACAAGACCTAGTTATCATCTTTCTTGGCATGGTACAACATGACAGCATTGGGAAATGGTCGGCTGCTTTTGTTTTGTTAGTGTATTTGTGCTCTCAACCATGTCTCTATTTTTCCTAAATGAGAAATATATTTCACTTCAAGACACTCAAAGCAAAATAAATAAACCTTATGTTCTTTTTCTGGTGATCTTTAGCTGCATTATTATGCTACACAATCTTGAAGGGTTCATCATTTCAGTCGACCTCCCAAAAACACAGAAAAAATGGTCATACTTTGTCTGAAGGTTCCATTTACAACATCGTTTATCAAGAGTTAATCAATAATGAAGAGACATGTTAATAAATGATTAATCAATTGTTATTGATTGTTAGGGTATGTCTACACTACAGCACTAATTTGAACTAACTTAATTCGAATTAGTTAATTCGAAAAAAGCTAATTCAAACTAGTGCATCTAGACCTAAAAACTAGTTCGAATTAGCGTTTTGCTAATTTGAACTAGCATGTCCACATTGAGTGGACCCTGAACCGGGGTCAAGGATGGCCGGAAGCAGTGCTGGAGTTAGAGTGTGGAGCTACTGTCTCAGGTTAGCCGAGGGCTGTGCTTAAAGGGACCCGACCCCCATCCTGGACAGACATTTCTCAGGGGTTCCCTGCTCGCTTGTCTAACTCGATGAGGAACAGCAAAGCAGTCCTGACTTGGAGTACTCTGAGTGCTCACAGCAGGCTGCCATCCGGGGAGGGGGGTCAATCGGGGGGATGCAGGAGAGCTTCCACCCTGAGGAGCCCGCAGAGCCACCCCAGTCCTCCCTATCGGGGGCTCGTACCCCATTCCTCCCTCACCTCCTTCCACTTACCCCTCCGTAGCCCCCCTTCCTGATGTACAAAATAAAGGACATGTGTGTTCAAAAATAGAAACTCTCTTTATTGAACAAAACTGGGGGAGACTGGGAAAAGGAAGTGGGAGAGAGGAAGAGAGAGGGTGGGAGAGGGGAGGGCAACTAAAATGATCAGGGATTTGGAACAGGTCCCATATGAAGAAAGGCTAAAGAGACTGGGATTTCTCGGCTTAGAAAAGAGGAGACTGAGGTGGGATATGTTAGAGGTCTATAAAAGCATGAGTGGTGTGGAGAAGGTGCATAAAGAAAAGTTCTTCATTAGTTCCCATAATAGAAGGACTAGAGGACACCAAACGAAATGAACGGGTAGCAGCCTTCAAACTAATAACAGAAAGTTCTTCTTCACAAAGCAAATAGTCAACCTATGGAATTCCTTGCTGCAGGAGGCTGTGAAGGCTAGAACTAGAACAGAGTTTAAAGAGAAGTTAGATAAAGTCATGGAGGTTGGGTCCATGGAGTGCTATTAGCCAGGGGGTAGAAATTGTGTCCCTGGCCTCTGTTTGTGGAAGGCTGGAGATGGATGGCACGAGACAAATGGCTTGGTCATTGTCTTCGGTCCATCCCCTCCAGGGTACCTAGTGTTGGCCACTGTCGGCAGACAGACTACTGGGCTAGATGGACCTTTGGTCTGACCCAGTACGGCCATTCTAAGCTCAGGGTCGGGGGTCTCAGTGGACCACCTTGATTTTCATGCACACCTGCTCCTGGGTGGCCAAGCTGGCAGCTCTCCTGCCCTAGATGGCCACTTTCCTGTTCCTAGTGCAGAGGTTGTGGATGAGGTTGGCGCCCGCCTCTTGCAGCCCTGGGCAGCCTCCTGGGAGCTGCCAGCATGGTCCCGGGAAGAGGAAGAGGGCTGGGTGGCAGCGGATGGCTGTCTTGAGCCGTGCCAGGTGCAGGGTCTGCTGGCTGGGTGCTGGCAGGCTTGCACCTGGCACGGGCACCGTAGCCATACTGTGTCCCTTTAAGGGCTCCAGGGCCGGGAGGGGGGCAGACGAGTTTTCCTGGTGGTGCCCAGAGTGGCCACAAGGGAAAGCTGGGGAGGGCTAGCCTCCCACTAGTTCGAATTAAGTGGCTACACACCCCTTAATTCGAACTACTTAATTCGAACTAGGCGTTAGTCCTCGTGGAATGAGGTTTACCTAGTTCGAATTAAGCGCTCCGCTAGTTCGAATTAAGTTCGAACTAGCGGTTTGCTAGTGTAGCGCCTATCAAAGTTAATTCAAACCAATGTCTGTTAGTTTGAATTAACTTTGTAGTGTAGACATACCCTTATAGAGTCCAGGAGGTCAATAGGTTGTTTATAACCCTGAGTTATGGAAGACTTTTTGATTATGTATGATATATACTTATAAATATCTATAAAATACATTGTTTGTTTTTATAGCTTCTGTTAATTAATTAACCCTTCAAAAAACATTTAAAAATAAAACCTTTATATAAAGGGTGACCAAGAAGGCCTTGTTTTGACAACCATTAAGAGGTTCATTTCCAGCATCAATAAGGATACTGACATTTTTAGAAAGAACAAGCGAAGATTTTTAGAATATTGGAAACATAATCTTAGGGTCTCAGCCTCATACTCTGACAAATTATAGAAATACATATTTACATTCTCCATGTCCTGTATGTCCAGAAACAACATAGAGAATTAGGGCTTGATCCACAAAGGAATGTAGGTTCCTAAGTGTCATTTCAGTCAACTACATCCAAAATTTAGATCTTGAAAACCCTCCTCAGCAGCTGCCTAATCCTGTAGGCACAAAAAGTCCGTAAGCACCTAGAATTCCACAGTTGATGTCTTGTAGGTACCCCAATTTCTGCCACTGGGCATATGCACCTTACTCTAGACATCCAAATGACTAGCTCATGTCAAAGTTCCAGTGGGATCTTTAAACTAGGCAATGCTCTATCTAACTCACCTGCAAGGCGCAAACTAGTAGACATTTGCAGAGGCCACCTATAGAACAGACCATTCACAAAATGGTTGTGTTGTATCCTTTTTATGCCACAGCCCCATAGTTAGAGCATTCACCTCAGATATGGGAGACACAAGCTCAAGCTCTTCCTGTGCCTGATATGAAGCAGAGATTTGAATGCAGGTCTCCCAATATCTCCCAGGTCAGTGGCCTCATTACTGAGTACAGGCCATACCAAGTTAGGTCTCCCTCATTTTATCCTATTGAAGCAATCCTACAATGTATAATATATTTGAATATGTGTTGGACCAAAAAAAAAGTAAGAATGACACTATTGATTAGAGCTCTCACCAGAAGATGGAAAATTCAATTTCAAGTCCCTGCACCCAAGTATTTTATACAAAGTGGAACAACTTCAATGGGAGAGACTCAGAGAGATGTTTATGTAAAATAAAATTTTAAAAGCCAGTGAAAAACGAAGAAAAAATAATCAAATTACACAAAAAACATACTTTATGCCAAAAAAGCACATTCTATTTTTGCTTATATGTGTGTGTTTTGATACAGATATATTAAAAACACACATATATAATGTAAATAGTAACATTTTAATGGGATTCTTTAATACTTTATAAAAGTAATCAAAGAACAGTAAAAAATATTGCTCCTCAGCTGGCCCAATGGATACCTCTGAGGGAAAACTCTCCAGCAGTCCGTTCACACAGCACGTTCACACCTAAGTGGAATGGGCGAGAGCAAGCACTCGAAGAAGAACGTCTTTCACACTGAATCAGGGGATACATATTGAAAGTTTAATCTCATGGTTCTACTGACACCAATGGCAAATTCCCATTGAGTTCAATGGAATCTGGATTTCACCTATCATCTCCATTACATTGCATAATCCTGAATCATGCTAATGATGTGGGGTCCTGATTCAATAAAATACTTGAGCACATGAGTAATCCCCTTCCTATTCAGCAAAGCATTTTATCATATCCTTAAATTTCACATGTGCATAAGTTATTTGCTGAATTGAGGTTGGGGCTAGGGCCAGCAGTATCTCTATGGTTCTGCATTTTCACTCTATTGTCAGGGGTCCCATAGCCTCAAGCTCCAACCAACATGTCCAGGGTTGTGAGAATTAACTCTGACAGGGCAGCTGCCAGAAATCAGTCTAATGGCCAGAGCTGGGATTAATTATAGGTAAAATTGCCAACGCTTTCCTGGCCTCTCCGCCCTTACTTCTGCTAGCCCATCCACCAAACCCTTGCAGTGAGACTGTTCCCAATAAAAGCTCAGTGAAACACCCTTAATTATATTTACATCCAGAGCTCTTCAGCAGACTAAGCAGAGCTTTTATGAAACAGGATAAATTAGCAAAGTTCCAAAGCAGCCAACCACCCCTGAGATATGGCATGTGAAAAGAAACAACTGGCAAAAACTGGGATTCAGGAAATCATCTCCATAAGGAGCAGCACTTCACTACAGACCACCATCTTGGAAATGGCCCCTTCTCTTCAGTACTGGTGAAATGCCAATAAGCTATTATTGCATATTTCCTGTTTATAGATTATATTCCATCCAATAATGCATATTGCCGGCCATCTGTTTTGGCCTTAACCTTTTCTCCCATTGCCCTTACCTCTCTCTAATGATTTGCACTCTTTATGCCTCTGCATAGCCACGTCTAGGCAATACGCCATCCTCCATCCACAACAAGCTAGTACTGCTGAAATGTCTGATCTGGATTTGGCCACGATAATCTCCAGGCTGTTTATTGTAATATGCTACATCTGGGAATCAAATTACTCACTTTAAAAAGGCTAAAACTGGTTCTGAATGAGGCAGCCTTTTTGCAGAGTACATCAGCTCAGTCCTCTCACTGGAGTAGTTTCAAAGTTCAGACCTCATCTTCAAAGTCCTGCACGGGATTGACCCAATTTGCCCTAGTAACCTCTTCACCCTATGTAATCATAATGACTTTCCACAGCAGAATTGTGCCACTGTAATAAGTCACCTCGAAAGTCACCCTCCTAAGCATAAGACACACATAGCTTCCTCTGGGACTGCCCCATGACTGTGAAGCTAATTTCCAGATTAGATCAGTTCTTCTTCATCACTTTTTCATCCTTTGTGTGTGCTTTAATCTGGCAGATCTAGATGTACTTTTTGCTGGAGCTAATATTACAACATTTATAAACTTAAATATTCAAATCACTCATTTTATGGACTCCAGAATAGGGTGGAATTATAACTTCAAGAGAATACTATCATACCACTGTTTGTAACTCACTTGAAAATATTGGGTCCAGATGGTTTTTTTTTTCTTATTCTCCTTTACCTAAGATGCTGTCTCATTGCTAGCTCTAATAGTTCTCAGTTCAAGGCATTTGGAAAAGGAGCTCTCAACAGCTAGGGTAAACACATGGAATAATTCTTGCATTTTGTAGAACAGGTGTTTGAGCACTTACAGGAGGATGGGAGCAGAGAGTAATCCAAAATGCTGATTTCTGGTTTGGCTCTTTAGACCACAAATAATCTTAAAGCAATCAATCTCCCCTGCATGCTAAGCATTTTGTTTTGCTAGCTTGGAAAGAGGAATTAATTATATCTCACAATATTTTTAAAAGAAAATGTTTAATTCCCCTTCTTGTATTGTTTCTCTTTAGTTGTCTGCCACTGTGTAGACCAAGAAGCAGGAAACTAGGTTCTTTCTCGGCTCTGCCACTGACTTGGGCCTGTGATCTTGGGCCACTCATTGCAGCAATTGTCCCTTGATGTACAGCATCAAACACAATGAAACCCTGATCTGAGAACTATTCTATGCAAATAATAATATTTTATATTTTCTGTACTTGACCTGCATGTAACTGAATGATGAACAAAAATCCTCTCTGTGGAAGGGCACAGTATTTAATTTATATTTATCTCTCTAGGGTTTTGTTGTTGTTGCTTTTGCTTTTTTGTAACAAAGTACCAAAACCTGTCACTACATTCAACTTTAGTAATAGAGATGTAGCCATGTTAGTCTGGTCTTGCTGAAACAAAAGACAGGACTATGCAGCACTTTAAAGACTAACATGATGGTTTATTAGGTAATGAGCTTTTGTGGGTCAGACCCACTTCCTCAGATCAATTTTCTTTCACAATTTGATCTGAGGAAGTGGGTCTGGCCCACGAAAGCTCATCACCTAATAAACCATCATGTTAGTCTTTAAAGTGCTGCATAATCCTGTCTTTTGTTACATTCAACTTTGGCATATTAAAGCTAATCAGATTTGTGTCGTCTTGACCCAAGGCTGAATTTAATACAGGATCAATATTTTTGTATCTTTGGACCTTTTTTTGATGGACTGGTTATCATCTACTCTAGTTGGAGTTCAGAGGTTGACTAAGCTTCTCTTGGGGAGAGGCAGTATTTCATTGGTTCATCCTCAGACTGGTAGAAAGGGTATAAGGCTGGAAGTTAAAATTAGCCAAATTCAGATTAGAAATAAGGGACAGATGTTAACAGTGAGGGAAATTAACCATTGAAACAGTTTACAAAGGGTTGTGGAGGATTCTCTGTCCCTGGCAAATTTTAAATCCAGATCAGGCTTTTTTTCTAAAAGATATGCTGCAGTTCAAACAGGGCAAGCTCTGTAACCTGTGTTATACAGGCTGTCAAACTAGAACAGTAGTCCTTTTTGCCCTTAAAATCTGTAAATCTGTGAAAATCATATAGTTGTCATGAAAGAGAAAATTAAAAAAACCTCTCTATAACAGTATCCACACAATGTTCTCCTGGGTAGTTTGTTATGTAGATTAGATCTTCAAGAAAATATATATTCCCTTGGTACTTGCAAGCTAATGACTGCTACAGGCATACAATTACTAAGTGGGTAAAGAAATAGTGATGATCATTTTTGTACAGTATGTAAAAATATTTGATGTTCTTGCATTTGCTGCAGCACTAGCAAACTGATTTTTACTTTCTTCAACCTATGTGCATTAGCTCATTTATTTCTATTCTTGAAGTCATTCTTACTGTTCCTGTTCCAAGTTCCTGTTTATGGAAAGCACTTATTCACAATCTCTTGCTTGTTTCATTAATGATGACCAGTGATTAGCTAGCCATTACTTACTGTAATATCTTTGAGAAAGGCTGTACCTCATCTACAAACTGTATTATCGCCTTAATTCTTCTCTGTGTTTCATGATTAAATGAGTGGTTCATATTCTACAGTAGCTTCTGATGTTTGGACAGCTGCCTTTATGAAAAATTATTTCCAAGGCACGATTTCTTGGTGGTGTTTGGTCATCGAACTAAAGGGAGTTGTCACACAAACACCTGCTTCACATCTACTTTGTTTGAGATTTAGCAGGTAGAATTTAAGATTATAAAAATCCATTTTTAAAGAAAGTCACAACTATGTCCAGTTTGTTGCTTATGTGCCATACTACATTAGAACTTTTCAAAAGGAGAAAAATATACTAAATGGAAATATCTCTTATTCTGTCACTCCATCCTCAGAGATTCATCCTACTTTTTAAAAATGTGGAATGAAGCCTGTCCCAGTGGCTTAGCAGCTAGCAGAGCAATGAGTTGGCCATTCAGGAAGTTGTCAGCCCTTGTATCCCCAACTCAGGCCAGATTAGATCAAATGTATTAAGGTTGATTGTTAGCACCCAAATTCGTAGCATTGAAGGTGCATGTCCCCACTGTGTGCAAGAGACTGATGCAGTGTGTGCATCTCCAGTAGCTACCATCAACTTTCACAGTGATGCACTGTGGGTAGCTATCTTACAGTTCTTGCCTCCCTTTGCATTCTGTATCCTTGCGCCTGATGGGACAAAGGTAGTGCAGTGAGTGGTTCTGGATATGTATTGTTAGCATCTCATAAGGCACTTAACTCCTCCCTGCTCCCTCCCCCACTCCGCAATCTTTTCACACCCTTTTTTCTCTGGTTATCCATGAAGCTGCTAGCAGGAAAAGTGTGGACATTGTTCAGCAGCTAGGTACTATGGTAATCATAGCAAACATCTCGCACCTTAAGCCATGGTATGTCCAGAGCCCAGTCAAGGCCTGCCAGAATGAGGAAGAATATGAGGAGGCCATGGACACTTGCATGAATCACTTGAGTGGACGGAAAAAAAGCCAAAAAAGCAAAAAGTAATAGAAAGTATTTTTAAGTACATCAGAAGCAGGAAGCCTGCTCAACAACCAGTGGGGCCTTCGGATGATCGAGATGACAAAGGAGCACTCAAAGATGATAAGGTCATTGCAGAGAAACTAAATGAATTCTTTCCTTCAATCTTCACAGCTGAGGATGCTAGGGAGATTCCCAAACCTGAACCATTCTTTTTAGGTGACAAAATTGTCCCAGATTGAGGTGTCATTAGAGGAGGTTTTGGAACAAATTGATAAACTTAACATAACAAGTCACCGGGACCAGATGGGATTCACCCAAGAATTCTGTTGTTCGTATCCTATCCTTTAAATCAGCTTCTGTACCTAATGACTGGAAGATAGCTAATGTGATGCCAATATTTAAAAAGAGCTCTAAAAGTGATCCTGGCAATTACAGACCAGTAAGACTAACATCAGTACTGGGCAAATTAGTTGAAACTATAGTAAATAATAAAATTGTCAGATACATAGATGAACATAATTTGTTGGGGGGAAGTCAACATGGTTTCTGTAAGGGAAAATCATGCCTTACTAATCTACTAGAGTTCTTTGAGGGGATCAACAATCATGTGGACAAGGAGGATCCAGTGGATATAGTATACTTAGATTTCCAGAAAGCTTTTGACAAAGTGCCTCACCAAAGGCTCTTAAGGAAAAGTAGTTGGCTTAGGATAAAAGGGAAGGTCCTTGCATGGACTGATAACTGGTTAAAAGACTGGAAACAAAGGGTAGGAATAAATGATCAGTTTTCAGAATGGAGAGGGATAACTAGTGGTATCCCTCAAAGGTGTGTACTAGGACCAATCCTATTTAACCTATTTAGAAATGATCTGGAAAAAGGGATAAACAGTGAGGTGGTAAAATTTGCAAATGATACTAACCTGCTCAAGATAGTTAAGACCAAAGCACTGTGAAGAGCTTCAAAAGATCTCACAAAACTAAGTGATTGGGCAACAAAATGGCAAATGAAATTTAATGTTGATAAATGTAAAGTAATGCACATTGGAAAAAATAATCCTAGCTATATATGCAATATGATGGGGACCAATTTAGCTATAACTACTCAAGAGAGAGATCTTGGAGTCATTGTGGATAGTTCTCTGAAAACATCCACTCAATGTGCAGTGGCAGTCAAAAAAACAAACAGAATGTTAGGAATCATTTAAAAAGGGATAGAGAATAAGACAAAGCATCTTATTGCCTCTATATAAAACCGTGTTACACCTACATCATGAATACTGCGTATAAATGTGATCTCCTCATCTCTAAAAAGATATATTCGCATTGGAAAAGATTCAGAAAAGGGCAACAAAAATTATTAGGGGTTTGGAATGGGTCCCATATGAAAAGAGATTAAAAAGACTGGGACTTTTCAGCTTAGAAAAGATGGGGGATATGATAGAGGTTTATGCATTCATGACTCGTGTAGAAAAAGTGAATAAGGAAAAGTTATTTACTTGTTCACATAACATAACAACTAGGAGTCACCAAGTGAAATTAATAGGCAGCAGGTTTAAAACAAACAAAAGGAAGTTTTTCTTCACACAGAGCATGGTCATCCTGTGGAACTCCTTGCCAGAGGAGATTATGAAGGCTAGGACGTTAACAGGGTTCAATAAAGAACTAGATACATTCATGGAGGTTAGGTCCATCAATGGCTACTAGCCAGGATGGGTAGGAATGGTGCCCTTTGCCTTTGTCAGAGGCTGGAAATGGGTGACAGGAGAGGGACTGCTTGATGATTCCCTGTTCACTCCCTCTGGGCCATCTGGCATTTGTCACTTTCAGCAGACAGGATACTGGCTAGATGGACCTTTGGTCTGACCCAATATGACTGTTCTTATGTTCTTAGCAATTGGCAGGTGCTGACAGCAGTCAATTCTCTTGACAGATGGAATGTTGGTTCTGGTGCTATGAGAAAAGCACAGATTGTTGGGTCCACATAGATATGAGCTATGGGATGATCAGCAGTGTCTGCAAAACTTTCACATGCATAAGGCCACTTTTGTGGAATTTTTCAAATTTCTTTTCCCTTCCTGGAAATGCAACAATACCAGAATGAGACCTGCTGTGACAGTGGAGAAACATGTACAATAGCCCTGTGGAAGCTTGCAATGCCAGACAGCTACCTATCAGTTGGGAATCAATTCGGAATTGGTAAATCTACAGTGGGGGCTGCTGTGTTCTAAGTAGCCAAGGCAATCAATACCCTTCTTCTAAGAAGAATAGTGACTCTGGGAAATGTGAAGGACATAGTGGAGGGATTTGCCCTGATAGGGTTCCCTAACTATGATGGGGTGATAGGTGAAACACACATCTCTATCTTGACACTTGACCATCTTGCTGAAGAGTACACAAACCCCAAGAAGTACTTCTTGATGGTATTGTAGGTGCTGGTGGATCACAAGGTCCATTTCACCAATATTAGCATGGGATGGTCAGAAAATGTGCATGATGTGCACATCCTTAGGAATGCTGGATCTTCAGAAAGCTGCAAGATGGAACTTTCTTCCCAGACCAGAGAATTACCCTCAGAGGTGTTAAAATGCCAATAGTGATCCTTGGAGAACAAGCTTACCCCCTTGCTCCTGTAGCTCATGAAGTAGGGGCAGCCTAGACAGCACTAAGGAACAGTTCAACTACATGAAGCAATGAGCTTAAACTGTAACAGGGAGATTCAGGAAAATTGGACATCAGGAAAAAATCCCTGCCTGTCAGGGTGGTTAAACACCAGAATAAATTGCCTACGGGGGTTGTGGAATCTCCATCACTTGAGATACTTAATAGCAGGCTAGATAGACACCAGTCAGGGATGATCTAAGAGGTCATTGCTGTGAAGGCAGGGGACTGGACTCTCAAGGTCCCTTCCAGTTCTAGCATTCTATGACTCTATGATTCTACAAGCTGAGCAAGAGCAGAATGGTGGCAGAATGTGCTTTTGGAAATTTAAAGGGAAGGTTTCACAGTCTACTGATTAGATTAGACTGCAGTGAAAGCAACGCTGCCATTGTTGTGGCAGCTGGCTGTGTGCTCCATAATACCTGTGAAACTAACAGGGAAAATCTCAGAGGGTATGTCTACACTACAAAGTTAGTTCGAATTAACGGACGTTAGTTCGAACTAACTTTAATAGGCACTACACTAGCGCTCCGCTAGTTCAAATTTGAATCGAACTAGCGGAGCGCTTAGTTCGAACTAGGTAAACCTCATTTTACGAGGATTAAGCCTAGTTCGAACTAGCTAGTTCGAATTAAGGGGTGTGTAGCCCCTTAATTCGAACTAGTGGGAGGCTAGCCCTCCCCAGGTTTCCCTGGTGGCCACTCTGGCCAACACCAGGGAAACTCGTCTGCCCCCCTCCCGGCCCCGGAGCCCTTAAAGGGGCATGGGCTGGCTACAGTGCCCGTGCCAGGTGCAAGCCTGCCAGCACCCAGCCAGCAGACCCTGCACCTGGCACGGCACAGAGCCAGCCACCCGATGTCCCCCAGCCCTCCCCCTCTTCCCGGGACCAGGCTGGCGGCTCCCGGGAGCTTGCCCTGGACCGCAAGAGGCGGGCACCTTCCTGGGCTAGTGCGGACATCGTGGACCTCATCCACGATCTCCACACTAGGCACAGGAAAGTGGCCGTCTAGGGCAGGAGAGCTGTCAGCCTGGCCACCCAAGAGCAGGTGTGCATGAAAATCAAGGGGGTCCACTGAGACCCCCGACCCTGAGCCCTGAGCTTACAATGGCCGTCCTGGGTCAGACCAAAGGTCCATCTAGCCCAGTAGCCTGTCTGCCGACAGCAGCCAACCCTAGGGACCCTGGAGGGGATGGACCGAAGACAGTGACCAAGCCATTTGTCTCGTGCCATCCCTCTCCAGCCTTCCACAAACTTTGGGCAGGGACACCACTCCTACCCCCTGGCTAAGACTACTCCATGGACCCAACCTCCATCACTTGATCTCACTTCCCTTTAAACTCTGTTCTAGTTCTAGCCTTCACAGCCTCCTGCAGCAAGGAGTTCCACAGGTTGACTCTTTGCTTTGTGAAGAACAACTTTCTGTTACTAGTTTGAAGCCTGCTACCCATTCCTTTCCTTTGGTGTCCTCTAGTCCTTCTTTATGGGAACTCAGGAAGAATTTTTCTGAATGCACCCTCTCCACCCAACCCCTGCTTTTAGAGACCTCTATCCTGTCCCCCCTCCGTCTCCTCTTTTCTAAGCTGAACAGTCCCAGTCTCTGTAGCCTTTCTTCATCTGGGACCTGTTCCCAACCCCTGATCATGTTAGTTGCCCTCCCTTCTCCCAGCCTTTCTCTTCCCCTCTCCCACCTCCTTTTCCCAGTCTCCCCCAGTTTTTTTCAATAAAGACAGAGTCAATGTTGGAAGAAACGTTATCTTTATTTTGTACATCAATAAGAAGGGGGGCTAGGGAAGGGTAAGTGGAAGGAGGTGAGGGAGGAATGGGGTACGAGCCCCCGATGGGGAGGACTGGGCTGGCTCTGCGGGCTTCTGGGGGTGGAAGCTCTCCTGCAGCCCCCCGATTGCCCCTTCGCCCCAGATGGCAGCCTGCGGCAAGTGCAGCCGGGCTGATGGTCGAGTGGTGTGATGTGCCCAGTGTGGGTACTCCGGGCACTCCAAGCCAGAACTTCTTTGCAAGCGGGGCACCCCTTAGAACTGTGTGTCCGGGGTGGGGGTCGGGACCCTTTAAGCGCAGCCCGCGGCTAGCCTGAGACAGCATCTCCATGCTCTAAGTCCTCCTTTTATGCCCTGCCGGCACTGCTTCCGGCCATCCTTAAGCCCTGTTCAGAGTCCACTCAATGTGGACTTGCTAGTTCGAATTAGTAAAACGCTAATTCGAACTAGTTTTTAGTTCTAGACGCGTTAGTTCGAATTAGCTTAGTTCGAATTAACTAATTCGAACTAAGTTAGTTCGAACTAACTTTGTAGTGTAGACGTACCCAGACTTGAATAGGAGAATTAAAATAGGCCCAAATGCATTCCCTTGTAGCTGATATCCTGATCCCCAAGCCTTGAGCAATGAGAGATCTTACACCCTAAATTAGGATTTGTTGAATGATGAAGAGATCACATTAGGAATAAACTGTATGTAATGCCTGTATATTTTTTTAGAACAGGAGAAAGGAAAACCTATATTAGGCCCATTTCTGTTATATTTTTCATCAGCCTCCAATATTTACAATGGATTATTATTTATTTTACTTTGCATATTGAATTTGTTATTCATGAAAGGAAAGGATCAATACTACTGGTTATTTCCAACATAGCTTCATGGAAGATTTCAAACCTATCTTTCCAGGCATCCTCACCTTTTCTTGAGCAAAGACTGCAAACTCTGTGAGCGGTTTGGTGATATGCCTCAATTCCACTTTTGACTGTTAAACTTATTTCCATCAGTGGAGAGATGAGTGGAGGATCCACATGCCCAGAGAAAAAAAAGTTTTTTAGTTAACCTATTGCACTATCAACCCCCATCATAGAGGATTTTGTGGGCATTACTTGCATTATAGGACTATGGTCTTAATTTGTAAGAGGGGAGGGGAGAGTTCTCTGCACTTCAGTGGCTGTTAGCTTTTTTTTTTTCTTTTTGATAAAATCAAAATTAAAAACCCTCTCCAAGGCCTGCCGCTCTTAAAGAAGATATATGTGTTTTGAAGTGGCCTCCTTTTGCAAAATCTCGGCAACATGTGATGGGAAAGAGAGTGCAGAAGATTACAAAACAACATAATCAAGTGCAATAATTAATATTTCAACAAGCAGACATTTCAAAGTTTTAATTAAAACTAGTAGTGCTATTGATATTGTAATGTCTTTGGGTAACATTCAGACGAGTAATCACAGACCTCCCAAATGGACTGCATTACACATGCAATTAATTATAGAAGATGTTGCTGCAGAAATTACCTTGGGATCTCTGAGATTTAAGCAAGTTCTCACAAGTTTAACTACAGAAGGCAGTTCCAATAGCACATAGAGCATATTAACTATGATACTTAACCCAAATACCACATCTCTGTGCTGTGGCTCAGATCTGTTCCGCTAGGAACAATCTGCTCATCTTCTTTAATAATAAAAATGTTTCTCCTGTTGCCTAAAGTGAAAGTTTCTTTTTTTAAAGCAGAGGCCTTGCCCTTATGGGGGGAAATCACCTAGTAAGAAGTACTTGTCACAAAAAATACTCCAAACTGCAAGAAGGAGCTTTTAATCAAAGTACAATGCTTGCTCTTACTTTCCTTTTGCTCTGACAGTGCATCCCATGCCCCTACTCTAATGCTTCTTTGTGAAACTCATGCTTTTCTAAAGTCTCTCCTTTGTCACTAAGGAGAAAGTTTTGAGGCATCAGACAAAGGTATCTTAATCTCAGTCCACAAAATAATGGCTTCATGTAGTACACTGAGGTGCTGTTTAGAACCTGCCACTTTACACCAGGCTCATTTGCATTTTTACTCTGCCACTATCAGATGATCTCAATGCATATTTTAAAAGAAAAGCCAAAGTTCCCCTAAATGGAATAAAACTATTGTTTTGAAAGCTGATCCTGAGTCTTAGATTCACTGGATAAATCTCTCCCTGAACACATTCCCGCTCAGTTGAAAAGCTTTCTGTCAGAAAACATGAGAGCCTAGTCTCAGATCATTCTTTCTTATAAATGTATGAGCTCCATGCAATGTGGGATCAAATATATTTTAAAATAAATAAAGAGGTGAGATAGTAGCTTTCTTGTGACCTCTTTGCAAGTCAAGTCAAATGTTCTACTCCTAACGTGAAAAAAACAGCAAGCACATGGTCTGGTAGCACTTTATAGACTAACAAAACCATCTACATATTTTGTTAGTCTATAATGTGCTACCAGACCATTTGCTTGCTGTTTTTCTCTGTAACAGACTAACTCGGCTACCCCCTGAAGCTCCTAATGTGAAAGATGCCTTTCTCCAAATGGGCCCCTGAGCACACTGTATTTACCAACTAAATATAAAATTTGAAGACCAGACCAACCCCTTATTCGTGGGAGTTTTGTAGAAATAGACCCTTAGGAATGAATTCATTCCAACCCTGACCTCAAACTTATCTTAAAACTACCACCAGGTAACTCAAAGTTCTGTCATAGATGTAGGTGGCAGCTACAGAAGATTAACAGGGAGAGTTCTCCTAGGCCAAGCTAGTTCTCTGAAAGGCATTTGGAGCTGGCCCTCAGTGCTGTTAAGGAGCTATCACCAGCTGGAGAATTTGGGTCTTCATCTGCAAGATCTAGAGTACTAACCAATAGCTGTTGACCAAGACAGAGCAGCTACACAGATGTTTTCATCAAAGGGAATAAAGAACTGGTGTTTTGTATGACCCTTCACTGACATTGTTAACATGCCTTAGAACACATACTTTCTTGCAAAGAACTCTTAATATTGAAAAATAATAACATGCATCGTGGCATTTGTTAGTGTCCATCCAAGAGAACTGAAAATATCACTTAGGATATGTCCACACCTAAAAAACCCACATCAGTGAGTCTCACAGCCTGACAGGCTCACCCTAAGTAAACTACACACAACCAAAAATAGCAATGTAGACATTTGGGCTTATACTGGAACCTGGTCTCTGAAACCCAGCAAAAGAAGTCTCACAGCCTGGAGTCAGCCCAAGTGAGAACATATGCATTACTATTTTTAGCTCCATAGCACAAGACTGTGTCAGGTGACCTGGGGGCTCAGAGACTTGCTGCCACAGGGAATTTTTTTTTTTTTTTTTTTGGAATGCATATACCCTCACAATTAAACTGTGGCATTTAGCTTCATGTGCAGGATAATGCAGCCTTCTTTCCACCCCTGTGCAGATAGCCTATTTGCCATGGCCCCACCTCTTGCCAGCTTCTTTAACAGTCTTGTCAGGTTTGGGGCATCCCAGTTACATGCCCCGTTGCCACCTCGGGTCCAGCCCTGCCACCTCGGGTCCCAGCCTTTGGGCCCACTGATGCCCCGGGGTTTTGCTGTCAGACCCAGATTCTGCTTGGCCACTGGCTCTGTGTCAGGAGCTCCATCACGGGGCCCCACATGTGGGGTCTTGCCCAGTCACTGCACCTAGGGTCCTGGCCACTAGCCTCACTTGTGGGGTTCCAGCTTCCAGCCTCTATGGGGCAGTGAGGGATACGGACAGAGGTAAGGGAGGTACAGCTGAGCAGCCCCACACCAAAAATTGTTCCAATAGCACTGAGAGAGAGTAATCCTCACATTAATTAGGCCAGAATGGGAAGGCACGCCCTAATAATATGATTAATGGACCCTGGTCTTGTTTATCTCATGTCAATGTTTTTAAATATGAACACACTTTGAGAAGTTATCTAATCTGAATTTAAACTGGCTGCAGGACTAAATGCTTGTTCATAAGCTTTAAGATCAGCCAAAATGTTTCAAATTAGGAACAAATTTTAGCAAAAGTTAATAAAATTCAGTGTGAGTGGTTTGCAGGTAGTAGGGAGGGGGGAAGTGTGACCCATTTTTATATTTCCCTATGTCTCAAATAGGAAATTAGCTTTTTGGTACAAAAAAGAAGAGAGAGAGAAAGAGAGTGTGGGTGTCTTCAGATCTTTAATCTATAATTAGACTAATTGCTTTTGGTATCTTAAAAATATCAAATGGCTGAGTTATTGCCGGAAAAGTGGTTTTCTTTGACTTACTGTGATGATTTCTTAGCACTAAATAAGAATTGAAGGTAGCACTTAAAAACTGTACTGTAATCTGCATGAGCAGCAATTGACTACTTTCTGGTTCCCCCCTTTTTTTTAACTTGAATTCTTTCTTACGGAACTTTTAGCATGATAATGTGTGCAGCTGTATTGATTTCCTAGGCCTTTACCAGAGGTCTCAAATCCACAGTCCAGCCCACACACAGCGGCGGGCACATGAGCTCCTGTGGCCTTTGGAGGGATGGGTGTTCAAACCTTTCTCCCATGTCCAGCCCTGCTCTGACTCCACCCCATCTCTTCTGCCCCTGCTCTTCCCTCTCCCCCATAGCACCTCTTCTCTCAAATCCCCTTGCCTGACCGAAGCAGCCTCAGGGATTACTGGGAAGCCTGGCACAGGGCAGCAGCAGAGGTCGCCTCCCCCTCTCTGCGTGGTCAGGCACTGTGGGGAAGCAGAGCAATGCAGCAGCCTTTGCTCTACTCTGCCACCATCTCCCAGGCCATTCTGGTCACTCTAATTCACCACAGTAGTGGGAGGTGGAGTGTCTCAGCCCTAGTAGGCTGGCTGAGGAGATGGCAGTGGAGCAGAGCAAAGGCTGCTGCATCACTCTGCTGCTCCATGGCTCCTGCCATCACCAGAGGGGCCTGACCCCTCCTGCCAGCCCCAGACCGCCCAAGGCCCTGTGGCCTAACCTAAGTATGGGGGGATCATCCCATCCATGGGAAGCTTGGGGTGGCTGCTTCGGGGCCCCCCAGAGCATGAGCTAGCAGCTGAAAACTGCTCTAGCCCTGCTGTGCTGCTGATGGTGATGCCGGGGATGCCTGGGAGCGGGGTTTAAATCACTTGGGGGCAGCAGGGAGGGCTGGAGGTTGCACAGGGGGAGCAGCTTAATATCTATGCTGCATATCTGAGATTTCTATCACAGATCAGTTTGGACCAATTGCTTGCAGTCAGTTCTGAACTTTCCAATATAATGGTCAGCCAATAACTTCTGCTATGGACAGGATATTAAGCCTGACTGGCCAGTCGGCTGATTTGGCAGAATAAATCCTGTGTTTTCCCATGCAAACATGTGAGACGGTACATTCACATTGTTGATGAGAACCATGTCTTCATTTAAAGCACATACTGATAGAAAAGCTTCAGTGGATCCATTCATACTGTATTTGTGAATTCCAGTTTCAAATTAGTGACTATCCAACACATGAGAAGCCTTTGCCATCCGTCAATCTTTCTTCTTTTATGAAAAAAAAACCCTACAAATTAGTCAAGGTTACTTTTCCCTATCTCTAACCAATAAAATACCTTCATTTGGACAGTAAAATTAGATTCTGAATGGCAACAAACAGCACCGCAGAATATTTTTGGATATATAGCACCATGATGACTTAGCCAATGTTACAGTCGATGGTGACTGTATGAGACAGAAGTTGCTAGGAAAATGCTGAGCATGTTAGCTTAAACAACAAACTCACAGTGATTCCAGAAGAACTTGCACTGTAATTCATTACTGAATGGCTTTTCATATATCTAGAGAAAGAGGTAGGGAGGACAGTCTGGGACATTAAGAACATTAAATCTACAAGTTCTACAATTAAATGCTGAAATGAATTCAGTTCTTCAGTGTGGGGGAAGAGCTTCTATGTTTTTTCAGCGCATAGAAAATAGTTTTTTTGGGAAACTTATGGGGAATAACTCAGAATGAGGGTTGTCAACACCTCCTTTAAAATGCCTCCATTAGATGAAAATATATGGGTAGCCTAGTCATCACTGAATCACTTTGGGTTCTATAAACTCCTGAAAGCTGTTGAGCAACGAGCTTAGATGAATTTGGATGAGCTTGTTACTTCTAAGGCATATTTTAAGGCAGTTGTTTATTCTGCAGAAGTGTTTGAGATTCAGCTAGACAGATGAGTGAAAAAGAAATCAAATGAAAGCATGGAAATGTAAAAGAGAAAATAAGTTGAGCTTTACTACAGAGTGCTTACCACAAGCACTTTTCTACAGCCAATATAATATTTCTACCAAAATGAAAGTCTGTCATAGCCATTTAGAGCAAGATAGTCCTACAAGGAGGATGCTTTCAGCAACTAGTATTGGCAAAAAGTGAGCCAGGAGGATTCTCTTAAAGCAGGGATGAGCAATAATTTTTAATGGGGGGCCACACCAAGATTTTGGTAAGTTGTCAAGGGCCTCACTTTTCTGTGGAGGGGCTGCGGGGTTTGGGATGGAGATTGGGTGAGTAAGAAGCTCAGGGTACAGGACGGGGCTGCAGGAGAGGGGGTGTGGTCTAAGAGGGAGTTTGGGTGCAGGAAGAGGTTGTGACACTGTCACACCCTAATGGCCCCCTCCCTCAAGGGTCCCCCTGGAGAGGCAGGTCAGCATTGTTCATTGCTAACGCTGTTGCAAGCACTGCAGGGCATTTTGGGAAGGATCAAAGGTGTGAGTGTGGAATGAATGAAGGACTCCTTTGCAGGTCGCAAAAGTCCAAGGGTGGGGAGAGATGAAGAGAGCAGAGAGCGAGTTAACTCCACACTTCTGCTAGGCCCAGAGATAAGACGTTGGCTCCAGCCCGCTGAAGGCCACAGCGCACATCTGACTCTCAGCGGCTGGCCAAGAAAGAGAGGGGGCCTGGACTCCACCAACAAGCCATATGAAAGACATTAAACTGAACCAATCTGCAGAGCCAGCCCATAACAAGCAAGAAAAGCGAAAGCCAGCATGGAGGAAAGCAAAGAGAACAACAGAGTCTAGCTGGTGTGTTTGGGAAAGTCAAGGAGACCACAGAAAGCTGGTTTGGACTGGCACAAAGAGCACCAGGAGCAGAGGTTGCGGAATGGAATACCCCCAAAGGAGCCCAGGACTTAAAACCCTCCTGAGAGCTGGAGCAATCTGGAGATCACAGTGGACCCTGGACAACCTGTGTGCACAGGACCGAACTCCCGTCCACCCTTCCCCCTCTTCTTCTGTCGTTACACCCAGGCCTGGCCAGCCTCGGGTAGTGAGTGTGTGAGTATGAAAGCGGGTTAGGGCTCGGGGCACTAATGCTTTCTTCCTTCTTCTGAGTGACGTGGGAAGCACCCATCACTCTCCACTGTTATTTTATTATTTTATCAATAAAGCTTTAAAACTTAGACACTTGGTGTGTTCCATCATCTCCTCCCTTAATGATCCTGTGGCCTCAACCCGATCACCTGACACCTCAGGCAGATTGGTAACAGAAATCTGTCACAACGTGGGGCACAGAATTGGGGTGCAGGATCTTGTAGGGGGTATGAGTGCAGAAGAGGATTGTAGCCTGGGGGAGGGATGTAAGAGGGGTTGGAAGGTCTGGGGGGAGCTGTGACCTGGGGGGTGGGAGGGTGCAGAGAGTTTGGCTCTGACCTGTGGCAGGGGATTGAGTTGCAGGATGTTGGAGGAGGTATGGGTGCATGAAAGGACTGTGGTATGGGTATGAGTGCATGATAGGAGGTGCATGGTCTGGAAGGGGAATGGGAGATTGGAAGGGTATGGGTGCCAGAGGCAGGCTTTGGTTGGGAGGCACTTACCTTAGCAGCTCCTAGACCATAGCCCTCACAGACAGGCTTCCCCCACAGCAGTCCCAGACCCTTGGCTAGCTGTGCATGTAGCTCTCTGCACTGCAGAGAAGAGGGAGGGGGAGGATTCATGCACTGTCCCCGCTTTCATCTCCTATTAATCATAAACTAGACAATAGGAACTAAGAAATTGTGCTGCATTGCTCTCCCCAGCAAAATCTCTCAGCTCCCATTGGCCAGTTTCTGGCCAATAGGAACTGAGAGCTTTTGCTGTGGGGCAGGGACAGTGTGCTAATGCCTCTCCCTCCCTTCTTTCCACTCCCTGCAGCACAGAGAGCCACAGTGAGCAGCTAGCCACTTTGGTCAGCATTGCTTCCTGCTGCAGGGATAGGCGGGGGCTGGCTCAAAAGGCTTGGTGGGCTTGATACAGCCTGCGGGCTATTTCTTGCTCACTTCTGTCTTACACCATAGGTGCTGACTCTATGGGGGTATGTCTACACTAGTTCGGACTAGGCTTCCTAGTTTCCTCATTTCACGAGGAGTAACGGTAGTTCGGACTAGGAAACCTAGTCTGAACTACCTAGTCCATGCCGCGTGTAGCCGCGGGGCACGGAGTCCGCACTAGTGGACATTTAAAAATGGTGGCGCCCGGCTTTATTCAAATGAAGCCCGGGAGATTCAAATCCCGGGCTTCATTTGCAACTCCGGTTGCCTACATTACCACCCTAGTTCGAACTAGGGTGGTAGTGTAGACATACCCTGGGTGCTCTGGGGCTGGATCACCCATCATATATATAGTACCCCATTGTCTGTGAGTCTGTAACGCTGACGTACACAGCCACGCCCCCTGACCTTGTACGTCAGCTCCCCATCCCTCTTCCCCTTCCTTTGTGGCGGTTCGGTCCAGTGCTGCGCTGCTCACCTGGGCCCCAGCGGCGCCACGAAGGGAGGGGAAGGGGGGTGGGGCACCACGCAGCGAGGGGTAGGGGGTGGGGCTGGCCAGAAGGGGGGTGAGAAGCAGAGCTGGGGGGAGGCATTGGGGGCTGTGGGGCTTGAGGGGAGGATGGGGGGGCCGAGAGGAAGTGGGGAGGGAAGCATCGCTGGCAGAGGGGTATGAGGGGGATGTCCAGGGAGCCATGAGGCTGGCAGGCAGGAAGAGGGGGCAGGAAGCAGAGCTGGGGGGGGAATCGGGGGCCGTGGGGCTGGACGGGACAAGGGGGGCGGGAAGCAGACCTGGCGAGGGGGAGGGGTACAGCCACTGGCTGTAGCCAGACCGCCAACGGCCGCTTGCTGCCGCTTGCTCCCCGGCTGTGGCTCAGCCAACTGCCATGGCGGGAGGGAAGGGGAAGGGGAAGGGGAAGGGAGGTGAGGAGAGACAGAAGGGAGCGTGAGAGGCAGGAGGGGGAGAAGAGAAAGAAAGGGACAGAGAGAGAGGCAGGAGGTGGAGGAGAGCTGGGGGGGAGGAAGTAGGAGGAGAGAGAGAGAGACAGACAGAGCGAGAGAGCTCAGGAGAGAAGACCTGAAAATCCCGTCCTATGACTAATTGGCTAGTAGGGAAAAATAATAGTGGATGCTTAGCATCCACCAGCCACAGCTCTGAGCAGTGCTATCTATTAGCTGTTTGACAGTGCCCTTGATCAGCTGATCAAAGATCCTACCAAAAGCTGATCAGTGGCTCAGAGAAAGACTTGGGGAAGATCAGAGGTCGGCAAGTGGTAAGCGGGCTGGCGCCTCCAGGAGAGGGCAGAACAGGGACAGGAAGAAACAGAGTGAGACCTGGGGAAGGGGCAGAGCAGGGGCAGGGCCTCAAGTAGAGTAAGGGTATAGCACTCTGGGGGAAAAGTAAAAGTTGGTGCCTGTATCCTAAACAAAAGACCCTAGTATTAAAAGTGCATCTTTTTGATTTTGGAAACTTGCAAAATTGCACTCCTCAAACATTCAAAATCGAAAGTGATCATTTTTACCCATGATCTTCTTGTAGGCCAGGGGGGAAATACTTGATCTTTCTAATTAAGAAATAATTGGTTAGTAGGTAATGGAGGGGTCTGTCGTGATTTCTCCTTCCCCTCCCCCCTCTTTTTCTTCTTCTGTCTTCCTGAATCATCTATGAAAAATCAATTTTGGATGGTAGGTAGAACTAGGATAATTTGTGGCACTGAAAATTATTTGTGCATTTTACCCCTTTTTTACATTTATAAATGTTTATGTTTATATAAAAATATATAATTATTTATGACTATTTAACACATTGTTTATATGAACATATTTCAGCTTGTGAGTTATGCCATTGATATCAAGTGGTAATGTCTAGATGCTTTAAGAACTGAATTATTGGAAGAATTACTTCTTAAAGTAGTTATTATTCATTTATTTCCTAGTGTAGAAGGGTGGGAAATGGTTGCTGCTGTGGAAACTGTCCATGCTGCTAAGCTGCTATATCTGCTCAGTATTCTATTCTTGAAGCTTCAATGTTATCAGCACTAGCAAATAGTGCAGCCTCCTAAGTTAGCAGACCTCGAAGTCATTCATAAAGGAAGACCACTGGCGTGATTTGATGGTCAAGTGCTCATCTAGGTTTATTGCCAGCGAAGCAGTCCTAATGCCTCAGGGGAGCTACAATTACACTAAACACATGCATAGCTATGACAAATGAGAAGCTCAGTCATCAAGGGGAGTATCTGCTATACCCTAAGTTGGACAAAGGTGCCCTTCCTATGATTTTCCCTTTTATACACCGATACAAAGAAGTTACTTATTTCATTTCTGAAATTAATGAGCAGTCCTATGACACCTTAGGGCACATCTACACTGCAGGGCAAAAGTCGAATTAAGCTATGTCAATTGTGTAGCTGAAGTCGAAATAGCTTAATTTGGTATTTTGGTGCTATCTACACAGCAGGAAGTCAAAGGAAGAGCACTCTTCCTCTGACTTCCCTTACTCCTTGTGAAATGAGAATTACAGAAGTCAGAGTAAGCCATCCTCCATCTTGAAATTATTTCGAAATAATGGCTTGCTGTGTAGTCATGCACTTTGTTATTTCAAAACAATGTCAGTTACTTCAAAATAACACTGCTGTGTAGACGTGCCTTTAGAGACTAACAAAAATATATAGTATCGGAAACTTTCATGGTTAAAACCTACTTCATCAGATGAGCATCTGAAGAAGTGGATTTTGCCCCACAAAAGCTCATGATACTCACTATATATTTTTGTTAGTCTCTAAGGTGCCACAGGACTACTCATTGTTTTTAAAGTTACAGACTGACATGGCTATCCCCTGTGACTTTTTAACATTCCTGAAATTGTACCTACTGGTTCAAACAAAACATCTTCATTCATTATTCTGTCATCCCTTTCTTATCTTACTTGGGGTCAGCATGTTCCTATACTTTCTCCTAGGAACCTCTTTATTGTTATGTGAGAATTCTAGGCATTTCTATGCCATCCTCTAGGAATATGCTTACAAAAATGCCGAGTACTTAGTTTGCTTAGGAGCTTCTGTGTTTTAGCAACACTAGCCATACCTTTGCCAAGTTAATAGTACCAGACAATGAACTTGTAAGCAAGTATTTGCTTTTGATAGGGCCTGACTTTTCCTCATTGCATAGCCTGGTTTTGTTGACTATGCTTCAGGCTTCAGATCTTGCACCAGCATCCATACTCCAGCCTTTGTCTCTATGACACAGAAGGCTTTTTTTTTTCACGTGTATTTGAGTATATTTAGATTGCACAAGATAGTGTGGCACCCAATTTCTTTTGATAATGCTAGACTGAGAATTTAATTCTTAGCCCACAGCAAAGAAGCAGCACTTTTCTGCACTGTCCCAAGACTAGATCAGAGAGGAAGTCTTCCAAAGTCAGATTTCACAAAATATGCCTTTAATGGGTTATGTCCCTTCCATTCTGGTTTATCTGTGCTGGCTGAAGCATAGGAGGCAACAGAGTCAAAGAAGCTATGACCTATCATGTGTCTTCTACAGGAGATTGAAGTGTCTGCCTTACTCCTCTGCATGGGTATATATCTTGCCCATTCTTATCTTCTATTGTGGATACTAAAATATCGAAGAGCTGATAGGCAGAACTATGTGCAGAGTCAAAGAATGTACCAAACCAGATCATGAGTAACTCGTAGATCTTACACTTGCACAGAAAAAGGGAAGTGAAGAGTGACAAAAAGCGATAATACTGAAATCACAGGCAACCTCCATTCAGGTATTTTCTGACATTTTACTTTGCATCCGTACTAGTATTTTTAATATAATTCTAACAAAAGTCTTTTTCAGCATTAGAAGAAAGAGACATTTCCTGTGATTCTTGTCCCATGATAGTCAGTGTTGATGATGTGTCTGAAGGCCAAGTTCTGCCAGAAATCAGGTGTCTTACTGACTTTTTGGAACCCATTCAAACCCTCTTGGAAAGCAAAAGAGAAAAAGCATTTTAGTCCTTCCAATGGGAAACATGGCTCTTAAGTCTTCTGCAAGAAACAAAAAGAATAAATACATGACAGGACACCGTATGCGAGTTGACTACAGTGCTGAATCTGCCATTTAAATGCACACAGGCAAGGGAGCTGACAGCTTTCGCAAGCCCCTGTGCAAGGTAGGGAGGCTGACTCCAGGCTCCCAGAAGGGGCAGGGCCTTGGGTGGAAGTGGCGAGGCTAGGGGCAGACAGCCCTCTATGCCACACAGAATGCAGCATGCCCCTCCACCCCAGCTTTCAGAACCACACAGAATAGGCAGTGTGGCACTCCAGTGGCAATTTACAGGCCCAGGACTCCGGCTGCTGCTGCTCTATTCTGTAGTGTCTTATTGTGCTCAGATTATTCAGCAAATTTGCCTAGTCTTTCTGTTGGCGTAATCATTTACAAAAACTGGGCTGCCAGATCTTTGTCATCCTTCTTAATTAGTTTCTCTGCACAGTGTTGACGATGCTGTAGTGTCCTCACTCGGCCTGACCTTCTGTCATTCTGGCTTACATTTTCTGCATGCCATGTTTGGCTTTGCTTTAGCCACCTAAAATTATTAGTGACAGTCAATAACAAAAGTTCTTCAAAACAAACACCTTAAGTTAATACCTCCAGCTGCTGTTGTTTCAAACTGCCATCTTGAAAATCATGGAGAGTTTCAGAAAGATGAATTTCCTAAGCACAAAATCTACAGATAGAGAGCATTGACTCAATCCATTAAAGCAAATACTGGCTGACCTTCTAATTCCATTATTTGCAAGAGAGCTCAATTTGTGAAAGCCACTTAATAAAATAAATAAAAAATAAACAATTAATAATAAATAATAATAATAATAATAATAATAATTAATAGTAGTAGTAGTGGTGGCATTATTGGTATTATTGTTGTTGTTATTGTTATTATCAAAACAGAAGCCAAGAACAAAAGCAGAATCCAAAAACCAAAAGTTCATTTTTTTAGGTTGGCAGAGGAAATGTTAAAATCAAGTGAGGCTGAATTATATAATTCACGAGGTTGATATAACCTCAGACTTGAGCAATATGAAGATTGGGAACGACAAAGTAAATGCAAATATGTCATATGACATATAGGCTGATTCTGTTCTCACTTCACCAGTTTCACCTGGGTATCACTCCCACTAGCTTCAGCTCAGTTACTACTTATATATTCTGGTGTAAACAAGAGGAAAATCAGCCTTATAATATTTGCCAAAATCTGCCTACCCCAAGAGGCAGTCATTCATCCTGTATCATGCCTCATTCACACCTCACCCTGCCAACAGATTGATTTAAAAGTGAAGCTGGTGAGCAGAAAAGAGAATTGGGCGGGCAGGGAGAGGAAGTTGGAGAATCTAAGGAGGAAGATGCCATAAATGTGTGCTAATATAAGAAACACAGACAATGACCCAGTTCCATAAGGTTAAAATATGTCCTTCTCCTGTTCTCCTTCTGAATTTTACTGAAATTGGTAAGCAAAGACATTGCCTGCTAGAGCAGTGGGGTATAGCAATTGCAAAGGATCAAATAATCACATCTGTGTCTCAGTCTGCTCTGTGGAGGGTAACTTTTATCAAAGGGGGGGCAGGCGTGTGGATAGCACAATGGGTTGGGTCTCAGGAAGCTTCTTTTCTGTTCTGTTCCCTTCTCTACTGTGATCCCAGGTAACTTACCTCACCTCTATGTGTAATTCCCTGTCATATTTTAACCTAAAACTTACAGACTTCTCTCATCGAAGTATTTTCTTTCTTCTTTGTGACTGAGGCTGCAAACCCAGAATCCCAGGGTCTGGAATTTCTAGGAGCAAAGGATAGCTGTGATTCAAGGTCTATAATTCCACCAGAAGTGACAATTTGTCACTGTCAAGCATGCTAATTTTTAAGGTCCATCTATTGCTGTTCTGTTCTGCTATCTCCATGGACGCTGACTTGCAAATAGAAAACACATGAGGGGACTCAACTTCAGGGGAATCTAGTTACCAGCTCATTACCTTGCATCCCTTGCTGTTTCCACCATCCGAGAGAGAATGATTTGACCCTGGCAAGTATATTTGTCAGGGATGGAGCTGTCCAAATAATATTGTGGTCTAAGAAAAATATGGTTGTGAAATGATGCTGATGTGGCATGCTGATAATATATATCACTGACACTGACAAATTCTATCAGGGAAATGGATACTTCATAATATGAAATAGTCCAGGGACCTTTTTAAATCACAGGTTACTATGTGGCAATTACATGGCCTGACTCACTGTCGCCAAACAGAGAGAGAGTGGCAATGTCATGACTGTACTAGCAGCAAGGCTAAAAGAACCCATGGGATTAAAAAAAATGAAGCAAAAAATTGTAGTCAAGGGGACAGTATAAGAAGTCACAGCTGAGATTTTCACTATATGTCATGTGAATCCTGCTTGGGTCACTCTTGTTCAGCAGAGGCAGGATAACTTAATCTGTCAATTTTAAAGAACAGTAACCAGGGGAGCTGGTATTTAGTACTAGTGTGAAGGCTGCTGTGCTTTTAACAGGACATGTACCAGCCTCTGCCCTCCTAACCCATGCCATCTTGCCTCTGATGGGAGTTATTTTCCTGGGAGTCAATGGCATATGAGAAAGGTGACGATTTGGCTCTAAGAGTCTGGTGAATCTAAACCTTTTTTTACATTAAAACTTCTCTTTTAAAAAAAAATATTTAACTATGAAAATAAACAAAAGAAAGCAAGGAAAAAAATTAAAATATGAAGGCATAATTGCACACATCTAGTGGGCTGCTATTTTACACCCATATTTCAATCTTCATATTCCCCACACACGTCGTCCATAAACATGAGTACAGAAAGAATAGTTTTGATTACCAAACTACACATGTATATTTTGTTATGTAAAGGGTCCAAAAGAATACATTTATATCATATATGTTAGTATTAAAATGACAGAACAGCTTAGAAGTTCCCACTGAGCTTCAGGCCCTATTGTGCTAGGCAGTTTCCATATATCTCAGAGACATCCCCTCAGTTGAGGAATTGACAGTTTATCGTTCTCATACAGCTTCACAGAGGTCCATAGAAAGACTTATATTGACTTCCATGGGAGTTGGATCAAGCTCTCAATCAGGGATGGACAATAATTTTTGATGGGAAGGCAACTCCAAGAATTTGGTAAGTGGTCAAGGGCTGCACCCTTCTATTTTATTTATGGAGGAGATGGGGATTGGGTACAGAAGAGAGCTGCCTTGCAATAAAGCATTGGGGTGCAAGAGAGGGTGCAGGATCCAGTAGGGAGTATTGGTGCAGGAAGAGGGAAGAGAGTTAAGGGAGGGGTACCTAAAGAGTACTAGCTCAGGACCTCTGTCTGTTCCCTGTAAAGATTTTTTGTTTGAGTTCTTTTAAAGAATATTGTTTTTATTTTTGAATACTAAGATAAAGTGATAATAAAAACATTCATGACAATTCAGCATGACACAGAAACCACACGTAATCACAAAGGTTACAGTAAATACTTTAGAATGAAAAGGGGTTGATTAAAAGAAATAATAAAAAGAGAAAGGACACATTATGGGTAAAACATGCAAACCACTTAATGAGTAACCAAGTCCCATTTTTCAAAAAGGCCTAAGTTACTTAGGAACCTATGTTGTAATAGAGGCCACTTAGGCACGTTTGAAATTTTTGCCTGATAGCTACATCTCTTTATCTTTATAACCCTCAGTCAATATCAATAAATCTCTCTAGGGATAGATACGTAGATAAACACAAAATTGTAAGAAAATTGAAATTGGTAAGTCCAAATTCTGAGTCATAGTTCTTAAAATTCCTTATACCAAAGCTTAGTAGTAACATGTATGCAATTTTTCAGTGGGTATGGGAGTACTGATACCCTAATATTTGAAATGAATTATGATTATCTAAAAATTAAATTTAGCAAAGATAGATGAGTCTAATTAATAGGAGAAAGAAGAGCATGACTTCTTAACATTTATCCTGTAGCCTAGCATTTATTTCGTTTACTTAGTTAAGTCAGATCTGAACACCCCTGCACTTTGAGGAAGTTCAAATCCATGTCCAGTTCTGAAATTTGTGACCAACCCTTGTCTCTATCATGGGAAAAATCAAACCCGCCTCAACAGGGGGGACAGAGGGAATATCTGGATTCAAGTCCAGGTCTGGATCCTTGCTTTGGACCCAGTTGAGCCAATCATTTAAGCACACGTTTAAATGCTTTGAGAAAAAGGATATATTGGGTCTCTGTGCTCAGGCCCATCTCTATATATTTCAAAATAAGTGAAGAGATCAAAAAATAGCATCAGAATTAGACACTGAACAATCAAGGGTGAACTTACAATACCATTTTCAATCATGTCTTTATTAAGTTTTGATACGTTAGAAATAAAAAACACAAAGCAAAACATGATTTGCAATGCCTTCATTCTTTGAAATATGAAACAATAACGAGGGTGTTGCATGCTCATTCTACTGCAATTACCAAAGAAGTGTCCCATTAGTCTCTACAATTTGTGAATAATGAGAGCACATGAAGTGAACTGAAAATAACATCGTCAAACAACCGACAAATGAAAATAATGGAAGAAAAATGGTGTGACTGCAAGGTCAGGCTATCAAATACACAACAATAAAAACCTAATGTGTGTGGCTGTAATAGCATTGCTCGCATTTAAATATTCATGCATATTAGAAGTAATTCAGTCCAATAAAATTACATCTCATTTACACTCTTGTCTATGTCATTCTTTATTTGATTGTATGTGGAAAGATAAATACAAATCAAGTCAATAAACAGATTTTAGATAAATCAAAAGCCCTATTTAGACATGGTCTTATTCAGGGGCTTCAGGGATTGTAAATCTGAGCCACTTAGATTTAGGCCAATATTTACTATTTGGTGCAGGGAGGTGAGAGGATAGGGCCAGTGCTGAAAGTAACTTAAAATTTCTTACAGGTACTGTCCTATTTCAACCCAGGTCCCTGCCAGCTCTTTATATAGCTCCCTGGTGGTCTATGACAGATGCAGGACTTTAGATTGAAAAATCATACAAAGTTTTATTAAGTAGTGTCATTCTTGCAATATCATGGCCAAAAGAAATGTTGTTTGATGCCAAAAGTAGCCAGGGATAGTGATTATCCAGACCATGAAGGATGTGCTAAATATACCCATGCGGTTTAGACCATTTGATCCTCTCAATGTAGTCTTATGCAGTGGAATGATATTCATGACTCTCAGATCTCTTGTAATTACTTCCAGGCTGAAATAGCTCATTGTTGACCTAAAATGTCATCCTTGATCAATTGCAAATCTAAGGCCAATTCTGCAAGGGTCACAGTAATTTTCAGCATTATCTTAAACCCACGGGCTTTCTGAAAACGTGCACGACACCTGTTTTACTTGTAATAATACAGTAAGGCACTATTTGTCATTACTTTGCTATGTAGAACAACCTTTTTGTCTTAATCAGCATAGTCACTGCTTAGAAATATGACATCCTTGAAGGTATGAAGCACAATGGGGGAAATTTATCCGGTTTTTGTTTGTTCTTTTTTAATTCTTATGATAAACTTTTAACCCTTTGGCAGTGAAAATGCTGATGTAGACAGCCCTTCTGAATGGCACTAACTCAGAGGGGAAATAATAGCTCTGGTTTAAAGAGCTGCTGATCTGCATAGCAGGTGCATTCATCACACACACACACACATTATTTGCATTTATCATAGCATGCTTTTATCTATCACTATTTAACGCACAGTGAAGAGCACATAACCAATTCCATTTGCAGTATTTATTATTCTATTTTGGCAATGTTGCAACCATGCAATATGTTTATCAGCCACCTCATAAAATTAACAAGCATCTAGAATGTTAGCCTCTTCAGCTCACCAACATGAATAACCTAAATAACAATATACTGCATTAAAAATCATTCTCCTCATGCATCATACATGGTATTTATATTAAGAATAACCATACTAGGTCAGACCAAAGGTCCATCTAGCCCAGTATCCTATCTGACGACAGTGGTGAATACCAGATGCTCCAGAGGGAGGGAACACAACAGGTAATCCTCACATGATCCCTCTCCTGTCACCCACTTCCAGACAAACAGAGGCTAGGGACCATTCCTACGCATTCTGGCTAATAGCCATTGATGGACCTAACTTCCATGAATCTATCCAGCTCTTTTTTTAACCTTGTTAAAGTCCTAGTCTTCACCACACCCTCTGGCAAGGCATTCCACAGGTTGACCGTGCGCTAAGTGAAGAAAACCTTCCTATTCAGACAGAGAGGGTAAAATATAGTATTTCTCTTTGCATATTACATTACCACATTTCTAGTCAATGAAAAATTTGCAGCAGGAAGCAGACAATAATTGAGTCATTTCCTAAGTGTCCATAACTGGCAGCTTTAAAAGTGTTTTCTTAATAATTCAAGCCAGTGATATTATGGAAGATTGTCTCAATATCTCTTAGCTATGGGAAAGAAGGGAAAATACTAGAAACATGACAATCAATATGAGTATATCTACACTACCACCCTAGTTCGAACTAGGGTGGTAATGTAGGCAACCGGAGTTGCAAATGAAACCCGGGATTTGAATTTCCCGGGCTTCTTTTGCATAAAGCCGGGCACTGCCATTTTTAAATGTCCGCTAGTGCGGACTCCGTGCTGCGTGGCTACACGCGGCACGGACTAGGTAGTTCGGATTAGGCTTCCTAGTCTGAACTACCATTACTCCTCGTTTCACGGAGTCCGCACTAGCAGACATTTAAAAATGGCGGCACCCGGCTTTATGCAAATGAAGCCCGGGAAATTCAAATCCCGGGCTTCATTTGCAACTCCGGTTGCCTACATTACCACCCTAGTTCGAACTAGGGTGGTAGTGTAGACATACCCTCAGAGAGAAAATTAACACCCATAAGAAGAGGTGAGAGAAAGGCAATATATGTGGAATCAAGAGATTATGATGAGAAAAAAATCAGTAAGAGGAATATGACCAAGGTACATACAATAAAAAACTACATAATATGAAGCAAAAACAAAAAAGAGATAACAGAGAAACCCAGAAGAGAAGGACTAGTACTAGTACACAGACAACACAACCAGATACTCACTTTACACAGAATTGTTCAATTTTTAAGAGAACAACAGTAAGATAGTAAAGAAAAATGTCTCAATGTCTTTTGAAAGAAAGTCCCAGTTTTGTACCGAAAGCCACATAATTCCTAAGCCAGGGATGGATGAGCTATTAATAATTATAATTTATTTTACTGATATTTATTGCTTACATACCAGCGATGCCACAAACCTGCGATGGTGCTATAGAAAACAGAGAAAGTCTCTTCTTCAAAAGAATTTACACTTTGAGGGCATGTCCTAGTACTAATCCAAAACAGTTCATTTTTACATGCCTAAATATGTATTTAGGTACTGGACTTTAGATTCTTGAGCATATTTGCCTTGATGGCTTTTATTTCAAATTTCTTTGTATTTGTGGCCAGCACATAGATACATTATGCTAAGAGTTACCAAGATGGCTTTAGTGCCACATATATCCCTATTTATGAGTCAGGGATATAGATACCTCATTGAATAAGTTGTCTTTCTTGTTTCTAATCAGGAAAAAAAAGGCTTTTACCAGAAGAAGAGCGGGTATTTCACAGCTCCAAAAGTCTACTGGAGTGGGAAGTGAATCCTGTTCCTCAATAATCCTGTAAGATCTAGCACAGACCACATTCAGACAATCACAATTGCTCTCCTTCCACCAAATAATCAGTGGAGAGGGAGAGGAACTACCTGGCATCAGCAGGTAGTGCTTTGGTACCCAGTCACCAGACATCAATGGTGAGAAGGGGCCCAGAGTAAAGGGGTAGTATCTTCTCAAAATACTGCATCAGTATAGAGCCTGCAGCTCCATGTTAACTTGACCCATTGCTAAGCCATGTGAAAGTACAGTGCAGGGCTTGATTTGTGTGGCCCACGTTAAGCAGTCACTGCAGGATTCTCCCAGCAGTGCTTTGGGCTATTGGCTGAGCTGCAAACACCCCTGGGGAAAGTGCTAGTATTGCTATTGCTCTGAAGGAATCAGCCCATCCTGAACTACTTAGACATTTCTGAGATGATTCCCATCTTAATGTGACCAAGTCTGATTCTGTGTCATAACTTCTGAGATCTAACAGGATCATGCAGCTCCATGTGGTACAGCAGCATGGTCCACAAGAGACTGTCAATTGGAGCTGATGTTTAGCACCACAGACATACAGAATAACTCTGATTTAAGTAGATGGTTTTAGACTTTTAAATAGATAATCATAGCAGAAAAATGTATTTGAGGAATAATTTATTTGCATCAGGGAAGTTGATGTATGTATTTATCTGAGCTAAAAATCACATCTGGCTTGGTAAGATGGAAATCTTGGCAGTATTATAACTGAGAAACTGCTTGTAACATTTCTCATGTTAAGAAATTTCTCAGCCCTTCTTACTGTCATCGGATTAGAACTTCACAAAGAGAGGGGCAAATTAATTCCTGTTTTGATGTAATTGGAATTACAGCAGGAATGCTTTTAGCTGAGTAAGACTGAAGTCACTCCATTTTAAGCAGTTCTAAATATTTAGAATCTAAGTGTCTGGGCCACTTTGATTTCTATGGACATTAGAGCGGGCCTTGTATTGAGTCAGAGTATGTGTCCTTGAGCCCCCATCAGCTGCGCTTTATGTGATGCTGATAGACCAGGTCAGGCCAGAGCCAGAGACCACTCACTTGTGTGCGAATGTCAAAGGAGTTAAATGTACTGGTATGTGTTCAGATCAATTCACTTGCATATTAATAGAGATCAAAGGAGATGTTCATTGTATTGTTTTTTCCTGTTGTTTACTTTTTCATTACATTTGCATTATGCATACCAAATCATTAAATAACTCTAGGTCAAAGTGTGTGTTAATGTAAAAGTATGTTCAGGTGTGGGAGCTTCATGAAAACTAATGAAATGTTACTTGTATTGTTTTCACTTATTTATTCCTATTGTAATGAATTTACATTATATATCTACTGTGACTGAATAATTCAAATTAAGAAAAGTGCTAAATTCAAAGCAATTGGCCATTGTGTGGACACAGACTGTCAGATTGTTGTCTGTGAAAAGGAGGTATAAATACTGATTCAAAGAGAGATCCTTTATCTTTGGATTGTTTGGATTCTAACAGGGCAGAATAACTGAACAAGAAGATGGAGGTCCTCTGAGTAATTCTGGGTAGTTCTCAAAAAGACTTTTAGGAAACTAGCAGTTTATTATATCACTGCCACTACTTGGAGTTACAAACTGTGATTTGCCAGGTATTCATTTTATCTACTTTAACTTCTCAATAACTGTCCTTTTTGCTTTTTTCAGTATCCCAAAATAGCATTTTCTGCATCTTAGAAACAAGACCATTATTTCAAAATATATTCGAAAAACAGGCTTACTATTCCAACGTCCTGGTAAACCTCGTTCCACAAGAATTAAGGTACTTGTCAGAATAGCAGTCTATTTCAAAATTAATTTCAAAATAGGCTATCTCAAAATAAGCTATGCAATTTGCATAGCTCTAATTGCATCTTATTTTGAGCTATACAGCACTGTATAGCTGTACCCTTGGAACTGAGAGAAACCTGGTATGGTGTGATTTTTTGGTTTATGTCAACATCATCAGTAAGTCTGGTTAGTAATTGGAAAACTCATTGTCTGGAAGTCCATGATAAGACTGCTATAGTAATCTATGAGTTCATAATTGTTACTGGATTGGTGAAAACGAACTATAGAACACATCAACAATTCGGGATGCCTGCCCTATATCTGACAGTCTGCCCTGAGATAGGCATTCACAGTTGTGAGCCACCTTAAATGAAGCATCAAAGAAGAAGCAGATGAGGCTGCATATGAAGTGCCATTCTGATGTGCTGATGAGAAATATAGCCAACCAGCCATTTTAAAATTACTTTTTTATATTCTGCTGAAAGCAACTGCAGGACTTTGTCCACCAGAATCACCTTGATGAAGAACTTTATATGTGGCCCAACTCTCTTGGCTCAAATGAAGTCCCATAGTCACACAGTACCCAATAAGTTTTTAAATACCATAAAATGGAGAAAGGGGGGAGATTTTACAGAAACAAACAATCACGAGTCAGGCCTCAGAAAAATTATTATTTTGTCTTAAAATTGTGGGATTTAAAAAAATAACATGATTGGAGTTCTTTTTGTTTGCCTTTTGCGGGGGGTGGGGGGGCGTCAAGCCTGAGGGTTCAGATTTTCTAGCTTTTCCTACAAGTGCAGATTCTCCCATAATAAAATACAGGACTATGTAGCACTTTAAAGACTAACAAGATGGTTTATTAGATGATGAGCTACTGGCCCACAAAAGCTCATCATCTAATAAACCATCTTGTTAGTCTTTAAAGTGCTACATAGTCCTGTATTTTGTTTCAGCTAGACCAGACTAACATGGCTACATTTCTATCTCTATTCCCATAATAAAATTACTGAAGAGGAGAGAACTTTAAGAAAAATGCTAAATATTCTGGGAGACTTGGCAATACTGGGATGCATAAAAAAGTAGGCAGGAAAATAATATTGAAATTATTGTAATGTTATTAGCTGAATGAATGGCATGGTGTCCAAATCCACTTAATTTATCTTTAATATTTTTAATAATCAAATGTAGATGAAGTCCAGAGATGAGTAGTGAAAATAGCAAGAAGCATAGAAAAACTTCCATGTGAGGAGAGAGAGAAAAGATTTGGACTGTGTAACTAAAAGAAGCAAAAATAAGCAAAGTCATGATAGACCTATGCTGATAGTGAAAGGTACAGTGACGATAAATCAGGTATTCTTGTTTACTATTTCTCATAAGAGAAGGGACCATGATCATCCTGTGGATCTCACCGCTACAATATATTGAGGCCAAGAATTTAGAAGGATTCTAAAAAGAATTCAATATGCAAATTGATAGTGTAAATATTTATTTACTCTTGTGGCAGCAGTCTGATCCCTGCTGGACAGTAAAGGGGTTAATAATAAACTTAGTAGCGATGAGCTGGTGGGGAAAGTAGTGAAAGGAAGCATATTTCAGAATAACTTGGAAGTGTGCCTTCCTCCTATCCTTCTGTGCCTTTCTCTCACTAATCAACATTGCTTGGCCTAAAACTTTATTTGGAATGAACATGTTGCCTTTTAACTCAGGTCATTGCTTTGTAAGCAAGGATAATTGAGTTATCATTTAAATATCAGAAAGCTCAGAGTGACTTATATTAATAAAACTGCATGTGGCGAGGCAAACCAAAGACAGCAGGCTGCAGTAGTTTGATGAAGGGCAAGTATACAGGAAGCTGGGTGAGCAAGTCCCTGTTCCCAAACTAAGATGACAGAGACTACTGCCCAACAATTAAGTCAGGCAGGCACCTGAGACTCATTAAGAGCTGGCCTACAGCAGTAGGCTAGTGGCTAGTTAGGGCCTGCTGGTCCATTATAAAAGGTTCCCCTCAGGCATGGAGGGAGAAGGAGAAGAGGGATGGACTGGAGTGAAGGAGGAAGCACACACTGAGGCAAGGTATAGGTGGGAAGCAGGAGAGGTTTTTTCCCCAAGATGTCAAGGAGACGGTATTGTGGGAGTAGTTGGGGAATTGTCTCAGGGAGCGGCTGCTATATGGTAGGGATAAGAGCAAGAGCCCTACTAGTAGATGCTACCTAGGGCCCTGGTCTGGAACCTGGAGTAAGTGGACAGGACCAGGTTCCCCCCAACCCTCCCCACACCCGATGGGCTGCCACCAGGGAAAAGGGCCATGGAAAGGTTTTTCCCTCCAAGGGTGAAAATGGCTCATCAAGTGGGGAGCCCTTGCCTCTGAGAGAAACAAGAGGCAGTGGGAAGTTCACCCCAAGCCTCTGAGGCATCTTAAAATCCCCCAGGAAGTGCAGGACCCAGGGGGCACTACCAGAGCTCTGTCACAGTGGAAATATCTAATCTACAGAGGAAACAGCATAAAATTTTACTTAAATCCCCATTTAAATATATATTATAGGAAAAGTCTGCTCTCTCAGACTTCAAAAATGTGCTTTAGTAATTTAAATGTATTGGTTTGTTCTTTTTGTTTGTATTGATTTTTGTATTTGTTTCATATCACACTAATAATATGCTAAATTAGAAGAATGTAAATATAGGGATGCTTGTTAGGGAAACAGGGGAGTGGCTATGGCTGTCACTAAATGTTTATCATATAAAAAAAGTGAAAAATCAATGAGGTTTGGGTGTTAAAAATGACTGTTAAATCCTGAGGGGGTGTTTTTAAAAATTGAAGGGCACAACTGCATACTGATGACCTCTGTGTGGACCCTGCAAACATCTGTGATATCCTATAACTAGGAAACATTGTAGGGGTTTTTATTGGAAAGACAAGAGGATTTATTGAGCCTTTTATCCACCACAGGTGTAGTCTACCCACAAAATACAAATATTTGTCTTTGTACCTACACAATGCCTCTTTGTGACACTAACGGAAAGAAGTGCTTGAAAAGTATTAATCATATATATATATACATATATATATTCATTTAAGGAAAGATGATGCAGCAGAGCTAGCCTTTGAGCAGGAGGGAATGCTTAAGAATTGTAATGGTGACCTCCAGTGGCAACTATGGGAAATGAAGGATTGTTTCTATGAATATATTGTGGAATGTAACTGTATTAAAATATGTTCTTTACAGGGATATTGGTAATTCCATTGATTTGTAGAAAATTAATTATATTTTAGTTCACAAAATCAATGTCACTTTCCCAGTTTTAGTTTTACTAGTTAGAGATATTGTGACTATATCAAAAGACAGATGGGGATATTTTTAAGAATACAGTGTAAATTTTGAAAGTTGCATGAACACTAGTTATTCCCTCTCCACAAAGGACAAACAATCTGGCCAGACATGTTCCACTGTCTACTTTTGTGCCATTGCTAACCCTTGTGGACAAATATTCTGCTTCATCTGGAATAGCATGTGCTGTTTGGAGGTCACTTGTGCAATTTTTATTTTGACAGCAGTACAACAGATTTGAAATGGAAAAATAATGTTTTTACAAAGTTTAAAATCTAAAACCAATAAGACCATGCATCATATTTAGGTAGAAATAATTTTGTCATAAGTATCTACATCTCTTGTACACCCATCGGAGGTTTTATCTTCAAAAAACATGCACACAAATTTTGCAGATGCACATAAAATCTAGTTATTGAGCCTCTAATTTGCACTAACAAATGCAAATTTTGCACATATCTGTGATTGCATACACATTTCTTAAGGAAATCTTAGAGGTCTGTTTGAAAATATGTTCCAAAAGGGTTTGATTTGCATGAAAGATTATGAATAGCTATTTATTATTCTTAAAGTGATAGCAATTAACTGAATCGATTAGGTTTAAGGAGTCATATTACTAAAGACGGTCTATATACATAGAAATACATGGTTCTTGAACCAAATGACTTATGAAAGACTGTGGCAGCAATAGCAATATAAATGTGGTCACAACATTTTAAAATCCATGGCCTCTTAAATATTACTTCTGGACTTTTCTTTAGGAGTTTGCTCCCTATGATATATAGAGCAGCATATGAAGAAAAGGCTATTGGACATGCGATCATAAAAATAAGGGAATAGTAAAAAAACAACTTATTCACACTAATTTAAGAATTAGTGAATCTTTAATATACTTTCTTTGTACACCTGGGTATGTGATAGATGCAAGTATGGTGAGCAGTTCTAACATATATTCAGTATGTGCTGTTGAATCTGGATACAGGACTTACATCAATAATAGGTACATTGCTTGTTTACCATTAACAAGAATGGTTAATTTTGCTTAAATCTCCATTTAAATGTATATTACATGAAAAGACTGGTCTCTCATCCTTCAAAAAATATATTTTAGCAATTTAAATTTATTGTCTTGTTCTTTTTGTTTGTACTGATTTTTATTTGTTTCATATCACACTAATAATGTGATAAACAAGAAGAAAATAAAAGTAGGGATGTTTGTTAGGAGAACAGAGGAGCTCTAGTAGTCCTGTATTACCTAGAATAAAATCAGTGGAAAATAATATTGGCACTATTCAGTATTGTTTGTGTTCTAAGTGTTGTACTAATGTTAATTACTTCATTTTAAATGTAAGTAAATAATTAAGAACTACTTATTTATGTGTCCTGTGGCACCTTATAGACTAACAGATTTATTGGAGCATAAGCTTTTGTGGGCAAAGACCCATTTCGTCAGATGCATGCAGTGGAAATTCCAGAAGCAGGTATAAATATACAGGCATAAGAAAAGAGTACCAGTCAACAGTAAGGCTAGAGATAATGAGATCAATTCAGTCAGGGAGGATGAGGCCCACTTCTAGCAGCTGATTTGGAGGCGTGAACACCAAGAGAGGAGAAACTGCTTTTGTAGTTGGCTAGCCATTCACAGTATTTGTTTAATCCTAAGGTGATGGTGTCAAATTTGCAGATGAACTGTAGCTCAGCAGTTTCTCTTTGAAGACTGGGCTTGAAGTTTTTTTTGTTGCAGGATGGCTACCTTTAAATCTACTATTGTGTGTCCAGGGAGATTGAAGTGCTCTCCTAGAGGTTTATGTATATTACCATTCCTGATATCTCATTTGTGTCCATTTATTCTTTTACATAGGGACTGTCTAGTTTGGCCGATATATATAGCAGAGGGGCATTGCTAGCACATGATGGAGTATATTACATTGGCAGATGTGCAGGTGAATGAACCAGTGATAGTTTGGCTGATCTGGTTAGGCCCTGTGATGATGTCGCTAGTATAGATATGTAGGCAGAGTTGGCACCGAGGTTTGTTGCATGGATTGGTTCCTGAGTTAGAGTTACTATGGTGTGGTGTATAGTTGTGGGTGAGAATTTGCTTCAGGTAGGCGGGTTGTCTGTGGGCGAGGACTAGCCTGCCTCCCAAAGCCTGTGAAAGTGAGGGATTATTGTCCAGGATGAGTTGTAGATCACTGATGTGTTGGAGAGGTTTTAGCTGAGGACTGTGTGGCTATGTCTAGACTGCAAGCCTCTTTCGAAAGAGGCTTTTTTGAAAGATACTTTCGAAAAAGCCTCTTTCGAAACAGAGCATCTAGACTGCACGCGGAACTTTCGAAAAAGCAAGCCGCTTTTTTGAAAGAAAGCAGCAAGTGAGTCTGGATGCTCTCTTTCTAAAAAGCCCTGTTTTCTTTCAAGAACGCCTTTTTTCGAAAGAGCACTTTTGAAAAAAGGCGTTCTTCCTCGTGAAATGAGGTTTACAACCGTCGAAAGAAAAACCACGTTCTTTCGATTTAATTTCGAAAATGCGGCTGCAGTCTAGACGCAGGTTAAGTTTTTTCGAAAAAAGGCTACTTTTTTCGAAAAAAACCCTGAGTCTGGATACAGTCTAGGTGATGGCCAGTGGTGTTCTGTTTCTTTGTTGGGCTTGTCTTGTAGTAGGAAGCTTCTGGGTACATGTCTGGCTCTGTTAATCTGTTTCCTCACTTCCTTGGGTGGGTATTGTAGTTTCAAGAATGTTTGGTGAAGATCTTGTAGGTGTTTGTCTCTGTCTGAGGGGCTGGAGCAAATGCGGTTGTACCTTCGTGCTTAGCTGTAGACAATGGATCATGTGGTGTGTCCAGAATGGAAGCTGGAGGCATGAAAGTAGGCATAGCAGTCAGTAGGTTTTCGGTATAGGATAGTGTTTATGTGACCATCACTTATTTGCACCGTAGTGTTCAGGAAGTGGATCTCTTGTGTAGATTGGTCCAAGCTGAGGGTGATGTGGGGGTGGAAATTATTGAAATTGCGGTGGAATTCTTCTAGAGCCTCTTTCCCAGATGATGAAGATGTCATCAACATAGCATAAGTTGAGAAGGGGCGCTAGTGGGTGAGAGCTGAGGAAGCACTGTTCCAGGTAAGCCATAAAAATGTTGGCATATTGTGGGGCAATGCGGGTGCCCATAGCGGTGCCACTGGTTTGGAGGTATATATTGTCACCAAATCTGAAATAGTTGTATGTGAGGATAAAGTCACAGAGCTCAGCCACCAGTAGTGCTGTGGCATCATCAGGGATACTTTTCCTGACAGCTTGTATTCCATCTGTGTGTGGGATGTTGGTGTAGAGAGCCTCTACATCCATGGTGGCTAGGATGGTGTTTTCTGGAAGATCACCAATGCACTGTAGTTTTCTCAGGAAGAGCTGGCAGTGCTGATTGTATAGGGTCTGAGCAAAGAGTCCACATATCCAGACAGTCCTGCAGTGAGAGTGCCAATGCCCGAGATGATGGGGCGTTAAGGATTTCCAGGTTTGTGGATCTTGGGTAGTAGATCTGCGGCATCCTCAGGAAGAGCTATCTGAGCAATACGAGTTTCTTCTATGGCCCATTGTTAGTGATGTGTTCTTAATGAGCCATCAACACAGAGCTTTCTAGCACTGATGTAAATCTATCAGAGGTGTCACCCAGAAACAAACACATTTGAGATACCGATAGGCAATATTCATAACTTTGTATATGTGTAATTAACCAGGATACTCATATCTGATAGGTTATAACTTTTCCATTGATACCTTGCATGATATACTTTGTATAAAATGTTGCAATTATATAACAATGGTAATTTCAATTATATAAATCAAGGGTGGTGGAGAACCTTTTTTGGGTCAGGCACTGCAAACCCACAGAAAAATCAGTCAGGCCCAGGCTGGTAGATTTTGTGTGTTGCAGCCCCATGGGGAGAACAGCAGGGGGAGAGGGGCGCTGATGTACCCGTGCAGGCTCCCCAGTGCTGAGGGGAATCCCTGAGTCTTAGGGGCTGAATCCAGGCAAGTCCTAGGTTCCCCACCCCTGGAATAAATGGTCTTATTCATTCATACAGCATCAGAAATTCAATGTCACTGATATCTTTGGAGAATTATTTCTTTTATTGCCCTAGGACACACAAGTAACAGCCAGGATATGTACTTTCTATCTACAGGGCCAAATTGGACACAGACAGATGAAAGTTTGTATATGGAATGAAGGTTGAATACAGCACTGTATTTGCACTCTGCTTGCTTCCTCTGTCTTGTTTAGTGCTACTATAGTTTGGGACATTTTACATTTCCAGGAAGATAAAAGAGCAAAGTACAGCACCTCTGTTCAGAGTGGGAGTGTACATTTGTTTGTTTGTTTGTTTTACTGATTTGCAGCAGGGCAGGTGCCATAAAGAGTTCACAATGCCTGCAGCCTGTCATACTTTGTGGTTTCTTGACTCCCTCTAGTCCATGGTAGTTTGTGGGAAGTTACTGTGTAAAATCCCTGATATCCTCTCTATATATTATATCCTGCTATATAACTGGTATCCTCGGATTCTCAAGAATAAATGCTCACCTACCTAAATATAACCAGAAAAGTGAAAGTTTGATTTTTCCCTGCCTGTTATATTTGTGTTTATTATCAAAGCAGAATATATTTACCATAATCATAAAAATGGTATGAATCTGAGGGAGGGAAAATTTACATAAAATTTTAAACATGTACATTGGCACCTATTTATTTCATTTAATACTTGGAATATTCAGTAATATGAAGTGAATTCTCAATTGAAGTTATATTTTGTGTGACCATAAGAGGCTGCCTGTTATACAGGAAATCAGTACTATTACAAGTAGCAGTGTGACTGTGAAACAAAACACAGGGTGCATCTATACTGTAACACTTTTTCGAAACAACTAGCACTATTCCGAAATAACTTAGTCCACTTCTACACAGCAGGCAGTTATTTTGAAATGGTGTCAAAATATTGTCAAGCTGGAGGAGTTCTTACTCCAACTCCTGTAACCCTCATTGTACAAGGAATAAGGGAAGTCAAAGGCAGAGTGCTCTATTTCAAAATAAGTGCTATGTTGATGCTCCCAATTTCAGAATAAGCTATTTCTAAATAAGTATGCAATTGATGCAGCTCAATTTGCGTAGCTTATTTTGAGTTAAGCCCTGCTGTGTAGATACACCCTAGGAGGGCAGATTTACAATGATACATAAGATACTGATAAATGCCTCATGAAATTGTCAGACTCCTAGGCAGGTTAGGGACCTAACTAAGATGCTTTAAAAAATTCCACTTGCCTCTGCGGGTATGTCTATACTGCATGGCTATTTTGGATTCTGAAATAACTACCCTGCATCTACACAAGCTGCCCGTTATTTCAAAAAATATTTTGAAATAACGGGCGCACTATTTTGCCATCCCAGTAAACTGCGTTTCATGAGGGATAAGGGATGGCTTGAAATAGTATGTTATTTTGAAATTTGGCGCTGTTTAGATGCACCAAATTTCAAAATAAGCTATTTTGAAAAAAGATACTATTGTGTATCTTATCTTCTTTCAAGTTTAGGGTACTGAGTAGATGCACTCTTCCATGCTTAAATACAACTGTAAATCCAGCCTCTAGTGTTTAGTTTCACATTCACACTGCTACTTGTAACACATTAACTATTTCAATGGCTCAATGACATTGTAAATCTAAACCTTTATCTTAATACGTAAGCCTGGGAAGTAGTCTAGCAGGACCCCCAAGTTTTGGACACCCTGACCCATGCCCCTACTACCCAGGATCCCGGCCGTCTGCTTTGTGCCCTTGCTGCCTGGAGTCCTGACCAACTGGGGTCCCAGCCTCTAGCCCCACTGTCTGCTGCTTTCTCTCGATCCCACCCAGCTAAGGAGCCCACTCAGCCACCAGCCCTGTGCTCAGGGACTCTGATGCCAGTTCCAGGGTCTCAGCTGCTGTCCTCAGTTCTCAGCTGCTGTCCTCAGTTCTAGGGAAGGTGAGGGGCAAGGACAAGGGTGGGAGGGGCAGCTCAGCACCCCAACTCCGAAGATACAGCACCCCATGCTCTGGGTGTCCCTAAATCTCTGACTGCCAGAAGCTTGGATTGGGTGACAATGGATGTATCACTCAATAAATTTTCCTATTCTGCTCAATCCCTTTGAATAATCTGGCACAGGCCACTGTCACAAGAGGATATTGGACTACAGGAAGCATTCATCTAACCCACTATGACTATTTTATCTGTTGCTTATTTTGGCAAAGACTGCATCTGAAAATCAGGTATTTACACACAGACTGCCCTTGCAGATAATGTAGCAGCAGGTACAAGATTGTGTCTAAGATTGTTTGCATACAAGGAATCTAACTGAAAAATAGAATTACTCACAGAAACTAAAAGCTCCATTACTTGTCTGCTCTACATTGGTGTTTATCTTAGACTTAATTCTTCCTGTTTAGATGTCCCTGGCTGATGATTTCTTGATTACACAAAAACAAACATACAAATAAACAAAAAGCGCCTTCTTGCTGCAAAGCAGAACAACTCATCCAAATCTTTGCAAAGCTTCAGCAGTAGCAGCCAAATGGCCAATGGGCGGGGGAGGGGAGAGATTCAAATATCCAATCATAATGTCTCCCTGAACATCACCTTTTTCCCTCAGACTCAAGATACCTTTCATGACAAATTCTAGTTAATTTTAATGACTGACACTTTGAAGGATAGTTTAGCCTCTTGTGTCCCCAATTTCCTGATTGCATTAGGATTTCTGCCAACTATCCTTTAATTATCAGGTGCCCTTGGGACTATTTAATAATGAAAGGATTTAACAAATACAAACATTAAAATGCTCCTTTCCCTGAAAGATAAAACGAAAAACTGCTTAAAACTTTATTTAAATGAATTTTCCTCTTCTCCACTTCACACTCGAACAAGTTCTATAACTATACTTATTACATAGCAGTATGGGAGTAAGGATGAATAAAAGAAATTAGGGGAGGGGGAAAATCCTAGCTAATGGTGTCAATAGATGGGTCATAAACCAAGATGGTAATCTCAGTACAGTCCCTCGTGGTCATATGGCTACATCAAAAGCACAGCTGATAATCTCAGATGAGAAACTAAAGAGGCAATTCTCTGGTCTGCCAAAGACATTTTGTACTGTATAAACCATCTCTCTGGTGGCCCAGGATTGGGAAGGGTGGAGAAAGGTTAGGAATGTTCTGAGGGCAGACAGGGAAGGAGACTTGTATCTGATCTTCTGATGATGTAAAGACCAGATCTTTAAGCCAGATTTTGAAGGAGGTCCCCTTCTGCTCTAACCAAAGTTAATCAATGTTTTTTCCTATCAGAAGGTTGAGATGCAAATGGAGAAGAAATGTTTTTGTGTAAACACTTTTCATAGAAAATTTCAATTTTTCATAAAATGCTGAATATAAAAAAATTGGCTGAAAACGGAAAAAGTTTGGCCCAAATATTAATCGTTCATATCAGAAATGTTTGTGCACTGCCTCACTGGCATTTTATTTTGGGTACATGATGCTTCGGTTATACTCTATGGGCTTTACTTCCTGCTCTGCCTACATTTTCCATTACCATAGTTTCCACTTTTGGAAAAGGGGGTAGTACATCATGGGAATTCCTGGCCATTCTGCATTGTGGGAAATGTAGTCCAACTGAGGAACCTGACCCATTGAAGAGAACAGGGACATAAGATAACTGAACTAAATCACTCATGAGGCATAAATAGTAGAATGTCCAAATAGACATTTCAATTTTCAGTCAAAATAGTTTTTCAGGGCATTCAGTTTTTGGGACAAGGAATTAAAATTTTCTTCAGAAAGCTGACACATTTAATTAATATTTTTTTTATTTGAAAACCAAATTTTCTAAAAAATTAAAATAAAACTGATGGAAAATTTTCATCCAGCTGCAGCTCTAACTTATGTCTTGGAGCATAGTTCATACATACTGGAGAAGTAGGATCAAAGTGAACTTTCTGCTCTGGAAAGTGTCTATGTAAAATGTATATTGTTATTCCAATGATTAATTCTTTGTGTGTGTACTCAGTTATAGCTGTATGTTTTACTGACAATAATACACTTTTACTACTTTCTAGTCTTAGCAGTGCCAAGGCAATACAGCTGAAGGAGAGTGAGATAGATTTTAATCTAGCTTGCACACCATCAGAGGAATTGTTAATGAACTCCCACTTGCAGAATCTTTATTGCAGGAGATGCATGAGGCTGATACATCTGAACTTGACTATTTGAGACTGGGTTTACAGGAATAACTTACAGAAAAAAATATCATTTTACTTGGACACTGAGTAGATTTGAATAAGGGGGTAGCCGTATTAGTCTCAACCTGCAAAAGCGGCGAGGAGTCCTGTGGCACCTTACTGAACTGTAGGAGCATAAGCTTTCGTGGGCAAAGAACCAATTCGTCAGATGCATGCACAGGATTCCTCACCACTCTTGAGTAGATTTGATTAGGAATCACTGAGAGACAATAAGCATGGTACCACTTTTACAAGTTAATTTTCAGAGTGGAAGCACTCAGTGGCCCATAGAACTATATTCTCACGCTTACTGAGTTCCTTCAGATCAGAAGTGATGCAGAAGTCATGGATGCATAAGTCATATATACCATATATATTTTGTTATATGGTAGACCATTACTCAGAAGGAAAAAGACAACAGACACACAGCAATGGATGCATGTAGTGGAAATTTCCAGAGACAGGTATAAATATGCAGGCCAGAATCAGGCTGGAGGTGACAAGGTGGATCCAATCAAGAAGGGTGAGGCCCACTTCTAGTAGCTGATCTGGAGGTGTGAATTCCAAGAGAGGAGAAGCTGCTTTTGTAGTTACCAAGCCATTCACAGACTTTGTTTAATCCAGAGTTGATTGTGTCACACTTGAAGATGAATTGTAGCTCAGCAGTTTCTCTTTGAAGTCTGGTCTTGAAGTTTTTTTGCTGCAGGATGGCTACCTTTAGATCTGCAATTGTGTGTCCAGGAAGATTGAAGTGTTCCCCTACAGGTTTTTGTATGTTGCCATTCCTAATATCTGATTTGTGTCCATTGATTCTTTTACGTAGAGACTGTCCAGTTTGGCCGATGTATATAGCAGTGGGGCATTGTTGGCACATGATGGCATATATTACGTTAGTAGATGTGCAGGAGAATGAACCAGTGACAGTATGGCTGATCTGATTAGATCCTGTGATGGTGTTGCTGGTGTATATATGTGGGCAGAGTTGGCACCTAGGTTTGTTGCATGGATTGGTTCCTGAGTTAGAGTTATTATGGTGCGGTGTATAGTTGCTGGTGAGAATATGCTTCAGGTTGGCGGGTTGTCTGTGGGCAAGGACTGGCCTACCTCCCAAGGCCTGTGAAAGTGAGGGATCATTGTCCAGAATGGGTGGTAGATCACTAATGATGCATTGGAGAGGTTTTAGCTGAGGACTGTAGGTGATGGCCAGTGGTGTTCTGTTGGTTTCTTTCTTGGGCTTGTCCCGTAGCAGGAGGCTTCTAGGTACACGTCTGGCTCTGTCAATCTGTCTCCTCACTTCCTCGTGTGGGTATCGTAGTTTACAGAATTCTTGTTGAAGACCTTGTAGGTGTAGGTCTCCATCTGAGGGGTTGGAGAATATGCGGTTGTACCTCAGTGCTTGGCTGTAAACAATGGATCATGTGGTGTGTCCAGGATGGAAGCTGGAGGCATGCAGGTAAGCATAGCAGTCAGAATTCTTGGAATTCACACCTCCAGATCAGCTACTAGAAGTGGGCCTCATCCTCCTTGATTGGATCCACCTCGTCATCTCCAGCCTGATTCTGGCCTGCATATTTGTACCCGCCTCTGGAAATTTTTCACTACATGCATCTGACGAAGTGGGTCTTTGCCTACGAAAGCTTATGCTCCAATACTTCAGTTAGTCTATAAGATGCCACAGGACTCCTCGCCGCTTTTGCAGATTCAGACTAACACGGCTACCCCTCTGATGCTTGACAGCAATGGACAATGTTAAATGTATTTTTTTTTCAGTGTTCACCCAAAAAGGTAGCCATGACAGGATAACATAGTGAATATCACTGTAAATGGGAGAGGATCAGAGGCTAAAATAGGCTTTTGATACTGTATCATGTAATCTTCTCATAAACAAACTAGAAAAATACAGCCAAGACAAGCCTACCATAATGTAAGTGCACAACGGGCTGGAAAAATACATTCAGAGAGTATATTCAGTGGTGCAGTGTCATGTTGGAAGGGCACCTTGAGTGAGGTCACACAGGGGAACTGTAGTGGGTCCAGTTCCACTCGAAGGCTACGTCTACACTGGCCCCTTTTCCGAAAGGGGCATGTTAATTTCACAGGTCGTAATAGGGAAATCCGCGGGGGATTTTAATATCCCCCGGGGCATTTAAATAAAGATGTCCGCCGCTTTTTTCCAGCTTTTAGAAAAGCCGGAAAAGAGCGTCTACACTGGCCCCGATCCTCCGGAAAAAAAGCCCTTTTCCGGAGGATCTTATTCCTACTTCAAAGTAGGAATAAGATCCTCCGGAAAAGGGCGCTTTTTCCGGAGGATCGGGGCCAGTGTAGATGCTCTTTTCCGGCTTTTCTAAAAGCCGGAAAAAAGCGGCGGACATTTTTATTTAAATGCCGCGGGGGATATTTAAATTCCCCGCGGATTTCCCTATTACGATCTCAAAAATTACCATGCCCCTTCCAGAAAAGGGGCCAATGTAGACGAGCCCCAGAAGTAGTCCTGCTATTCTGCTCAGCTCTGGTAAGGTCCCACCTAGAGTATTGTGTCCATCTCTGGGCACCACACTTCAGGAAAGATGTGGACAAACGGGAGAGTCCAGAGGACAGCAACAAAAATGATTAGAGGTCAAGAAAATGCGACTTGTGAGGAATGACTGAAAAAAAACCTGGGTTATTTTGTCTGGAGAAAGAGAAAATTGGGGAGAAACATGATAACAGTCAAGTATGTAATAGGTTGTTACAAATAGACGTTAATAATTGGTCTCCTTAACTATTGAGGAAAGGACAAGGCATAATGGGCTTAAATTGAAGCAAGGTAGATTTAAACTAGACATTAGGAAAAACCATGAACAGCTGAGCTCTATAATAAATTATCACGGCAGTTATAGGATCTGGTGTCATGGGAGGTTTTCAGGAACAAATTAGACAAATGGATGTCAGGGTAGGTCTAGATAACTTAGTCCTGCCTCAGTGCGGGGGTCTGATCTACATGACCTATCAAGGTCGCTTCCAATCTTATTTCTGTGGTTGCATTATATACAAGTCTTTCCTTGTTATGAATGCTGCCCGTGTTGAATCTGTTTGGAACATTAGTCTACAGCATGTCACAACCCTACGTGCACTTCCAAGATGTCCAGATTTTCTTATTAACTTTTGTTTTCAAAATAAATTACTTTTAAAATATTTAGGCCTGTATTACTGTCCTGCACCAGAATGCAAGACTTCTGGTAATTACTGCAGCAGCTCAAGCGCTCAGATACAGATCAATAATGTTACATGGGCCCATGGATTGTTAAAATTATATAGTTTCACGTATATTTTAACCTTAGCTTTCATCTGAATCAACTTGTGAACTTGCTGTTCGACAGAGCTCAACCAGAGCTTTGCAGCCTTGCCAGGGTCTGACCCTGAAGAGCACTCCTACCGTTGGAGAGGAGTCGCTCCTGGGCACAGCGCACAATTTCCCCATAGAGAACTAGTCCTATCCCCTCTTTCAGAAGTGGGGCATAAGACTCAACTTTCCCCAGAGATATGAATGGCTGAGTGAGTAGAGATGGAGTGGCATGACATCTCTGACTGGGGGACACTATCCGCAGTTCGTTCCCAACCCCAGAGTCAAAGAGGAGAAACCACAAAAATTCTAATTAAATCTATGTTTGGTAGTCAGACTGTGGCTGACCCCTTGCACAAGATGTGTATAGTGTTTTCCTTCCTTGATCCTCCCCGCTTCTCTGTACCCAACAAATACCGATTGTGGCTGGGTCAGCCGAAATTACAGTGGTCCCTCTGCTCAATTCAGAGCAAGCTTTTCTCCCTGCTACCAAACCACTCCAAATATGTAGGAAGATACAGGCTTTTGGGCCTGCCAGAAGCTTGCCTTGGCCAATGGAATTGACCAGTCAACCATGGAGGAGGGTACATGTTACACTTTTCTAAGAGATGAGGACTTGTTTCTACATGGATTGTTAACTCTGCCTTGCCCCTAAATATAATTTGGTCTTTGATGTTAAGTTTGGTCCTGTTATACCTTTCCTTCATTGTAGGGCTCCTCCACACCACAACTGTGTCATTGCATTCTATTGCGGTGATAACTAACAAGAACCTAATACTCATTACAAAAGCTTGCAGAACGGTTGCATGCATGAGGTAAGTTTTCTTAGCCTAATAACAATGAGGCTTGTGCAGGCCAGAAACCTACTGCACTTTTTCAGTTAACATTCACATTAAAGGGCAGAATTGGGACCCAAAGGAAGTACATAATCTTTTTTTAATTATTTTTATTAGTGTTAGTATTTTCCCTGAAGTCTTTGATACTATTTTTATTTCAATAAATTAAGTAAGTTATTGTTAACGTGATGCTCCTCTCTGCTTTATTACAGATTACTTGATTTCTGCTCTTATCTTCTATTCCCACTACTATTTCTCCACAATATGCAATAGCCCAAGGACTCATAGCACTAACGCTGCAGTGACTGAATTGTTATACCACAGACCTGGAAATAGGGTAATTGAGGAAGTAGGAATTACAGAGGCTGCAGATGAATCTAGGATTTCTCTCTACAAAACAGATAACCAGGAATACTAAATCTCAGCAGAGTGGTGACAGAAGTTAAGTGCACCCTGGTTACTATGAAATAACCTATGTCATTTCATGGTAAATGGGGTAACTGAAAAGGAATTCTTTTAGAGACAATAGTAGTAACACAATAACCTACATTAAAGCTACCTCATTCTCTCCTGATAACTGTGCAATTAACTCATGACACTACTGTAATAACATTTTCCCAAAAAAATCAATAATAAATTCCGCTTCACTGAAAGCTGACATGTGAAAGTTAGATGGATAATTATAGCACATGCATTTCCTGTAAGCTCATTTTCTGCTTTTGGATCAATGATTCATCAAAGGGATAATGGTAAGCTGTGGAAGACTGGAATGTTAATAAATGAAAGGGCCCTGCTACTGCTTAGTCAGAAAACCTCTAGGAAAACCAAGTCTTCTAGTCATATTTCACTAGCACTTATCCACCAGCAGTCCATTTCTGAGGCAAAAATTCCATTGCCTAAGTAAGAACTGTAGGACTGGACCCAAGTTGCCACTTGTCCTTCTAAATTCAGTGATTCAGGGTGATGTGAGGTGACACTGTGCTATCAAAGCTGCCATTTTGAGAAGCCATCTGGAACTGAAAACCTCAGCACTTGTCATTAAAATAGTGATGTTACTTTATGCATGTCTGATGGTGTGAGCCCCTATCTCCCAGCTAAGTCCAACTTACATTTTGCTGTGTGAAATTCCATCAGATTTCAACTACATGAAGGATTCTGTAGCTGGCTTAAAAATTGCATCTAGCATTGCTAGGTGTCATTAAAAAGTACTCACATAGCTCCTCTTTTATGGGTGAGTGAAGTGATTCCTACATGCATATATGTGAACATTTATTTTCAAAAACCTCATTTCGATAATTTTTGCATTAAAAACAAACAGATTTTAAATTTCTTTTCATTGTGTTCTATTGGGAAAATCCCACTATATCATACTTTTTCATTTTTTTCTCACTTATTCCACTGGGGTGGGGGGAACAAGGTAGTAAAAAAAAGCAGGGGAAAGGAAATTCAGCTGCTCCTCCAGTGGAGAAAAGAGGGGAAAGTAAATATGTACAAGAAACTAGGAAAAAACCACACACATCCTCACATTTTAGTTTTTTGTCCTACTAGAATAAGTGGTCAAGGATTAACATTTTCAAAAACTTCTCCTTAATTTTAGAGCCTAAGGATATGTCTTCACACTATTCTGCAGCCCATGGCAGCAATACTCTAAACACAGGAGGATAGACTTGGCTTGTGGGGCTCGCACTAGCATTCTGAAAATAGCAGAGGCAGAACTTGGGTTGGAGGTCAGGCTCTGAAACACATACTCCTTTCCTAGGCTTCATAGCTCAAGCTCCAGCCCAGTCCATAACTTCAAAGTTCTACTTACACAACTATTTTTAGAGCATTAGCGTAAGCGTTTAACCGAGGCTGGCAGTCTTGCTTTCAATAGGGCTGACAGCCACCACAGGCCCCCCGGGGGGCGCTGCATCCCAAGAAGGGGCGGGGCCTCAGGCAAAAGGGGCGTGGCTGGAGCAACCAACCCTACATGTCACCTAGACCATAACACACCCCCACCCAGCTCTCTGAGCCACACAGAGCACTCAGCATAGTATTCCAGCACTGATTTAAAGGGTCCTGGGCTCTGATCAATGCCATTGCAGTAATCACTGGGCCCTGGAGCATCCGTGCCCCCTGTTGGCAGGCCTGCTGGCTCCTGATTACTCCAAAAAGCTGTGTAGACGTACCTGAAAGGGAAGATTTTCAAAGGTATTGAGGTGCCTGAAGATGCAGAGAGGTACTTAGTGGGCTTTTGAAAGGTGCCTTACCAGGCCTGACTCTCATTAGAAATCTATCTTTCCCTGTGATAGTAGCACTGAAAGTAACACTTGAAACTCTTAACACTTAAAAATGAAGGTGACAATCTCACTTTTTAAATCTTTTTGTTTCAGCACCAACACTCAGAAATGTTCCACTTCAGCACTGATATTATAAAGTGAAGGTGTTACTTCATCTTATTTTTTATTTCCTCCCAGACACACACACAGACTTTTATCCAGTGGAAAAAGGGAATGGGAGTATTTTTTAAAAAGGAGAGAAGATGGGCACTTCCCCACAATTTCAAAATAAAAACATTCAGCTCTACCTCAAACCCTCCCCCCCCCCCAACTCCCGGTTTTTCCTAGTTTCCTTTTTTAAATATTTTAAGGGAAAAGGAGTCAATAATTAAAATGTTCACAAAAATATTTCATTTTCTATAAAACTTTATTTTTATTAAAAATAAGAAAAATTCATCTAATTCCAGTATGCATGTGTGTGTGTTCTTATTAGTCATAGGCAGAGTTGATAGCAATATCCATAGTTAAGGCTGCCTATTGCTTTCCATTTCAAGCACTGTTGTTAGTTGCTATGTCACATCCTCCTAGACCAGATATAATGGATGGTCCTTACAACTCAATAAACCCTATTTCTAAGGGTATGTCTAGACTCCGTCAATGGAGCCATGTAAACTAGTTTACCCGACATAGTCAATGAAGCAGGGATTTAAATAATCCCTGCTTCATTAAAATAAAAATGGCTGCCACGCTGTGCCGAAAATCAGCTGATCCGGCACAGCGTGGCAGTCTAGACATGGATCGGTCAACAAAGGAAACCTTTGTCGACCACTCCTGTAAACCTCGTTTCACGAGGCATAAGGGAAGGGTAGACAAAGGCTTCCCTTGTTGACCACCACACACACACACACACACACACCCATTTCAATTCCTGAGGAAAATACTGATTCTGGCAGATGAGGAAAGAGCTGAATGTGAAAAATATGAAAGACTGAAGAAAAGTACAATATATGAGCATAAAAAAATCCCCCAGCATGTTCAGAACATGTTTGTAATAATGACTATATCCATTAGATTCTCAGTTGATAATACTGGCTGTGTTTGTAGTTATTGTATAATGTGGTGATTGGTTTGAAATGGATGAAGTGTTTAGGAACATAAAGTTCTTGGTAAAATAGGACATGATCTTTGCAGTCATGAGGAACATAGGCAGAACTTTGTAATGGTTTGCTAATTACCCTGAGTAAAGTAATTTGTTTTATCTGTCTGGCATTTGGTTTCCTGCAAAGTAGAGAAAAAAACTATTATGGGATTTTGCTGAAACTAATTACTACTATTTTATCATGAAGACTGCTGAAGCGTAATCCCTTCTCTCTCTATGCCCCCCTCCTCCATCCTGAAGTTAAAATCTTATGGAAAGCCAAGATGTACTTTAATCACCTTGTTTTGGAATAGATCCTGCTGATTCTCAGTCTCCCACTTTAATAATATGTAGTGATATTGCAGTACTATAAGGTCAATTCTCTCTGGCTAACCACTTAGAGTATGTCTACACTAGCCCCTTTGCTCAAACTAGAGAGGCTAATGTAGGCATTCAAAGTTGCAAATCAAGCCCGGGATTTAAATATCCCGCGCTTGATTTGCATCTTGCCGGCCGGTCGCCATTTTTGAAATTTACAGGTCCGGACTAACTGCCCGCGTCTACATGTGGCAGGGACCCAGTAGTTCGAAATAAAGCCCTAGTTCGAACTACCTGTTAAACCTCATTCCAGGAGGAATAACAGGTAGTTCGAACTAGGGCTTTATTTCGAACTATCGGGTCCCTGCCACATGTAGACACAGGCAGTTAGTCCAGACTTGTAAATTTCAAAAATGGTGACCGGTCGGGAAGATGCAAATCAAGAGCGGGATATTTAAATCCTGGGCTTGATTTGCAACTTCGAATGCCTACATTAGCCTCCCTGGTTCGAACTAGGGGGCTAGTGTAGACATACTCTTAGTTAGTTAGTTAGTTAGTTAGTTAGTTAGTTAGTTAGTTAGTTAGTTAGTTAGTTGTCATATAATCTGTGGAATCCACAAACATCAATGAAAGGAGGAGATAGGAGGCAAACTTTCTCCATTTCTTCATGTTAGAACAATAAACACTAAGGGTATGTCTACACTACCCCGCTAGTTCGAACTAGGAGGGTAATGTAGGCATACCGCACTTGCAAATGAAGCCCGGGATTTGAATTTCCCAGGCTTCATTTGCATAAGCGGGGAGCCGCCATTTTTAAATCCCCGCTGCTTCGAAGCCCGTGCAGCGCGGCTACACGGGGCTCGAACTAGGTAGTTCGGACTAGGTTCCTATTCCGAACTACCGTTACTCCTCGTGAAATGAGGTGTACCGGTAGTTCGGAATAGGCACCCTAGTCCGAACTACCTAGTTCGAGCCCCGTGTAGCCGCGCTGCACGGGGTTCGAAGCAGCGGGGATTTAAAAATGGCGGCTCCCCGCTTATGCAAATGAAGCCCGGGAAATTCAAATCCCGGGCTTCATTTGCAAGTGCGGTATGCCTACATTACCCCGCTAGTTCGAACTAGCGGGGTAGTGTAGACATACCCTAAGCTATTGACTGATAAATTTAAGGTGAGGATTACTTGCCTCAATCTCCACCCATCCAGCTCATTTTGTAGTTCTTTTAAACACTGATGGCTTTGTGAATCGATAGTGACAGTCTATCACAGAATTAATGAGATATCTGGTTAGTAATCATAATTTGATAGAAACCCTGTGATATTTATTTTTGAACATTAATACGCAATCCTGCTAATGTTGAAATATCTCATTAGAATGCTTGGCATGTCGTCTTTGATTGAAATTATTGTTCTGTTGAGATGAATGACAGTGCCTAAATGTGTTCTGTCAAATCTTGATAGTTAATTACATTGATTTTATCAGGATAATCAACCACTCAAAATACAAACCATTAAAGAGCTTATTTGACTAGAAAATAAATTGATCACCAGCCTTTCGTTCTTTATGAAGATGAAGTACAGAAGTTATTGACATTTCTTATTAAACATTAGCAATAAAGATTCAATAAACATAGATGGTTACTAAGGGATTATGCTTCACTTAAAAAATACACCACTGGAAGTTTAATTTCTTTGAACAGCAAGCAACGATTGTTAGTTACAAATAATAGCTGCAAGTAGATCTTTAAGTAGGAGATGAGGTGTCTCAGAACAAAAGTGAAGAGAGAATTACAACTTTTGTCACTGAATTCCTGAAAGTGCAAGATCAGCTCTGGCCCTACAAGGGAGACTCTCTCTAATTTTAAACTTTCAGATAGTCAAATAGTTTTGCATTCAGAAATACCAGTAAAGTGAGACATAAAAACAGATATTTGTGGTTAAAACATATGTCCTGAATTGCACCCTTTCTTCTAAAAAAATCTCACTCTCTTTTTCAAAAGGTTTTATTCTCACTACAAATTTTTGGACATTTGAGTTTCTACTACACAAATAACTGTGTCAAATTCCACAACTCTACAAATGGACTGAAGGCAGAAGGTGTGAATTTGGCTGTGAATGCGAACAGTTTATTACATTCCTTATTTACATATTATGCATCACTAAATATGTCTACTAACTAAACATGGATATGTACAGAACAGAGCTGGACTAATGCAGCAAAAATGTACTGCTAATAATTACACAAATGTTAAAACTAGTCAAAGTGAAATTATTTTCATCCCCATTTCTGTTCTCCCTTCTATCAGCATGCATGAAACCCAATCTTAGGAAGATAGAAACTACCATAATGGGTCAGGTCAGTGGTCCATCCAATCCAGTATTTCCTTTCTGGCAGACCAATATCAAGTGCTTCTTAGAAAGGTGCAAGAAATTCCAATTTTTGGTTATTTTAAACTGTCAACCATATGTTGTCACATGGTAGCATTTTCAAACTTGCCTAGAGAACAGATTTATTTTATGGTCTTTAGGTACCTAAATATGCATAAAACCTAAACATGCATGGAAGCTAGGCACACAGGCAATTTTGAAAATCCCACTGGGTATCTATTTGCATCTTTAGGCACCTAAATACCTTTAAAAATCTGGCCTTTAGGAGCCTCAGTTCCATTAACTTTCAATGGCTCCTAAGTCAATTAAATGGTTTTGAGAATTTTATATATGATCTTTCCAAAACACGAAATAAAAAAGTGAGGGAGAATTGAGTCAAAGTTAAGTCAGACAAATAGCAATAAGCAATTAAAACAAATTACTAGGAAAGGACAATGAACTCTTCCTGTTCCTAAGTAGGTTCTTTAATGAGCATGAACAATGAAGAAAAAAAGAAATGCAGCAAAATAACTAAGTAAACAATAAAACCAAAGCTGTGCAGCACTTCTAACGGAACTGAAAGCAAAGACCATTTAATAAAGTATAATACACAGTACAGATCAATTACATGCTCTTTGATTGAATAAAAGACAGTAATTCAATTGAAAGAGTCCTTCTTCATTCTCATGGCATAAGAAGAACAACAGAACCTTGAAATTGAATTAGAGACTTGGTGTTCGCTTTGGGACTATAAGCAATACTATAAATATGTATTGAATGATTACTGCAGATTTTGAAACAAGAAAAAGGATGCCTGTAACGCCAAGAGCACAGGCAAGTGGGGCAAGAAATTCATGAGTCAGATGGGGCATCATTGTTTTGTTTTGTATTACAAAGCTATATTTCAAACAATTGGCCCTCTGTCAGAGAGTATTATCTGTCAGAGTGGTTTCAAAGAAGGTGGTAATAATACAAACAGCAGCAGGACCCTTCGGACAGAAAGACAGCCTTGATAATTAAATTCTTCATCATTCTTATAATACAGATTGAATGCACATAACCAAGGTTTTTAATTTTTCTTTGCAATGTAATATCAAGCACATGGCTCTCTTGAAGAGATGTTAACCATTGCATCACTATTATTCTTCATCTATTAAGATTTCCAACATTTGTGAACATCACACTTCATGCCATGAGTCTTTTATTCCTGGTGAATATTTACATGACAGCTCTTCCTCTCAAACACAATATTGTTGCCCCTGTCTCTATCAATGTGCAAAAATTGCTCTTTCACTTGCAATGTCCTAGATCTCCTCAGAGGCATCCCATCTCATTCCAGCCTGCTATTCTGGAAATTCAGAGTCTTAATTTGAAATTACTGATGCAAGGATGCCAGTTATTGAAGTGAGAGCTATTGTATTACCAATATAATAGAGGAAAAATGGTTGTGTTACTGACTTAGAAAGAAAAAGATTAGTCTTTGATGTTAAATAAGGATTACAACTGAGATGAAGCAGAAAAACGATTAAGTTACTGATGAAGGAAAATGGAGGTTATTTTATTAGTGACGTACAACAGGTGGGGGAAATCCATTCTTTTAGTGATATACTAGGAAAATTTCACTTTGCATGGGGCACTTTGCAGAGAGCAATAATCTTGGATGCTCAGACTGTATATTTCCTTAATGGACCAACATAAACAAAGAATTCATTACAGTCACTAAAAGAAGAAAGTGCTATTTTCTCAAACTGTGGGTCTGGCCCTGAATCTCCATTGCCCAATTTTGCCAATGTTGCACAATTATTTCAAAATAAACTATTCTGGACGACACACTCCGAAATAACCTTATTTCAAAATAGAATGTCTATTCTACAGGGAAGCCTCAACATTAGTCCAAGGCAGGCTTCCCAAATGTGCATGCACTATCTTGATTTAGACCCCCAGGAGGCACTGGGGAGTAATTATTTGGAATGGCCCTGGGGAGGAGCTATTTCAAAATAGCAGCAGTGGAGCGTTCATACTATCACTATCCTGAAATAGCTATTTTGGAATAGACATTATTCCTCATGGAATAAGCTGTCAGTTATTTCGAATTTATTTTGAAATAACAGAATTGATGCGTAGCAGCTCGCAATGTTATTTCAGAATAATGTCAGTTATTTTGAAATAACTGTGCTGTGTAGACTCACCCTTACAGAGCATATGGTTAAAGTGAATCCAGAGAAGGCCAAGGTGATGCCAATAGGAAGTGAAGTGCACTTTGAAGTACTTGCTGCCTTCGGGATGCCCCCATTTACTGAAGTATCTTCCTTCAGGTTGGGACATTGGTCTGTAGTTTTGGCCTCCTTTTGGACACCTTGATGCTATTGTAAAGCCCAAATAGTTATAGCAGGGGGAGGGAACCTCAATTTGTGACTGCCTCCTCTCCTAGCAGACTCAGAGATGTTCATAGGTGTATTAGCCATAGCCATTACTGACAATTGCAATTGGCTATTTCTATGAAGGAAGTGTTTGGGCAGCCACTCAGAAGAGATTCAAATGCTGGTTCAGCTAAAGAGATTCAGCTGATTAGCTGAGTGCCCACAGCATCCACACTTGCCAACATATATTTTTATTGATGGTGCACATCTGCACATGTCAGTGCACATAACAAAATGTATTCCACACACAGACGAAAAAAATTTAGAGGGAACACTGGTCACCAGGCTCGATAGATAGATAGATAGATAGATAGATAGATAGATAGATAGATAGATAGATAGATAGATAGATAGATAGATAGATAGATAGATAGATAGATAGATTGATTGATTGAAAAAGCACTCTACCTTCCTGCTGTAAAATAAGACCACTCTTATTTCTAAGCAGTCAAGGAATCATCTAAAAAATCAACTGTAGACCCCCCTTGCCCTCAAAAAGCAAAACAACTATCTCACAGTGTTGCAGGACACTCCATTGCCAGACATGCATGTCTACACCATTAAGGAAATCTGAAATGAGAAATATGCTTGGTTTGTTTATCTTCCCATGCAATATATCTTGCACTATTAACCTTCAACTAACCACAAAATGGAAAGTGCCAATATGTTCTGGAGGAGATTAATCTATTCCATAATTTCACAACTATCCTGTCCATTTCAGCTATGTTTAAATTCTTATTGAAAAGGGTAGCATTGTCCAGGTTGTAAAAATAAGCTTCCACATTTGATTCTGGAGACAAATTGCCTGAAATAATAGCTTGAATGGTATGTCTACATTATAACTGAGGTGTGAATAGATGCTTGTGTAGGTATACATATGCTATTTATACTCTAGCTATCTCACTAAAAATTGAAGAGGGGGTGCCATGGAATGGGCTGCACAAGTCTGTCTGACTCCACTGGGAATGTGATCTCTAGTAAGCTACACCCAGTTGTTTCAGGGTGCAAGTAACTCTGAAGCCTAATGATGATACTATGCATGCAAAAATTACATGCATAATAGTACTTATTGAGAGTTACTTATTGAGCTTACCTGCTGGATTCCACGGTGTTTGCAGCAGAAGCTGGCCCATTCTCATAGTAATTCTAACAGGATATATTGCTGAGAGCAGTGGAGCGCTGTAGTCGTTGAGTAGTCTCTGTGTCTATCACCCAAGAAGTCTGGTGGAGTTGTGGAGAGCAAATACTATGTTGCTGGACTGCACCCACACCTCTCCTGTCCATGAACAAAGAAAAACAAGCTATGCCTCTGCATTCTCAGGTTTCTGACTGGAGTCTGGGAGTAGAAAAGCTGTCACTAATCTTTCCTCTGTTCCTGAAGAGCAGAGTGGGAAACAACACAGAGACAAGCTTTTTTTCCTTTCCCTTTCAAATATTTTTTTCTCCCTGAGAGCAAAAGGTGATGCTAATGGCTGCTGAGATGTAGCTAATTGCTCTTTCCTGTCCTCCCTCCTCGTGCGTGCGTGCCCCCTTCAGTGCAGCACAGAGTTCAGGGGAAAGGTACGAATGGTGTTTAGAGAGATGATGGGCACAGATAGGACTGATATGAAAAAGAAGAACTACGGTAGTAACTTACCCAGGCCTGGGAAGAGGGGAGAAAAGGATCTTTGCATATGCACCACTATCTTCCCCTTGATCCCAGCATCATGCCACCACACAAAGTTTATTACAGAACAGTTCACAATCTAAGGCCACTCTGAAATACTGCTATTTGGGACCTGGACTGAGGAAACTGTGGGAACTGTAGAGGAGCAAGGAAAATTAGGGAGGTGGGCTAACAAGCTCTTGTCTCCAGATCAAGATATTCTAGTCAGGATGCTTTGGTAAACAGAACTGACTTGACAGTTAGTTTAGGGGTCATGTGGCTCTGTATTTTCCAGTGACTACAAGTAATACAATAGCCAATGTGTAGAACTGGCTAAACTTATTTTTTTAATTTGCAAACATTTTGAAGTTATTTCTTTTGCATATTTCACAAATGGACCTGTTACATTTACAGCAGCAGCATTACTTACTTGCTTATAGGTGGCTGTTTTTGCAAAACAAAAATGTGTCCATACCCATTTCAGTTGTGGTTTCAATATTATGTCCCATGCTAATTCTGAATAAAAATGTGAAAAACATTATCATGAAAAAAATCTAAAAAGTCAACAGTTGTTCATGAAATCTTTAAAATGCATGCAATTTCAAAGCAAACATATAAAAGGACTGCAGGATCAGACTCACAACATTAATCTGAAATATAAATTATTGCCTGTTTCCTGTTTACTAGCCATAGGATTAATTTGTTTCTAAGTACACAGGCGTTGTGAATGTGCCTGTAAAGGAAAGTGAGATTACTTTAAATGTCCTTTTCTTAGAAAAGTTTTTATTAACTTATTTGGGAAAGAATAACTTTAAATATCCATCATTTCTAGCTGCAGCTAATACATTTCACTAAGCTCCTGATAGGCCATGAAATATTATCATGAAATGGAAATCATATTAATGTAACTTCTTAGGTTGGGGGGGGGGGATTAGATAACCTAATTTGTACTTCAATTTTGAAGACAACTATTTGTTAACTATGTAATTTAGCACCATCTAATATCATTTACGTTCATTTCCGATCTGAAGATTTAATTAGTTTCCTTCTGTGTACAAGTGATTTTCCTGAACCTTTCCAGACAACCTGCACACCTCCCAACAAATGTTCCTGTTAGCACTGGAAAGAAATCAATAACCTCCATGACTATTCAGTAAAAGCTACAAATGTTTCCCAGTCAGGCATGAAAACAGCACTGGTGCTCCTGCTGGTAAGTAGCACTGCAGCCTAAGATTGGCTAATGGCAGAACACATCTAGGCCTGGGCCTGACGAAAATTATTTGCCCTGGAGGAAGATCATAAATAATCTTATGTAGCATGAAGCCATGTGTTTCACCTCTCATAATAAACACACAGCATGATATCAGAATTGTTTGAATCAAACTGCTTCCAAGATGAGCTCAGTTCAATAAGACATCTTTTTATTTTTTTCTGTATTACATGATCAAATGTCACAGAAGGGCCTGACAGATTATGTCTCAAGCCTGGAAATTAACCTTCTGTGGTAGGAGTGGCCATGCTTACTGGCCCTCAAAGCCACCTACTACAATCCTCACAGGTTCAAGAACCAGGACACAGGGACACAGGCTTCAGCCCCACAGGAAGTGTTTTATGAGGCTTGGGCTTCAACCTCACTCCTTCGGAAGCCCCAAACCCCATCAGGTGCACCCTGCAGGGTTGAAGCCCTGAGACCCTCTTGATATTGCATCATGTAGCATGTGTGTGCTATTTATACTCTAGCTATCTCACTAAAAATCGAAGAGGGGATGCCATGGCATGGGCTGCCCAAGTCTGTCTGACTCTGCTGGGAATGTGATTGCTGTGTCTGCACCCTGCAGAGCCAAGGGCATATCTCTTTGGGATAGGTGTCATTTCCTTTATTGTACAGATCCTGGCATAATCGAGGCTTGTGACAGCGTGAGGTCCCACCGCTGCCTCAAAGACAGTGTCTTCTGCTCTATTTACACAAACTATTCAGAGACCACGTGCTTTATTTACATTGCTCTTCCCACCACATTAAAGATCCATACAGTGCATCATGTATAGCAACTCTTTCTCCTCTGCTCAGGAGAGGACAGGAAAGAGACCTTTCCAACCAGTGAGATCTTTGCTCTGACTCCGGTAGTCTGTCTCTATCTCCTGCCTTCTTCTACCTTCTGCATTAAGCAATTGATTAGCTCTTTAGTTATCCCCAGTTGCCTTGAATCCACTAACTGGGCCCCATCAGATCCACCCTGGGGAGGTATTAAATGGTATTTAAGTGATCAGAGTGCTGGCTCAGCTGTTGATGCCCAGCACTGGGTCATACGTCTTTTATTCTTGAGCAGAACCCCTGATACACAATCCTCATCGTAATGTGCAGGTGGTGGACTCACCCTTGGTGAGCCATAAGATGGCCTTGATGAGTACCATCAGACTCAGATACTTCATGGACTACAGTCAGAGAGATGGGGTGGATCCCACAGCGCTTGGCCAGCACACGGGGATGCCTGCATCATGTGCTCTGGGAGGTGAAGGCAGCCTTTCCTTGTGCTTCTCTCACTTTCCTCAAACGCATCCTGTCAGAGGTTGCTCTCTGCCCACACCTCACCTCTAGCCATCCATCAGTCATCACTGGGCTCCTGTCATGCATGCTCCCCAGCCACCCTAGGCACACCACCTGAGCCAGTTGAGTAGCATCCAACTGGTTTGTCTCTGAACCGGAGAACTTCTGTACAATTGCATGCATCATATCATCCGCTCCTTTCCCTTGTGTCCCTCTCTGACACCAAGTGGCAGGTCCTGTTGCCACCTGAGAAGGACAAGGATCCCCAGTGGCCAGCCTACATTCCAATCTGATCTCATGACCCCCTACAGATGTAAGTTAGAAGCTCTTCTGTAAGGCATTGAGCACAAATTTGTACTTGGCATGGTTCACAAATTCCTGACACCTGTCCTTTTGTGGCAAGATGGAAATCTTGGCACACATCTGTGTAGGGTGCTGTAACCGTCCTCTTAAAGGCCACCCTGAGTTCGGGTGGAACATCGTCCTAGGTGGGGGTTATGCTCCCTGCTTGGGCCTCTGGCCTCACCGTACCGCCCGCGTCGCTGGAGCGGGTCGAGACTATGTAGATCCCAAGGGGGGACCGGGAAGGGGGCTCGGGCCCTCCCTCACTCCGAGCCTCGACCCAGGGCCCTGAGAAAAGGGGACGTGCGTCCCCTGTCAGTGAAGGGGGTCAAGTTCCCCCAAACCCTCCACTCGCGGGGTTTCGCGGCCCCACCCTGGGTCCCTTCTTCCCCGTCGATGTCTCTACTGATTCCCCCAGCGGGGGGACAAGCTTACCCTCCGTCTAATTAGCGCTGTAGTGTTGACATACCCTGACTGACTGTAACTCCTTTTTGTGTTGAAAATAATTATTTATTTTATTACTCATTATATTTCAGTAAAGCCTGGAGGCCAGTAGCTATGTTGCTAGCATGGGGCTCAGGACACTGAAGTGCATACCTGTCCTCTGCCAGGGTATGTCTACACTACCACCCTAGTTCGAACTAGGGTGGTAATGTAGGCAACCGGAGTTGCAAATGAAGCCCGGGATTTGAATTTCCTGGGTTTCATTTGCATATTGCCGGGCGCCACCTTGATTTTCAAGCTTAACATCCATTAGTTCGAATTAACTTTGTAGTGTAGACATACCCTCATATATTATGTATTTTATTTGATTCACAATAATAGATTTTGACCGCAATTATAACTTTCTCTCTGACTGCATGCATTGGACCTGTAATACTATCACAACGATTTATGGGTTACATTAGCATTCGTATCAGGAGCTTCACACTACCCAGAGACATTTAGAATTGGGAGGAGGTGTGGGGGAGAAGGTACTCATAACAATAGATATGACATATTTCTCAGTAGGCTCAGAAATTAATCTGTAGAGGTCTGAGTACTGACAAAGAACACTGTATAAAAAAATCACAATTACTGTCAAATTTCCTCCTTCCGCTATACAGAATACAAGGCCAATCTACTGAAAGACCTTGAACAGACATGTATTATCCAATAAATCTGACTGTCACATCTTGTGGGTACAGCCTGGGCAAATATTTCCCTCCTCTGAGTCAACTTGACATTATGAGACCCAGTGACGAAGGGGAAGATAGAAACACTACCAGTGGAAGGAACAGTGTTATACTTCTTTCCCTTTATGTCTGTTTTCTTCCTTTACTTCTCTTCTTCTCCCATTGCTCCTTTCTATCTCCCTTGTAACTTCTCAGGGCTCAGTTGTAGCTTTGCTACAATTCCTGACTCAGGGACAGTTCATACTCAGAGTAATAATTGTCCCCAGTTCCCTCCTTGTTCCAGGAAGGACTGGGGAAAAGAGACTGTATAAAGCAATAGGAAAGATTACTTCCCTGGCTCATTGGCTGGGGATGCTGGGGAAATGAAACCAAGTTTTTGCCCACTCCCCGTCTACACAGGAAATGGAGCAGTAGGTGCTCTCCCCACTGTACTGTGAGACAATACAGGTAGAGAGCACAAGAATATAAAGGGTGCTACATACCATTCTTTTCTCTTATGCATGGGCATGCAGCAATGGTCCCACGACCTATCCCTCAGCCAGAAAAGATGTTGGAGCCTCATTGGACTAATAGAAATGGAAATGCTGGTAGGGCACTTTTCAACAGGGATGCTGCCCTTGGGGATCACTTTGCTCCACCATTCCAAGCCCAAATATATTAGCCTTTGTGGCAGGTTTCCATGTCCATCCATTTTCTCATGTTATTTGGGATGGAGTGGGCTAATGGCTAGAAAGTGGTGTTATGGGTGGGGCTGTTACCATGGTGGGTGAGTAATAGTAGTACAATATTGTGTGCAGGTCTTTGTGTTATTGTCATGTATTCTTATATTTCATTAACTTTAGGTTCTAATTCTGAATCTGAGAGAATACAGGAGTAGCAGTCCATTCATCTGCTATCATTTGCAGGATTCGGGGAGAGAGGCCTAGCTTATATATTTTATCACCGTGAAAATCCTTAGGATCCAGTATAGAGGCTTAATTTAAACAAAAAAATTAATAAATTAGTATTTACAATGTGACTCAAAGTTCAAAAATTTCAGAATCCTTTTCTTGTCCATTCCTCTTAAGTATTCATGGAGTGCCCATCACCGTAGAGTGTAGACTGTTGTCTCTATAGATGAGGCTCTTGCTTTGTTTGCTTAGTCACAATCATTGTTTTACCTAGAGTATGAAAAATAAAAGTTTGCCTGCAAAAGTTCACTTTTAGCTACTCAGGTCGTAACTCGGAGAGGTGGGGGGGGGGGTTAAGAAAAAGAACCCCCCAGGGAGCGTAGTTATTTCTGCACTTTGGCAAATCTTTCATATCTTTTCATTTAAACCAAAGAAAGGACCCGAAGAGACCCCTTTGCTGACATTTTGGTACATTAAGCTTCCAGCTTCTCATATTTTCCTTTGAGGATACTGCTCCTCACAACTGGGATCTCACAACCCACAATCACTTTCCTGGGAGCACTTGTACTTATTTAGGTTTTTTCACCCTCCTACCAGGACTCCTTTAACACAAGCAAAGGCAAGATGCCCCACATATTCTTCACAGGAAAAAAGTTCTCTAGACACATCAGTAGGAAATGCCCCAGATTTCATTTTTCAGTTTCTCAGTATATCCTGCAATCTCATCACCTACACAGAGCCTGTTATCAAGTTCTTCTTATTCTTATTTTGAAGCGTTTTTTTAAGACGCAGGATGTCAACAAATATGCCATCATATCCTGAGGCAGCGTAGGTTTGTGCCAATAACTTACAGACTTCAGGGAATACTTCACTTTTGTATTAATTGTGCTCCCTCTGGAACTTCAGTATTGAATCTATTCTCTAAAATAGTTTCCCTGAGATCTTGTAGGAAGTGTTGTTGCATCCATACCAGTCCCAGGGTATTAGAAAGACAAAGAGGGTGAAATATCATCTTTTATTGGACCAATTTCTGTTGGTAAGAGAAAGAGAAACAAGTTTTCATGCTTACTTAGCTCTTTTTTTGGGTCTAGGAAATGTACTAAAAGTGTCACAACTAACACAAGGTGGAACAGATTGTTTAGGATAAATAATTCACAATATTTCAAGGAACCATTGAAGGTGAAGTGACCTGTTCACCAAGTCACAGGTGAGGGGTGGGGAGGAAAGGGAGCCATTACAGGTGGGGGCAAGGTTGTTAGTGAGTTATATATTGTTGTAATAAACCAAAATCCAATAAGTTCCCAGGCTTCTCTTTTCAAAGTTTTGTGCAGGTTTCCTTTGAGGATGGAGACTGATAGGTCAGATATTAGGAGCTTCAGGGGGTAGCCGAGTTAGTCTGTTATAGGAAAAACAACAAATGGTCTGGTAGCACTTTATAGACTAACAAAAACATGTAGGGTATGTCTACACTACAGCGCTAATTCGAACTAAGGGTATGTCTACACTACCCTCCTAGTTCGAACTAGGAGGGGAATGTAGGCATACCGCACTTGCAAATGAAGCCCGGGATTTGAATTTCCCGGGCTTCAATTGCATAAGCGGGGAGCCGCCATTTTTAAAACCCCGCTGGTTCGAACCCCGTGCAGCGCGGCTACACGGGGAATGAACTAGGTAGTTCGAACTAGGAAGCCTAGTTTGAGCTACCTAGTTCGTGTCCCGTGTAGCCGCGCTGCACAGGGTTCGAACCAGCGGGATTTTAAAAATGGCGGCTCCCCGCTTATGCAAATGAAGCCTGGGAAATTCAAATCCCGGGCTTCATTTGCAAGTGCGGTATGCCTACATTACCCCGCTAGTTCGAACTAGGGTGGTAGTGTAGACATAACCTATCTTAGTTCAAAATTAGTTAATTCGAACTAAGCTAATTCGAACTAACGCATCTAGAACTAAAAACTAGTTCGAATTAGCGTTTTGCTAATTCGAACTAGCATGTCCACATTAAGTGGACCCTGAACCGGGGATAAGGATGGCCGGAAGCAGTGCCGGCAGGGCATCAGATGAGGACTTAGAGCGTGGAGCTGCTGCCTCAGGCTAGCCGAGGGCTGTGCTTAAAGGGACCCGAGCCCCACCCTGGACAGACAGTTCTCAGGGGTGCCCCACTTGCAAAGCAGTCCTGGCTTGGAGTGCCCTGAGTGCCCACACTGGGCACATCACAGCACTCGGCCATCAGACCGGCTGCACTTGCCGCAGGCTGCCATCAGGCGAGAGGGGGCAATTGGGGGGCTGCAGGAGAGGTTCCACCCCCAGAAGCCCACAGAGCCAGCCCAGTCCTCCCCATCGGGGGCTTGTACCCCTTTCCTCCCTCACCTCCTTCCACTTACCCTTCCCTAGCCCCCCTTCCTGATGTACAAAATAAAGAAAACGTGTGGTCAAAAATAGAATCTCTATTTATTGAACAAAACTCGGGGAGACTGGGAAAAGGAGGTGGGAGAGGGGAAGAGAGAGGGTGGGAGAGGGGAGGGCAACTAAAATGATCAGAGGTTGGGAACAGGTCCCATATGAAGAGAGTATAAAGAGACTGGGACTTTTCAGTTTAGAAAAGAGGAGATGGAGGGGGGATAGGATAGAGGTCTATAAAGGCATGAGTGGGGTGGAGAGGGAGCATACAGAAAAGTTCTTCATTAGTTCCCATAATAGAAGGACTAGAGGACACCACAGGAAAGGAATGGATAGCAGGCTTCAAACTAGTAACAGAAAGTTGTTCTTCACAAAGCAAAGAGTCAACCTGTGGAACTCCTTGCTGCAGGAGGCTGTGAAGGCTAGAACTAGAACAGAGTTTAAAGAGAAGTGAGATAAAGTGATGGAGGTTGGGTCCATGGAGTGGTATTAGCCGGGGGGTAGGAGTGGTGTCCCTGCCCAAAGTTTGTGGAAGGCTGGAGAGGGATGGCATGAGACAAATGGCTTGGTCACTGTCTTCGGTCCATCCCCTCCAGGGTCTCTAGGGTTGGCCGCTGTCGGCAGACAGGCTACTGGGCTAGATGGACCTTTGGTCTGACCCAGTACGGCCATTGTAAGCTCAGGGCTCAGGGTCGGGGGTCTCACTGGACCACCTTGATTTTCATGCACACCTGCTCCTGGGTGGCCAGGCTGGCAGCTCTCCTGCCCTAGACGGCCACTTTCCTGTGCCTAGTGCGGAGGTCGTGGATGAGGTCCACGATGTCCGCACTAGACCAGGCGGGTGCCCGCCTCTTGTGGTCCTGGGCAAGCTCCCGGGTGTCGCCAGCCTGGTCCCGGGAAGAGGGGGAGGGCTGGGGGGCATCGGGTGGCTGGCTCGAGCCATGCCAGGTGCAGGGTCTGCTTGCTGGGTGCTGGCAGGCTTGCACCTGGCATGGGCACCGTAGCCAGCCCGTGCCCCTTTAAGGGGTCCCGGCCGGGAGGGGGGCAGACGAGTTTCCCTGGTGTTGGCCAGAGTGGCCACCAGGGAAAGCTGGGGAGGTTTAGCCTCCCACTAGTTCGAATTAAGGGGCTACACACCCCTTAATTCGAACTAGTAAGTTCGAACTAGGCTTAGTCCTCGTGGAATGAGGTTTACCTAGTTCGAACTAAGCGCTCCGCTAGTTCGAATTAAGTTCGAACTAGTGGAGCGCTAGTGTAGCGCCTATCAAAGTTAATTCGAACTAACGTCCATTAGTTCAAATTAACTTTGTAGTGTAGACATACCCGTAGATAGTATCATGGGCTTTCATGGGCAAAACCCACTTCTTCAGATGACCGGAGTTATGAGTTGGGGATATGAAAACTCGAAATAAATAGGAGAGGGGAGAGAAAGAAAAAAGGGAGGGGGTGGGAAACAGAGCATCATTAAGTATCTGGAGAACGGGTACTTAAACCTAAGCAAATACAAATCAAAGTCAATAGATAGATTCCTAAACCAGGAAGGATACCACTCAGGGAGCTGTTAGCACCTTCAGTGGTTATTAAGTAGATAGAGTCCCCACCAGCCCATATCACGATTGAGTCCATTAGCATGTGAATTGAATTTGTGGATGAACTGGGATTCCAGGGCTTCTCTGTGTATTTGGCTTATAGAGCTGGTTTGTGATAAGACAATTACTTGCAGGTCTGTCAGACTGTGATTAGTCAAGCTGAAATGCTCACCGACAGGCTTCTGTATATTCTCTTTACGTATATCTGATTTATGTCCATTGATTCTTTCCCGCAGAGACCGTCCAGTTTGTCCAATATATATAGCAGTGGGGCACTGCTGGCATTTGATGGCATAGATCAAATTACTGGATGTACAGTCAAATGACCCTTTGATACTCATAGACAATAGGGTGTTTTTGTATTTTTTCATTTTCCTGTGTAAGTTTGTTCAAGAGCACAGGGTTTGTCTGGTTTCACCCACATAGCTATTCTTGGCACATTGAGTGTATTGGATGAAGTACACCACCACATATTGTGATAGACATGGGTAGGACCCATAGACCTTGAAAGGTGTGTTATGGGGAATATTGTAGCAGGTTACAGGTTTTGCATCTATTATTCTGGCACAATCTGTTGCTGCTTTGATTTGATGTGTCCTGATCTATGAGGAGCTTGCTTTTGATGATGAGTTTGGAGAGATTAGGGCTTTTTTTGAAGGCCAGAAAAAAAAGGTTCAGAAAAGATGAGAAAAGTTCCACTATCTAAAATGTGCCTTCATGTCATTCTGAATCAATAATTAGTACCAGTCTTCTCCAGCCTTCGATTGCCATTTTCCTCAGTAATAGAGTTCACATTCTAGAATTATTATTTATTTAATCACTTCTTTATTTGCAAATTATTTTACTTTTATACAGTGGTCACCATTATAAGGTCAGCAGCATTTGCTCAGAGTTGCCTCAGACTAATATGTAAGATACAGTAGCATTTTCCTACATCTACAGTACAAATTAATGCCTTGCTGCTGTTTCTATAGAAAGCAAATTATAAAAATCTAAATGATCTCAATGGGCGTAGATATGCACCTTACCTGCATTCTCTCATATATTACAGTGTGGTCAGAAGCGCTCTCTCACTTTCTCTCTCTCTCTCTCTCTCTCTCTCTCTCTCTCACACATACACAAACACTGAGGGTATGTCTACACTACAGCACTATTTCGAATTAACTTAATTCGAAATAGTTCATTCGAATTAAGCTAATTCGAAATAACGCATCTAGACACAAACTAATTTGAAATAGCGTTTTTCTAATTCGAAATAGCGCGTCCACAGTGAGTGGACCCTGAATTGAAGGTAAGGATGGCCAGAACCAGTGCCAGCAGGGCATCAGGGTCAGACTTAATGTGTGGGGCTGCTGCCTCAGGCTATCCAAAGTCTGTGCTTAAAGGAACCCTACCCCCCCATCCCGGACAGACTATTCTCAGGTTTCTCTGCTTCCTGGTCTACCTCGCTGAGGGACAGCAAAGCATTTGTGTCTCGGAGTGCTCTGCTTGCCCTCACTCGGGACACCATGGCACTCTGCAACATGGAACCAGACCTGTCCCTGGGCACACCGGTGTGTCTCGTGGGGTCGTTGCCATTAGCCCAGCTGCACTTACTGAAGGCTGCTATCCGGGAGGTCCATCAGGGGGTTGTCAGGATCCAGGAGGCCCTGCGGGAGAGCTTCCACCCCAAGGAGCCCTCAGAGCCACCCCGGTCCTCTCCACCAGGGTCTCGTGCCCCATTCCTCCTTCATGTCCTTCCACTTACCCCTCCCTAGCCCCCCTTCCTGATGTCAAATAAAATACACGTTTTTTCATAAACACGGGGGCTACATCTACATTGGCACCCCTTTCGGAAAAGGGATGCTAATGTAGCACGTTGGAATAGGCAAAAGTAGGAATAAGATCTTCCGGAAAAGGGCGCTTTTTCCGGAGGATCGGGGCCAGTGTAGATGCTCTTTTCCGGCTTTTCTAAAAGAGCCGGAAAAAAGCGGCGGACATTTTTATTTAAATGCCGCGGGGGATATTTAAATCCCCTGCGGATTTCCCTATTGCGATCGCTGAAATTAACATGCCTCTTCCGGAAAAGGGGCCAGTGTAGACGTAGCCTCAGACAGTTTCCTTAATCAGACTCAAATCCAAAACCCTAGCTCCCACCTCACTGAGATTAACATATTGTATTGATATATGTACTTTTACCTTAGAAATCTTTTATTACAACTTCAAAAAAGTTTGTTTTTTGGATTCTGTTTTATTTAGACACTATATGTTGAATGTTTATTTAACTGTCTCAGCTGCACTCTGTTCACTAGTCCACTAATTCTGAATGGTTTCAAACAGCAGACAGTTTTCTTTTCCATTTAAAATTGCAGAGAAATATTTCCTTCCTCCTCCTTGTGAGCAGGAATTTTCTGGTGCAAGGGATCTTAAGAAGTAGAAGTAGAAATCAGAATGACATTTCCATCCCTTATAGATGTTCCTTTCAAACTTTTTCAGCTTGACAGCAATGATTGCTAAGACCTGTGCACACTATGCAGTTTTGTTGACAGTTTCATCAGTAAAAAGTGGAGGTGTACACACTTCAGTGGTCCTCCCATTGATTTAACCCTCCCGCTACACTGACAAAATAAAACCACTTTGTTGAGAAGTGTAGTTCTTTGTGACAGAGTTAAATCAATGTAAACACTGTTCTTGCTTATGTCACACTAATTGGCCTCCCAAATATATTTCACAATGCCTATCATGACTGCTCTGGTCAGCAGTTGGAACTCTATTGCCCTGAAAGCTTGCACCCTTCCCCTGTTTAAAGGCCTGGGGAATTTTGAAAAGCCTTGTCCTGTTTGCTCGGCATCAACAGTTCACACAGCATCTTCACAGATGACCAGGCCAGCTTTCTGCAACAGAAATACTCCAATGTGAAGTACACTGGAATTTTTAGGTCTGCTTAGTCGTTAGGGAGAGGAGGCTGTTCAGTTTCAGCTTTGCCCCAGCCATAGGAACTTTGATACCAATTGTCTGATTGCCAGTGGGATGCAGAAGAAGAGGCATGAGAGGGACATGCATCAGCATCATGCTAAGATCAAAGAGCTGAGGTGGGTGAACCAGAAGGCAAGGGAGGCCCATCATTGCTGTGGTGCACCATGGAAAGCATACCACTTTGATAAAGAGCTGCATGCCAGTCTTAGCAACAATCCCATCTCAACTGCCAAGAGCTCTATGGATATTTCGGGATGATTGGAGACAGCACTCAGCAGTCAACCCTGAGGACAAAGTAGGTAGACGAGGAAATGAAGTGAAGTGTAATGTAGAAATGACCTAAGATGCACATCAGAGTTTAGTGATAAGTTTCTAGTCTCCCTTAAAAATTATAAGCCTCAATCAGAAATCAAGGAAATACAAAATTATTACTATATAACATTATAATTTCTAAAAAAAAAAAAAAAAATCTCTTTAATCCTCATAGATAATGTCCATTAATTTACACAGATCTCAGTTTCACTATAGGCTTTTCTTGACCTACACATTTCAAAATAGATTTTCAACTGAGCAGAAGCCAGCCTCTCTGTTTATAGTAACTAGTTTTGCAATCTCAAATTACCTTTATGTGCAAAGCTACTTAACTATAAGTAGTTAGATACAAAACTACAAGATGAGTAGTCAAAGGTGAATTGCGAATGTGAAGTTGCAGGTGCATTGTTGCAGATGCAAATTGGGCCTGCAAAATGGAGGCCAGATATTTAACAATATATATCCTTTTATGAATACATTCATTTTGCGGTGAAAAATATTTGCACAGAAATGAAGAACTGAGTCACTCATGCTGTGCCTCTGTGTATGATACCAACAGCAGTACAATTTGCAATTTCAGTCTTTGTCTCGGGTAACAAAGATAATTCTCTATTCCAACACTCCAAGTGAGAGGGACCAGTAATGCATTAGCCTCCACTGTATTGGGAGAAAGAGTCAGCTGGAAGGACACAACAGGATACACCATTAGGCATTTCAGGACATAACAAAATTAGCAAGGTTGAGAAGGAACTCAGATGTATTAGTATTTCCAGTGGATTTCTAAGTACTGGTGCCATCCTTCTGACTAACTTCTCTGGTGGCCACACTGTCCCACAAGCTCTTTGGTGGCCTGGATCAATGGTATTGCATCTTTAGGTAGTATTTAATTAGATTTCAAATGTCTTGTATTTAGCTGTACTATTTTCTACTCTTTTTTTTCATAGCGCATGCTTCAGGGGAATCAAGTAAATGGACATGCTTAGATTATAGTAAGGGATGATCATCAGGAAGTAAGAGAATGCTTGACCAAGAGAACCTTAAGATAGATGAAACAAATGGACTGCTCACTGAAGAATTAGGGAAAGATGACCAAATTTAAGGAGAAGAAAAGAATATGCAGCAGGAAATCATCAAGGTGCCGGGACATTCTCAGTCGTGCAAGAGCTGTGAAATAGCATATTGGGCAGGGCTGGGCAATAATTTTCACAGGAGGGCCATTTTATTAATTTTGGTATGTGGTCACAAGCCAGCTTCACCCACGGAAGGGGTGGAATTTGGGGTAGAAGGGGTAGGGCTGGGAACTAGCCTCCCCACAGATTGTCTGGGACCAGAGACTTTGAAGTACAAACACAGCAAAGGGCTCACAGCTCTGGCCCCTGCCAAGGTAATGCCACAGCTGAGAGCTGTGAGCCATTTAAATAGGATTCTGCTGCCTGTGCCACTTCCTGGAAATTCAGCGGCACAGGCAGCAGGATATAAAAAGAAAGCGGCCAGACGCAGTCTGTAGGCCAGATCAAAGTATTAGGTGGGTCAGATTCGGCCCCTAGGCCACATTGTGCCCGGCCCTCTTGTTGGGAGTGAGGCATGGTTGGCAGGAGGCAGAATAGACTCTGAGGTGGGAAAGGGGGTAAAGTTCCGAATCTTAGAGATAATGGAGGGAAGAGAATAGGGAGGAGAGAGCTGTAAGCAGTAGAGAAGTCAAAGCACATTAATGAACCAGAAATCATAGAGGTGTCAGGGGGATGGAGAGTGACAGGTGGCAGATGGGTGATGCTGAAAGATATGAGGTGTTTGTCAAAGAGTAGCAAGACAACTGAGAAATCAGAACGAGAACAGTGAAAGTAAAGATAAGGTGAAGCAAGTGGCTATTTTGGTACATGAGAGCGAACTAATCTAAAGATGAAGGAAATGTGAGGCTAAAAAAGGGGATCAGGGGTCATTCTGAATATAGAAGACACTTGAACCTGTAATGATCGGTGGCACAAAGTTCATCTGGAGCCTTCAAGGATCAAGTGGGGATCCCCACTCTCATAGACACAATAGAATCAGAGCAGAAAGACACTCATTGACCTCTTCATGTTCGCATCCAAAAAATCCAGCAGGATCAAGAGAGGAAAACACCTGTTGCCTGCTTCTTCATCTGAAGCAGCATGATCATAAAGATAGGCAGAGCTCTATCGCCTTCAGGAGACTTCAGGTTCCCTCCTTGAAGATCTACAGATCCCTCCCGGTATCCCTTGCTTTTGTTTGGTACTGGAGACCCTTTTCCCCCTGGAGGATTCATTTTCAATTGAACTGAAATAAGTCCAAAGTAAATGTATTTAATGCAAAAAAAAATTGAAATAGGAACCCTTGATCTATTTTCTGGTATGTATGCTTTGGCGTTTTGTAATTTTTTTCTTTCAGACTTCAAGGTTTTAATAATATAGAAAGTACAGAGCAATTTTTATGTAATGTTTACTTTTCTATAGCAAATGGAAAATTACAAACCCAGGAAGCAAATTTCAGGCAAGTTGAATTGTACAGTAGCTCTGCTAAGAGTGTGGGAAAGTGGTAGCACAGCAGTATCAATTTTCAGCAGAAGCTGATGAATTCCTAAATAATTAGGATCTTATTTTTATAGAAATATATTGCTGAAATTATCCATCTGCTTGTATGACTTCCATTATTGCAGAAACTAGCAGTAAAAAACAAAATAAGCTGAATATACATCACCTTAAGCAAAATAGTTTCTACTGTGTGCATTTGCTAAGAAACAGGCTCCTTTACTGTTAGGTAAGTTCTTAAATTATAAGGGGAAAGGATTCACAGATTTTCACAAAACACAGCATTTCTTTTAGGAAAGATGTAAATCTCTTGTGAAATACGCATAAACCTGCATGGGAGACTAAGACTTTATTTTAGTGCTAGGTTGAAAAAGGCAGCCCTCGCGGGAGTCCGAGTATGCAGTCTAGGCAGGAATTCATGGCACCATGTTAAGTAATATTAGTCATGCCTTTCTTTTCTCTCTCTCTTTTTTCCCAAAGCTTGATATTTGACCCTCTGCTAAAACACCAGGAACTATCTTGTATTAACACTGATGCTTTTTCATCCTAGTCAGGAATGGTGTGGCTGCTACTTCATACCCAATTATAAATCAAACCAAGTGGAAAGTTTTGGGACTACAATATGCCAATTTGCCAGTATTTTTAAAATATTTCTATACACCATCATAAAAGCACAGAGCAACATTATTCCATATGGCAGACTAAAATCAACCAGTCTCTAGACACTTACATATCAGCGAGGAATTATTACACTAATGTATATCCAATCCAGTGGGCTAGCAAAATAAAAACAGATAGAGTTGAATTAACTAATACCCAGTTCCAACTCTTTATGACAATGTCGCCATGAAAGACTTCTCTTTTATATTCACAGGCTACGTCTAGACTGGCATGATTTTCCAGAAATGCTTTTAACAGAAAAGTTTTCCGTTAAAAGAATTTTCGGAAAAGAGCGTCTAGATTGGCAGGATGCTTTTCCACAAAAGCACTTTCTGCGGAAAAGTGTCCGTGGCCAATCTAGACGTGATTTTCTGCAAAAAAGCCCCGATCGCCATTTTTGCGATCGGGGCTTTTTTGCAGAAAAGAAATCTCTGCTGTCTACACTGGCCCTTTTGCGCAAAAGTCTTTCGGAAAAAGACTTTTGCCCGAACGGGAGCAGCATAGTATTTCCGCAAGAAGCACTGATTTCTTACAGTAGGAAGTCAGTGCTTTTGCAGAAATTCAAGCGGCCAGTGTAGATAGCTGGCAAGTTTTTTCAGAAAAGCGGCTGATTTTCTGGAAAAACTGGCCAGTCTAGACACAGGCACACTGAGTAGGGCTTGACACTGACCCTGAGAACATTCAAGGGAAAAGTGACCACATGCAAAAATCATGTCTGAAAGACAGAGAGAGGGTTACAACCTTTTAATGAGGAAAAGGGTTTGAATGAGATGACCTTGAGGCTCATCTTGTGAAGGAGGAACAGTCACTACCAGTATCATTCTCAGTCCTTGGAAGATCATGTATGTCTTCACCCTACTCAGAGCACAACAACATATAATGAGGCCGAGTATTCGTACACTCATATACAGGTAACAGAGGCCAGTTATAGTATCCTTTGGACACTGTTTACAACTTCCTTATCAACCACTGCTGAAAATATGGGGGTTTGCATATGATGATCTGTGGATATGTTACTGCTTTCTTCAAATCATCTGGAAGAAAGCTTTTCAAAATACTGAATGAATCAAGACAGATTCCTGCTCAGTGAAATGCTATACACAATGCTCCAAATTATTTCCCTGGTACAAGCTCTCTAGATCCCCAAGGTGGCTATAGGGAAAGGAGTCCTCCCATAGGATTCACAGAGATCATTATGCCATCCTTAAGGATTAATGCAGCTCCCTGTGCTCTGAGGCACCTCGTCTAAGGGGAATGGCTAGTGGATACACATAGCAACAGAGCTGATGCCCACCTCCACTTCATTCCCAAACCTGGTGTGACATTGTACAGTGCAGTAGCTGAAGTCTGCACTTCTGCACTAGAACCTCAGTTCTTGTCCCTCTTCTCCTTGCAAAATGAAACTATGCCAGTGCTGTTGCAAGTAGTTGTCTTTGTGCCCACAGAGGCTATGTCTACATGGTGGAGCTATTTTGAGATACTATTCCGCATCTTTTGAGCAAGCCCCTTATTTCAAAATCTAATAGGCTCGCTATTCCGACGCCCCTGTAAACCTCGTTCCATGAGGAGTAAGGGACCTTTTGGAATAGCGCTTTATTTCAAAATTAACTCAAAATAAGCTACACAATTTGCGTAGCTCAAATTGCGTAGCTTATTTCTAGCTCCGGGTGCAGTGTAGATGCACCCTGTAGAGAGGGCTCAGAAGTGTAAAAATTAATGTTCTCTGCTTTAGAGGTTCTGAAGCAGCTACAAAGGTCATGTATCCCTGAAGACAACCTTAAGCAATAATTTTCAGGTAAGACCTTTGGGTGATAAGCATGGTAGATACCTTTTGGTATATCACATGGGTCAAGAGGATGCATGAAAATTTTAGGGATGCCTATGTGTACTTGGAAAGCTGCCTGTTTAAGTATTGACCCATCTATAGAGAAAAACAGATGCAGAATTGGATAATGATGATTCAGAATTATTTAATGCATTGTTTTGACAGATTTCAAATCATAAAAGTAAAAGCAAACTCTTAATAGTAAAATATAGATGGAGATGGAAACACAGCAGAGCAACAAAGAGTATAATGGGAAGTATTTGAAGCTATTTTGACACTTTTTTCTCTCTAAACAATAGTCTTTATGTAAATTTGTAAACTAGAGTGAATATATTCATGAGAGGTGGGAAAACAACAAGGAATACTATTGAGAGTAAAGGCTAAAATAGCAAAATCAGCAATGTGTCATGTGCATATATAGAGCAATGACCTGACAATAACTAATATGGAAAACCATGACTATGGGCTTGAGCCAGAATTCACTGAAGCCAACAGATAAGTACCCACAGGCTACTATCAGGGCTGAGTCAAGCCATAGCTGATTAGTTGTACGATACTAGTTCATTCATGTTCATGTATACTAAATTGACATACATATAAAGATAACCTCTTATATGGGGGAAAATGGCATATATGACTTCCTCAGTTAAGAGCTTTGTAATATACACACAAAGTTGATAACTATCCTTGCAGGGGGCATGCCTGGTACACACAATTTAAATAGAGAAAAAAGACAAAGGATGGAAGGGGTAAAAAAGAGGTGAGTAACTTGCCCCAGCCACAAACACAGAACTAGAACGAATGTTTTCTAAGTCTCAGCCCACTGTACACGTCCCTGGCCCACAATCTCCCATACTATAGCTGCCCCAAACGCGTTACCTTTAACATCTTACCTCTGTGATATATTATATGCAGAGACACTTGAGTGGAAATATATCAGGTTAGGTGGGAATGCCTGTGAGCATGAAGAGAGTAATGCATATTGGTTTCACCTTTAAATGTGACATGAGGATCTATTCTAAGTCACTCACTGTTGAGACCCTCCAGCTCATGGTCTAGCCAGGATGAAAGCCAAGCTGATATGGCAAGGTGTCAGCAGCCACAGCTTTCCACTGAAATGAATCTTGAAGTGACCCACATGAAAGCAGCCTGTTACTTCATAACAGCCCTGACTCAGAATGACTGGAAGACTGTTGGCAGGTCAGAGAGCCAGTATCTTGCCTCTCACCAGTGTTCAGGTGATCAGGGTGCCTGTGAGGACAAAGGCAGTCAGCAGGCACTTTCTCTTGTGGATCACTAGTAATCCTCTTGTGGCCTGACTTCCACTACAGTCAGCTTCTCTGTGCACAAGGCAACAAAAATGATTAGAGGGTTGGAACAAGTCCCATATGAAGAGAGATTAAAAAGACTAGGACATTTCAGCTTAGAAAAGAGGAGACCGAGGGAGGGTTATGTTAGAGGACTACAAAATTATGACTGGAGAGGAAAAAGTGAATATGGAAAAGTTATTTACTTATTCCTATAACATAAGAGCTAAGTGTCACCAAATGAAATTAGTAGGTAGCAAGTTTAAAACAAAAGGAAGTTTTTCTTCACGCAGAACACAGTCAACCTGTGGAACTCCTTGACAGAGGATGTTGTGAAGACCAGAACTTTAACAGGGTTCAAAAAAGAACTAGATAAATTCATGGAGGTTAGGTCCATCAATGGCTATTAGCCACGATGGGTTGGAACAGTGTCCCTAGCCTTTGTTTGTTTGTTATTACTGCATGTCATGACCTGAACACTATGACTACAAGGAAAACATGATGTCACACAAACCTCAGCTTTAATACAGCAAAAACATAACAAATCAGTGCTGTAAACAGCCTCAGCATAGGAAAAAATGCACATGTATAAATATGGTGATAAGGGGACAACAGAAGGTTCAGACTTACCTAAACTTTCTGAACCTAGAAAATACTTCAATAGGCTTTGTGATCTTTTGTTCCACACAATTCCCCTCCACATGTACCTGCTGGCATCTTTCTTTGGGGGAAAGAAGGGATTGATGACCTGCAGTCCCTCTCTACTGTCTTTAGTGGGAAAAGACTGTCTTCACATATAATTATAAACTCTTCTCAAGCATTTTTGTCTCGTTATCTAAATTGGACCAAGGAGTTCCAGGTAGAGGAAGTCTGAGATTGCTCTGGCACAGATTATATTATTATTCCCTCACAACTGGCTAGAATATTCTTGAAGTAAGCTGGTGCTAGACATGAGAGGAAAAAAAACTGTATTATGGTTTTAGAAGTGTAGCTGCCCTTATAGTTACAGAGCAATACACAGAGAGGCAAGCAGGGGCTTAAGGGAGGATAAATATTAAGAACTAAACACACACTGTAGAGAAAAAGCCAGGTGGCAAGCCAGGAGACCGTGGACAAATAAATGAGAAACAGTGAAGAGGTTTAATCAGCATGGAGAGAGTAAAGAAGCCCTCAGATTGCACTGAGGCTGAGCTAAAACTGTGGCTGTATATAACTAGAAGGAGACTTCAATAAGCAGTGAGTAACCCCTGTTACAAAAATAACTGAAAAGCAACCAGATCCTATAGAAAGTTTCCAAGTCTTCCAATCATTTGAAAATCTTTCCCATAAGTCCCACTATATTTCAGAAGAGGGCACTGTGGGATGGAGATCTGTTAAGAGTGAAAGAATTCAGCCCAGTTCTCTACATGAATTGCCAACACCATGTAATTTGCAATTAATTATTTCTTTTATTTTTATCCAGAGAACTGAGAGGGTGATATATTTTGTACAAATATATGATCATTCAAATTTAAAGACCACTCAGTCTTAGATGTAGAAGAAGATTATTTAGACATTAAGATACATGACCAGCACCACAAAAAGGTTCAAAATTACTGAAGTGCTGTTTTACATAGTTGCACTTTTTTATTTTTAATGAATGATAACCAAATAAACTGTTCTTTATCTTTGGATAAATATCATAAGATAAACTGGCCCTTTGACAATTAAAGAAATAAAAGTAGGTATCCTCCCAAAACAGATGAATACTAAATATAGCACACTAGCACAATTAAACCCAAATTATATGGTAGCACAAATATTGGACTTCATTTCCTACTTTGATCTACATTCCATTTAGACTTTTCAGAATATATCATTTGAATATCCCATTTTAAAATGACTTTTAGTTCAATTTTTATATATTTGATGAAACAATCAAAATCAGAACAAAGCATTTCAGCTTTTTTTTAAACTAAATGTTTTATTGACCTAAAACAAGTTGGTTTTGAAAGAGGGATTTTCATTTCATGGAAAATTTGAAAAATATATTTGTTTTGGGGGAGGTGGTTATTTGTTTATTTTCATTTCAGAATTTTTTGTTTTTATCCAGGAAACTGGGGAAGAAACTGGGGAAACTGGGGAAGATTTGTATTTTGTACAAATAGCAGAATATCCTATGATAGGAAAAATCCATCCATCTCTATTCAATAGCCAATGAGGGTCTCTTGTAAATACTCCAGCAGAGCAATTGTTTAGTCTTTTTGTAAGTTTTGAAAACACAAAGGATATTTGATCCTCCTGTCCAGTCTATGTTGTACACTGACGTGTTAAAACTGAGCTAAATGTGTTAAACTGCATCAACATTGTTGTTAAGTGGGGCGTTCAACAAATAAAGGTAGATCGGCTGTTTGAGAAGAGCACCTTTTCTCTGAGGGTATGTCTACACTAGAGTTTTGTCGAAAAAATGGCCGTTTTTCTGACAAAATTTGAGGAACATCCACACTGTAATTGTGTTCTTTCGCAAGTAAACGAAAAGAATAGAGGGGTTTTTGCAGTATTGGTAATCCTTATTCTATGAGGAAGAAGCCTTTTTTCAAAAGAGCTCTTTCTCAAAAAGGCATGTGTGGACAGGGAAGAGGGAGTTTTTTCGGAAGAAGAGGGAAGAGGAAAAAGCACAAGTGCCCTGGTGGCCATTCTGTCCACAGCAATCACTGCTTACATGCGAGATAGTGTCCAGACTGCCTGGACACTATCTTTTGAAAAAGCGATGCGCTTTTTCGATGCGCTTTTGCAGTGTGGACACTATCTTTCGCAAGAAGTTTTTTCAGAAATCTCTTCCAAAAAAAGCTTCTTGCGCAAGAAGCCTGTAGTCTAGATGTAGCCTTGAGTGAACCCTTCTCAATAGTCATAATAATGTCCTTGTTTGTAATCATATTGTGTGTTTGGCCTTAAGTTATGATATGTATACTATAGGCAGGGTAACCAACTGCTGAGTGTTTGTATTTGTTCAACTTTAGAAGAGAACTAAAAAACAATAATCGGAAACAAATGGTATTTTTTCTGTGAGGAATATGGTGTGAGGAATATGGCATGAGGAAATGTGGGTGTTAAATAAGTCTATATTTGAACAGGCTGTTTAAATATTATGTAAATGAAGCAGTCAGAATCCATTCCAACAAGCACACTGTTTTAAATTATATTAATTTAAATCCACTTTATAGTCCGGTTACATACTTTTTTTCCCCTCCTTAATTTACAGTGAAAGGCCATTGCTCTGTTAAGACTGCTGCCCCTTCACTGAGGCTCAAGGATATTAAGATCATAAGTAGCTGTTGTCATGTTTAACTAAAACTAGGAAACTTACAGCACTGGTGTGTAATGAATGCTGTAGTCAAAACTGAGAAGTGCTGCAGATGTAGATGGTTCATGTATTTTTTCCTTTTAAAAGTACGTCAAGTGCTCTCAGCACTCTGAATGGGTTCCTTTGGTATGGAGATGTTTTTTAGATAGAAATAGGTTTCAGCCACACTTTGTATTGTGGTTCCATTTGGTCAATAAACAATTAATTATTTTGAGATGTTTTAATAAATGTTTAAACCAATGTTATGTGTCTCAAAATATGGTTTAAAAAAAATCTCTGCTACCTCATACTAATTTGCTTATGAACATTTGTAGAACAGATTTATGTCTGTAGAAAGCTTGTATCATCTGTTAGTAAGTTAACTGTATAATTATTTTGTATTACTATTATTACTGTAAGCAGGGTCAGGATAAGCTCTACCCTGACATCTAGTGGTGAACTGTGGTGAGCGGTGCAAAGAGACTTCAGGGGCTGATCTCATTTGCATAGATACACCCAATTTGCATAGACACACACACCCCACCCAGTATATGCTCACAGCAGCCCAAATAGTCACTTTAGCCACTGTGGGATCCCCAGTCTCTCTGTTATTGAAGCAGGGAAGATAAAAATAATGTTACCCTGATTATGTGAATCACGGACAATGGAATGGTGGAACTGTTTATGACAGAGGGATTCGCCATAAACTAAGTAGCACTCGCTAGACAAGGGGCATGGGTTCCAAACTCAGTAAAGTTGAGAGACTAGGGACAGGTTTTTGTATTTGGTGATAGGGCTCTGTTTGAGAGCCTAAACAACACTGATTGCATCTCCTCCTTGCTCCAGTGTGGAATATCAGAACTAATTTGGATTCCATTAGGAGTCTAATTGTGAGTTGCTGAGTTGACTTCACTGTGGGCTGGTGGAGCAGTAGCGCTGAGGCTCCTCTGTCATGAGCTGAAATCACTTTGTGCTGTGGGGAGCCTAGCACTATACTGCAGAAGAGCTGAAATCACTATTGCTGTGGGGAGCCTGGCGCTATGCTACTGAGCTACTAGCAGAGCAGCTTGCAGGGACAACCAGCATGCACAGGCGGACAGCAGGGCGATTTGCGGGGACGACCAGCGGGTGGAGGCGGACAGCAGAGCGGTTTGCGGGGTGACCGGTGGGTGTAGACGTCCAGCAGAACGGCTGGTGGGGACGACCTGCAGCCGGTAGGAGCGGCAGCAGACAGCCAGTGGAGCAGCTGCAGAAGCAACCAGCTGGTGGCCAGGGGTGTGAACTGAGATGGCTGGCGGAGCCGTACAGTTTGTGGGACAGCTGAGGCAGCTCACTGCACAACAGGTGGAGTGTGACAGAGTGACTCGCATTGACAGCGGCAGCAGAACCCTAAGGAGAGGCGGAGCCATCAGTGGACCACGTAAGGTGTATCAATCTCCGCTGCCTCCAGCTTGGGATGGTAAAACCCTGCCGGGTGAACTTTTGAACCCTGGGGTGGTACTGACCCAGGGCAGAGACTTTTGGGGTGTTGGACTTTGGGACTTTGGGTGATTTTTGGGTTGCTGGACTCAAGAGACTCTTGGGGTGATGGACTTTTGGGACTTTCGGTGATTCATGGCTGAGGGGTGGGTCTTTGCTCATGTTTGGTCTACGAATCCGAGTTGTGGTGTTTTCCCAAGTTAATGCTGATGTCGGTTACCTCATGTTATTAAAGGTTTGCTGCTATACTGAGGCTCTGTGCTTGCGAGAGGGGAAGAATTGCCTCTTTGAGGAGCCCAGAGGTGTATGTAAGATTTCCCAGGTCACTGGGTGGGGGCTCGAGCCTGTGTTGTATTACCTTGTTGGGAGGAGACCCCTAGATACTGAACCCAGCCCTTGCTGCTATTAACTCGGCCTGGTAAAAGGGTTACATTACTAATAATTAATAATTTGTTACATATACATTGTTAAATTATCAATTGTTATACATTAATCAATATTACATTATTAATAAATGCTACAAAAACATTATAGCTGTTTTTAAATACATCAGTGAAGGTTACAAATCATGACTATTAAGCCGTTGTATGCTAAAACATTTGATCAAATGTTAAAATGTCTCTTAGCCATATATTAATCCTTTATTAACCATATTTTATAAAAAGAAAATATTTAGTACCACCAGTATTTCCATTATAATTCCCCAACATATGCTCTCTGGCAGAAAATGTCCATGTTTGAGTCTCAGCACAATTAAGCAATTTTTTTTATTTCAAAGTTCATTTATTTTTGATACAGCATTATTACTGAGGAGGGAAGAGGAAGTGAAATATTTGTGTTTTAACAATAAGCAAATTATATTTTTGCTAACTTTGCAAAAATTACATGCTTATTGCTTCAGAAGATATGCCACTAGTTTGAAGTACAAAACTGCAACTATATTCTCTAGGTCCAGTAGTCTCTACTTAACATAAAGTGGAACATTACAATTAGTTCTTAGTTTGCTCAATACAATATGTAACAGGTTGCAACTGCAATTTTGTGCCCACAGTAAACAACTGACCAAAATGCTAATATACTAAATGCTAGTATTTGCACCCCATGTTACCTGTAGGCACAAAATTGCACCAATAAAACTGGGCTTTAAAAACAAATCAGGCCTGTTATGACATAATTTTTATAATCTACTATATGTATGCGAGAGTTTGTGTGTATCATTCTGTCTATGTGTCCGCCCATCTGTCTGTGAGTCTGGTTGCTCAATAACTCCTTCTACACGGTAAGAGCTAGGACCACCAAATTTGGTATACAGCTTCCTTTTATCATAATTTAAAGCAAGATCCAGGTTTGGTTGTGTCAGGACAATGGGATATTCATGGAATGCGATTGTTTCTCACCAAATGGAAAGGAAGAGCTGTGAGAGCAGGAACAGTTAATACCCCTGAATGACCACAAGGGGCAGCAAGCACCCCAGCCTTGGGGAGCAACCACCAGCAGGGCAGTGAGGCCTCCACCGGCTATATAGCGCAGTCCCCCCCCTCCTGACCTGAGTCGCCCCCCACTCCCTCCTCTGAGCCCCACCACATCTCCCAAGTCCCTACCCTCACTCCTGCATCCCCAACCAAGTAGGGTTGTCAGATACTTTCACAAAAAATCCCAAACATGGCAGGGAAAAAATTGGTTGAGCAAAAAAAAAACCGGGGACCAGACTAGGGGTATGACTACACTACATGGCTCCATCAACGGAGCCATGTAGAAAATAACTTTGTAGACATAGGAAAAGGAAGCGGTGATTATTTAAATCTCCACTTCATTTAAATTAAAATGGCTGTCACGCTGTGCTGATCAGCTGTTTTTCGGCACAGTGCTGTAGTCTGGACGCTCCGCAGTCGACATCAAAGGCATTTGTCGACCTCCCCAATAAACCTCATCCCACGAGGCATACCGGGCGGGAAGGTCGACAAATGCCTTTTTATGTCAACCGCGGAGTGTCCAGACTACAGCGGTGTGCTGACAAACAGCTGATCAGCACAGCACGGCAGCCATTTTAATTTAAATGAAGCGGCGATTTAAATAATCGCCGCTTCATTTTCCTATGTCTACAAAGGTAATCTACATGGCTCCGTCGACGGAGCCATGTAGTGTAGACATACCCTTGCTGAGCAAAAAAAAAAAAAAAAAAGAGTCGCTACACCTTTAAATTCCTGTGCTCCCCACTCCCTCCACCCCCACCAGATGCGGCATTTTTGGGGGATGGGGGTTACCAGGCAGAAGACACAATTACCAAACTGTCTGGGTAAAAACCGGACACCTGGCAACCCTACACCCAAACCTTGAGACCCTCCACTCCCTGCACATCCCCCCCCCTTGTCCCGAGCACCTCCTCACCCCCTAAACCTGACTTCTGCACCCACACACACACCAGCCCCCCACTCTGAGGGACTCAAGCAATGCTAGGTAAATTTTCCAGTTTATTTATATAGTTTCTTCTTACCTTCTTCTTCTTCTTCTCCCCCACCCTAGGAATTACCTGAACAAATCACTGTCACCAACTTTTTTTGTTTTGTTAAATAAGATTTGAACCCAACAGGGTGATTATTCCCTCTGTGCTTGTTCATTAGACAGAGTGGGAAGTTGTGGCACACGAGTGAAATCACAGTCAGAAATAGATCTGTGTCTACAGGTTTAATCAACATATATAAAACTGACAGGCAAAAATGTGTGCAGCATTCTTATTATGAAAATTCACTAATCTTCCTCCTACATCCCACAACAACATCAGAGAAGTTTTGTTAGTCAAACAACATTTGATGTTCTAAAGTACAAAATGAGCTTGTGAATGATGCTAATGTACCCAATAATCACTGCTCAGGCGGTTTTACTTGGAAAGTGTGACAATGAAAAATGTAATTGTTTAGGGAATTGTGCAGGTAATAAAATGCTACTGTACTGTACTTAAGGTAAATTAACAGGATCAAGCATAAAATAGTTATACTGACGCCTTTAAAAGATAAGATGTAAGTATAGTAAATGAAAAAGAAATTGTAATATAGTCCGAAAAGAGGAATCCCTTAAAATTGATCACATCTCAACCGCTCTGATAATGGACTGAAAATTGTCATTCAGTCCATTTATTTTTTCTAAAATGTTTGTATTTCCCTCAAACACTTAAGAGTTTTTTTTACATCAATGGGAACTTTTCCTGATTATAGTGACTACGTGGCATCGTCTGCCAGATGATGTGATCTAATGGACAGAGCAAGGGACCAGGAGTCCTGACATTGTTGTGTTCTCAGTCTAATCTGGAGAAAGCCTCATGCAGGTGAATAGACTCCCTTAGGGAATGTTACAGGCTGTGACCGCAATTTGAGAATGTGTCTTCATAGCACAGTTAGCACATTCAACTCACATGTTAACCTTAGCTTGACTCAGTCCACACCACAAAAATCTCTTTCTTGAGTGAAGTGGTGTTGTGAAGCTCAAGCTAGATGGCCCATCAGGAACAGTGGGTTGAAGCTCAAGAGATGCTGATGCCCCAGCTAATAAAGGAGTGGGGAAGCAACAGTGTGAGTTCCAACAACTCATTAGCAGTTAATCCGATGGCTCTGTGCTGCTAGTCCAATCGCTGCGTCTAGCTGTGTGACTCTAGGCCTACGTCTAGACTGGCATGATTTTCTGGAAATGCTTTTAATGGAAAAGTTTTCCTTAAAAGCATTTTCAGAAAAAAGCGTCTAGATTGGCACGGAGGCTTTTCCGTAAAAGCACTTTTTGCGGAAAAGCATCCTTGCCAATCTAGACGCGCTTTTGCGCAAAAAAGCCCTGATCACCATTTTAGCCATTGGGGCTTTTTTGCGCAAAACAGTACTGTGCTGTCTGCACTGGCCCTCTTGCGCAAATGATTTATGCAAGAGGGCTTTTGCCCGAACGGGAGCAGCATAGTATTTCCTCAAGAACACTGACAATCTTACATGAGATCGTCAGTGCTTTTGCAGAAATTCAGGCAGCCAGTGTAAACAGCTGTGTATGTGTGCATGTGTGTAGGCTAAACCCAATTCCCTTAAGGCTCATTTTCACTGCAACAGTTAGCTTGAGTTAGTACACTTGAGTTATTGCACTGGAGCTAGCCTTCAGTGAAATCAACCACACTTAAAACCACTGGGCTGTGTCTAGACTGGCCAGTTTTTCCAGAAAATCAGCCGCTTTTCCGGAAAAACTTGCCAGCTGTCTACACTGGCCGTTTGAATTTCCGCAAGAACACTGACGATCTCATGTAAAATTGTCAGTGTTCTTGTGGAAATACTATGCTGCTCCCGTTCGGGCAAAAGCCCTCTTGCGCAAATCATTTGCACAAGAGGGCCAGTGTAGACAGCACAGTACTGTTTTGTGCAAAAAAGCCCCGATGGCTAAAATGGCGATCGGGGCTTTTTTGCACAAAAGCACGTCTAGATTGGCACGGATGCTTTTCCGCAAAAAGTGCTTTTACGGAAAAGCGTCCGTGCCAATCTAGACGCTTTTTTCCGAAAATGCTTTTAACGGAAAACTGTTCCATTAAAAGCATTTCCGGAAAATCATGCCAGTCTAGACGTAGCCCAGCTGAGGCCTAACCAGAGCTGAGTAGAGTGATACTATCACTTTCTGTGAGTTGCATGGTGTGACTATGTTAATGCAACCTAAAATTGCATTTGCTTTCTTTGCAACAGTGTCATACTGTTGACTCACATTGAGCTTTCAACCCACCTTAGCTATCCCCTATTCTGTATTTTTCATTTAGTTTTCCTTCCGTAAGTGTAGCACCTATATTTTAATTTGTTGAATTTCATTTTATTCTCTATGGCCCAATTCTCCAATTTATAAAGATCCCTTTGAATATTAGCTCTATCTCCAAAGTGTAAGCAACCCTCTCCCATATTTATGTCATCTGCAAATATGATCGGCATACTCTCTTTTCCTACAGCCAAGCCTTTAATAAAGATGTTAAACAACAGGAGGCTCAGAGTATATCCATGTGTAATCCTACTTGAGATCTCCCTCCAATTCAATATCATTCCATTAATAGTTACTCTTTGTTTATGGTTGTTTAATCATTTATGTGCCCGCTTAATTATAGTTATGTTGAACCCATCTTTCTCCATTTTATGTATCATATGGGACTGTGTCAGATGCCTTGCTGAAAGCCAGGTATATTATGTCCACCACATTACCCCATCCACCACAAACCAGTTACCCTGTCAAAGAAGGAATCAGGCTGGTTTGACATGATTTGTTGTTAGTAAATCCATGCTGGCTGATCATGATTACTCCTTCATCCTGCAGGGAATCACAAATTGAATGTTTTAATACATTGCTCTAGTAGACTCCAAGGTATCAAGGTCAGACTAACTGGTTAATAGTTCCTAGGCTCCTCCTTTTTCCCCTTTTAAAGATGGATAGTATGTTAGTCTTTCTCCAATCTTCTGAGACATCTCTTATCATTCATGAGTTTGAAAATACTATTGCCAGTGGTCAGCTAATTCCTTCAGCACCCTGGGATGAATAGTATCATTCGTTCAAATTGATAGAAGATCTCTGACATGTTCTTTACTTATTCTAATCTGTAGCCCTTCCTCTTCTGTAATTTTACAGTAACTTTGCTAGTCAACTGCCCACGTTATTTTTCTGCAAGAACACTGAAGCAAAGTAGCAGCTCTGCCTTCTTATCTTCCATTACCAGCTCATCTTCACACAACATCTGTGATCTTTCGTTTTGTCTGACATATTTGTATACCATCTTCTTGATGTCCATAACATTTCTTGCCAGCTGTAATTCATTCTTTGCCTTGGCTTTCCTGCTTTTGTCTCATGCTATTCCCAAGTATATTTTCTTAGTAACATGCCCCTTTTTCCATTTCTTGCATACATCCCTATTGGTTTTAGATGGCTAAAAAGTTCATTGTGCAGCCACCTTCTGTGACTCTTCTTATCTTTCTTCTGCATCAGAATAGCTTAATGCTGAGCTTCTACTACTGAATATTTTAGGAACTGCTATCCCACTTTGATGCCTTTTCTTCCTAATTGGTCTTTTCATGGGACCAACGCACTAAATAAAGTTTTAAAAAAAACCCTCACTATGTCTCAGTTTTCAATCTGTAAAATAAGGCTAAAAACAAATGCTAGCTTTGCTACAGTGGATCTTTCTTTAGGCAAAAAGAGAATATAAAATAATTACTGCTCTTTCCTACTGGAATGAACTTTGTCTTCCAGCTCTATTCTTTAAGGATACTTTGCCATCTTGAACAGGTAGCCTTCAGCTTTGAAAATTTCCAAGCTAGCTAGCTTACACTTTCCCTAGGTGGCCAGCTAAGGGATTTGCCCTTGTGCTGATTTTTAAAAATATAGGTATTAACTTTGTGCGTTAGATTTCCTGCTTGTAAAAACTAACCTGCTAAAATATTTTAAACCTTATTTAACTATTTTATTTAGTGTTTCTAGAAAAAGATCATAAGATGAAAGGTGCTATAGGAGTACAGTGTTGTGGGTCATATCGTGCAGAGTATATTTTTAGAGTTAGTGAAATGGTTTCAGTTACATGCTTGCTTTTGGCATTATTCTTCCTGTGCCGAATTCATCATCATATTCAGATCTGAGTTGGTATCTTATCCCAGTTGAACCGCTTCTTCCTGTGTTTCAGGAGAAATAAATTTTATGAAGTGTTCAAACCAGCATCACAATAGTTAATAGTTAAACTGTGAAGCCATTGCTATTGTTTTTTAAAGCCCTCAGAGTTGTAAGAGATAAATCATTCACCTGAAATTTCAAGTAATCAAGAGTCACCTTTCTTGCTATAAATCTTATTCACTTTTCGTCCTTCATGATCTTTCATCTGAGGATTATAAAAAAGAGATAAGGAAAGTCCAAACATGAATTGCAAGCTAAGCTAAATGGATCTGAGGGGAGGGAGATATGCAGCAAACACAGATTATGCCTATTTTAGGAACAATGGGGCCTTTTGGAGTCTTAACTTAATGCTAAAAATATAGGTAGGCCCTTTGGGGAAAGTTTTACGGTTGTCTGGAAATAGGAAAAGCAGGATTCTATCACTGCTTTGTTCCTTCTGGTTTAGATAGGTGTGAAATACCAATGATGGACCCAAAAAAGGAAAGTCATAATTTAATTTAAAGATTTATTTATTGAACAGACACATAGCACTGGCTTCGAGAGAACATGAAAAGTCAATCTTGATAAAGATCGGGGCCATCTTTTTACCCATGTAAAGAAACATGTAAAAAAAATAGGACACACACTTAGCTGTGACAGAATAATAACATTTAAAACACCACAGACGACTCTGCTCTGTCCCCCATGCTCCACTTGCAATCCCAAACTGTTCTTGGTGAAGCTCTAAGACCTCCAGATGCTAAGCACTTTCAGTTCCTGTGTCTCTTATAGAGGCAAATGGCCACTTAGTAGCAGGGATGCACAGTTAGGTCAGATAAAATAAGAACTAAGTCAAATCTTCACTGAAATCTTGAGGTTCAAAAAATGTTGTGTAACTTTTAAGTTGAATACGACTCTTCCTTTTCTAGTTTCAAATGAAAGTGGGAATGGCATAAGAAGAAAAGGTAATTTCACCATACTTCCAACTTGAAAGAAACAAGAAAGTACCAGAAAACTCATGAGAGAGCCTGTGCTCAGAAGATTTATGACCCAAGCGTTCAACCAAAGAGGTTTGAGGTCATTTTTGCAAATCATCTCTACTCTTCAAATTGTTAGTTAGATTCAATAGATAAAATAGCCTGTTTCTTTCATTGTACTCCCTATGACCCCAATCCTGCAAACAGTTACTTTGTTCACATGAGTAGTCCCACTGCAGTTGAGTGAAGTTATATGTATGTGTGTTTCCAAGATTGGAGCCAACACAGTATTTTAAAAATTGAAGCCATGGCATAAGAGATGCTATAATGCTTCTTATAGAGCCCCTCTGCACACACAGTACTTTAGGCCAATAGGCCAAATTAAGTAAATTGTTTAATACTTGTGTTTATTATGTTATTATGATGTGTTTACAACTGAAAAGAAAACACTGGTTCATTCTATTTAGTTCTGTTTTGATTTGTTTTGTTCTGTAAGAAGTTTTGGTTTTGAAATTGCTGAGCTGTTCTGTGTGTAAGAAGTATCCCTATGTGGAATACAAAGGCATAACAGATAAGGTGCCAGCACAAAATGGACCTGTTTATATGGAAAGGGAAGCAAAGAAAGAAGACAACAGTGAAATGTTGACATCATTATTCTGAGGGTTGAAGATAACAGACTGATGACCCTAAAGTGAAAGGCGTCTATCCCTAAAACAAGAACAAGGTACAAAAAAAAAAGATGGAGGATGACTGCAAAAACAACCTTGTGGAAGAACAACCAGTAGGTGATTAACAATCTGAACATGACATAGCAAGATTCATAGTCTTACATGGAGGCTATGTCTGGACTGCAGGTTTTTTCGGAACAAGATACGCAAATTGCGAGCCGCTTTTTCTGCTTTTTTTTGAAAGAGGCTTTTCTGAAATTTGGCCTGTCTACACGGGACCAAATTTCAGAAAAACCTCCTCTTTTGGAACATCTCTTATTCCTCTCACCAAAAAGAATACAGAGATGCTGAAAGAACACTGCCAAAAGAAACTGTTCCGAAAAAGTGAACGTATTCCCTGGATGCTGCACAGTTTTTCCGGAATACCAGAGGTCTAGACATAGCCGGAGACTAACCACTATAAGAGGCTGGCAAGGGCTGAGGGACTTTGGGTTTGTCCTGGATTAAGAACAGAACATCGGATCATGACCAACAGAACCCAGCTCCCCACTTGTATTCAGTCTAGCTACCCACTAGATTAACTTGAGCAATGATAAGAACAAATAATTATAACACCAGCTGCAGGACTTCTGTAGAGGGAGCGGGTGAGCGTATGCCTATGCTGATATTTATTATGCACTTTTAATAAATGTGGCATATTGCCTAGTCCCCTATGAAAGATTCCATGTGCTTTTTACAAGAATAACAATCCAAACTCTTCAGCGGGCTCTATTAGGCTTTGTGTTAGGTGTTGTCTCTTACCTGTGACATAGCTATCTTAAGGGAAAGGTACATTTACACATCAACTTCAAGGAGGTTTTAATTCAACCCAAAATAACCCAGCTCATAACAACATTCTAGTTTTTATTTGCGCAAGCAAACTTCCTATTTGTGCACTCTAATAGGCATTTGTGTGCACACAAATCAGGCAACTGTGTAACTACCCAATTTCTGTGCTTATCCAAACAAGGGATTTGCATAACCACATAGCAAAGATTGAAAATTTGACATCAAGTGACTGGACAAATTATGTATTTTAACGTGTAAGTGCATAATATTTGAATTTTTCATTCTAGATACGGCAACATGACATCTAAGGCTATAATCCTATATTTTGCCATGTCTAGATCCTCATTCCCTTGTAACTCACTTTTATTTTCTGCTTTGAGTCACTGGTGTTTTCTGCTTTGCATCAGACTCTAATTGATCCTCCTTAATAATTTCATTTGGATTTGTCATTGTAGTGATGACATTTACTAAGGTTCATTTGATGCTTAATACACTTACACAGTCTATGAAAATAACAGCTAGAGAAGTGCCATTGGTGGCAATTTCAATGTGTGGGAGTTTGTGGAAGTGTCTTCCATTTGGCAGGGGCTTACATCCCTTGATTTTTCCCCCTTTGTGTTTCTTGGTGTAAAGGACTCCCAGACAAGGTGTTCGTCTGAAATGGAGATGACCTACATACAATTTGTTGGTCTCGTTAATCACTGAAATAAGCACTGAATCCTTTGATTGCAATTATGCACTCTTTCTCATTAATCATGACACTAAGTCATTTACCTTAACAATGTAAACAAAGTCATCATGATCTCCATTCATAGTTCAAAAGCAACACAAAAGACATAGATTTGTGACCACAGTCTATAGATTCCAAATAGTTAGGAAAACAACTAAATGAACTCCATAGAATTCAAGAGTACATTTCCCAGACTTGAAGAAATGCTCTGTGTAAACTTGAAAGCTTGTCTCTCTCTTTCACCTACTTTTCATCCACCTTGTCTCTCTAATATCCTGGGACCTAACAAAGCCACAACTACATTGCATATAAAATTGCCCCCATTCAAAAGTAAGATTTTGACTGCTAGAATAATTATGGTCTAGCTACACTTTTTTACAGAGCAACTTTGACACCTACTGGTCAGTTGGCTTAATGCAGTAAACTAGTAACTTCCTTTTGAAGATAAGATCATGTGTAGAAAAGGATCTAACCATTTGGACATGTGCAAATGTTGTATGCTATGTACAGTTTAAAATTAGAAGGACAGGTAAGTTTAAGAGGAGTGAAAGAGACTGAGAATAGCCAGAGTGAGTGAAGCCCATTTTGTTCTCTTGCCCTAATACTTTTTATCGGTTAGATCATGGTTCCAGGACAAACTGCACCTGATTTATTTCAGTCCCTCTCCAGGCCAGCTTCCTATATCTCACTCTGGAGGGCAAAGGCTGGAGCAGCCCCTGGAAAAAATAATGTATGGTCAGCAACCATCAGCCACTCGCTGATCAGCTGTTCGTCTGGCTGATCAGCACCATCCTCTGTTTGGTGGCCAGCAGAAGGTGCTGGGAGTGGAGAGAAAGAGCAAGGACAGGGCAAGCTCGAAAGAGGGGATGAAGCAGGTTGTGGTGGAGCCTCCAGGGAGAGGTGGAGCAGGGTCAGGAAGAGGCAGGAAGAGGGAGTAGCCCTGGGAGAAGGAGCAGGGCAGGGGCAGGCCTTGGGTGAAGCAGGGGTGGAGCACCCATCGGAAAAGCTGAGAGTCAGCACTTGTGCAAGGTGAATCTAGCCACTCAAGGTGGATCTCTGGGATGCAGCCTTCCTGTTTCCCAACTACATTAAAAACACCGGCCTGACTACGTTTTGTCACCTGTAAATTCTCCTTCAGGAGCCTCTGACAGTGGTACATAAACAGCATGTTTGAAACAAAGTATGATTTATTCATTCCTCAAAAGAACCAAGCCTATATGGAGCAGAAGGTAAACAGTACAAGGCCTACATTCATGGGCATTACTTACACTTTTGTAAATTCCCCTCAGTACAGCTAATTCTACCCCTGTCTGAGTCTCAGCTGGGAATCAATCTAGCCTAGATGGAGCCAGAGAGGCAATTTTCCCCAGTAATCCATTTTTGTTGTTTTCCTCAGGATGTATCTCTATGTCATTGTTTTATTTCCTGTTGATTTCTCCTTTAACCCCTTTCTTTGATTTAACTTATGGAACTCAGGCAGGTACCCAGAGGGAAATAAATTTAAAAAAATACACATAACTTCCTTATTCTCCAGGACTTCATAAGTCCAATAATAGGTCCCCAAAGGGTCAATGAAATAGTCATTGATACCTCCTATCCCCAATTTACAGACACAGAGAACACATTTTGATCTCTAGCACACACACACACACACAGACACACAGACACACACACACACACACACACACACAAACAAACATATTTTACAAACAAAATTAATAACAATAACGCTGAGAAATTTAGAGATTATGGGTTGTCATTTCGCCTGTAACCAAGCAGCAGTGGTGATATACACTATCCCTCCTATCTATTCATACAGTATTAAACAGTGATGCACCTTTCCAACACACAGCATAACTGTAAAGCCTTTGGAAGAAAATTAGGGTAACCTTTCCTTCAGTCTGCCAAGGGACTATGTAACCTTGTAATTATCTGGCTTTAGATAGAGGAGATACAATGTAATTGTGTACAAAAGAGGTCACTGGTTTACACATTCTCTGACAGACTGCAGAGCAAGAACTACTGTAGAGCCTCTCTAGCAGACCTTTTTAATTTATTTTCCCTTAAATGCCGCAAATTTTAATGCTGTCTCTCTGACCCATATGTTAGTGTTTTTATGAGCATGCCATTAACTGGTACCACAATAGAAAGACTAAAGTGTCAAGAATCACATTCTCTTGGGATTTCTTTTCTTTTCTAGAAAGTATCGAAGTCAAATATTCCACAAAGAAACACAGACTGCAGTTTTTTTTTAAATAAAGGACAAATAAGCAATTACTATGCAGTAAAAATAGGAAGAATATGTTTACAAATAGCATTATGAACATTGTAGCACTGAGTATTGCTATGTATTACTTGCATTTTGTCAGTGCCTAACGGCCCCATTCCTTGATCAGGTCTCTACTGTGCTTGGTGTTGTACAAACACAAAACAAAAAGTCTCCTTGAGACATGGACAGATTCAGCGAGGAGACAAAGGGTACATAAGATAACAATGAGAGAAAACTGGTCAGCATAAAAAACAGTGGTCACAGCACACACCAATTGTCTAACCACTGTCAGGTATTTATAGGCATCACAGCAGGGGAGAGTTTTAAGGAGGAATTTGAAGGAGGTGGTGTAGTACAGACTCAATGATCTTAGTCGCAGTTCAGAGCAACTGCACCTGCCTTTTCCTCTCCATGGTTGGCACTCATGAGGTTTTATGTCTCCTACTGGGTTCCACACTGTAGGCCTTGTCTACACTGGCATGTTTTGTCACCAAAAACAGCCTTTGGTTGACAAAACAGTGAGAGCATACACACTACAATGCAACTTTTGTTGGGAAAAATACCCAGTTTTGGTAACAAAATACTTCCACCCCTTGAGAGACTTTTGTCTTTTCCCCTCCCTTTGTTGACGGTAAAGAGCCAGTGTGGACTCTGTTGTTTGTTTGGTTGAGAGAACTGGCTTTCACTAGTATCCCACAATCTCTGCCTAATGGCTCTGCTCAATGTTTTGTGATCTCTGCTGCACTGCAAGCATGCACTCCTCTCCTTTCAAAGCTCCAGGAAGTATCTGACAGCTGAGTGAGCTACTCTGTTTGGGGAACAAACAAAAAGGGCAAATCATTGGAATGCTCTCATTCTGCCCTGGTAGAAACACAGCAGCAGGCAGACATCTGCTGCAGGGGAAGGCTGGAGAGACTGCTGTGTTGTTTGACATTCCTCAGCATGGAGAGCTCACAGAGCTACTCATGATGCTGCTCCCAACATCTGGGGATGCTGAGGGAGAACTTGGAAAGAATCTTAAGAAGTGCAGGGATCAGCTCTGCCTTTCCCCAGCAGTGCATTGTGGGATATTTACCCACATTGCTTTGCTCTATCTGGTGAGAGGGGAACAAGCAATATGGCCATGAAATTTCAACAATGAAAGGCAGAAAAAAAACAATTTGACCAGTTTTCTCTTTTGCTGACTTTTGCGTGTCACCAACACTTTGGTTGCCAAACCTTCCCAGTGTAGAAACAACCTTAGGAAAGACATGGACAAACTGGAGAGATTACAGAGGAGAGCAACAAAAATGATAAAAGGTTTAGAAATCCTGACCTATATGGATTATAAAAAATACTGGGCATATGGCATGTTTAGTGTTGAGAAAAGAAGGCTGAAGGTAGGATAAGAAGTAGTGGCTTAATCTGCAGCAAGGGACATTTAAGTTAGATATTAGGAAAATCTTTCTAACTGTAAGAGTAATTGAGCTCTGGAGTAGATTTTCAAAGGAGGTTGTGTGGAATCTCCATCAACAGAGGATTTTAAAAACATATTAGACAAGCACCTGGTGGATGGTCTAGGTGTATTTGGTCCTACCCCTGCAAAGGGGGCTGGACCTGATGACCTCTTGAGCTCCATTCCCACCAGATGTGCTATAAACAATCACAGAAAATAATCACAGAACTGACCTCATGAACAGCAATTACATTTTGAAGGCAGAATGAGCTTCAATGTGTACAACTTTATTATACTGTAATTTGTACTGATTACAAAAGAGTTCAATTTTCATGTTATTCACCCGCTAATCTGAAGGCAAATACTCACTGTTGCCATTTCTGGGGAGGAAAGAATGGAGTGGGAAAAGCCATTACAGCTGCTAAGTGAAGAGAGCTAAATTAAGCAAGCTGTAAAGAACAAGCCTTGGTATCTAGGAAGGCTGCTTCCAGGATGCAGTGTACTGAACTGCTGTGAAGAGACTTGTTCTGAAGATCACTCTCACTTTTTTCTGCTATGCTTCCAGCATATTACATAGCAAAAATGTTACAATCTCTCTCATACTATTTCAAGCTCTTTATATAGCTTCTTCTCAACTTACAAACCGGTTACAGACAAAGCAATTGATTGTAACTCGGTTCGTTCGTAAATCAGACTCCATAGAATTACACGTGACCACGCTGTTTGTAAGCACAGATCAAGTTCGTAACTTGGGGTCCGCCATTTACAACAGCTTTGGTCGTAACTGTGAACGGTCATAAGTCTGTACTACAACATGCTCTGTAAAGGTGACCTGGAAAAGACTTTTTAAAGTAGGTCTGTGCTATTTTCTATACTGGATAATGGAAACCTGGAAGGTGTTTTGATTAAATAATAGAGCTCTGTTTGGTCTTTTTCATTAAAACGCCAAAGAATTTGGTGTCTGGACCTTTATGCTTATGCTAGAGGACCTAAATGAGATCTCAAAGACACAATTTCAACATTTATTTTCATCCCAAATTGGGACAAAAAGTGTAAAAGTTTTCATAATTCACAGAAATTTTCCCAGCTACCCACTCCAATCAATTCAGACGTATGAAAGCATTTTGTTTCAAAACTTTTAATAAAAATGAAATATTTCAACATCCACGAAACTGAAACATTTCATTTTGGTTTGTTGAACTGACCCTAAATGTTTTGTTTCAAATCAGTTCAAAATTACACTGCATTTTCCCACACTGTGCATCCTGTGAGTTGTATCTCAGTTCACATCTCCCGTAGTACATCAAGGGTCATGTGACTCCCATGAAGCACTATTCAGTTTGATCAGCACAAAATCTGTGTTGTATAATGTAAGTAGGAATAAGAGATCCTCCGGAAAAGGGCTTATTTTCCGGAGAATCACGTCTAGACTGGCGCTTTTCTGCGGCTTATCCCCAAGCCGGAAAAAAACGGCAGCCATGTAAATGCAAATGCCGTGGGAGATATTTAAATCCCTCGTGGATTTTGCTATTCTGAAGTCTACATTAGCATCCCTTTTCCGGAAAGGGGTGCCAATGTAGACACAGCCATTATGTTTACATTCTAACTCAGAAATTTCATTCTCAGAATTTTTCCTTTACACCAGACTTACATAGCTCTAGAGTTCAGTGGTAAATATTTTACATTTCTTAATTTAGAATTCTTCATTTTGCTGCCCAGAGATGACATTGGAATTTGGGGTTATTTCATACCATCCTTCCTAAATTAAGACCCACAGTCAACAAGGCTCTCCTTTTGTAAATACAGACATGAATTAGATAGAGAGTTTAGATGCACTGAGAAATGGAAAGGAGCTGGGGGGCAGGGCTGCAGAGTAAACATGGCCTCATGATCTTCAAAGAAAAGAAACCCAATCTCATGGTGGTATGCTTATTTGCTCTACACAGATGGCTGCCTGCCCTTCCCCCATCAGCATGGTTCCTTTAGGAACCATGTTTCCAGCTGTCCAGCTTCCCAGGTCTTACCTGAGAGTGCAAAGGTTCACAGCAAGATTAACTGCTCTGGAGGTTTTTTAATCGCCAAGGTACCAGGTATGATGGATAGGAGGAGTACCGGCCAGTCCCCGTGACTAAGGGGTTAAACTCAGGTAGCTAGCAAAGGTGTTGGCAGGGGGCCAGAAGAACCAATGGGAATACAGTGCTGAAATTTGAATTGTATTTAGATACCTTGCCTGCACTCTTTGTGTGATTCTAAGTTAAGGGCTGGAGAGAGCAGATGCAGTTATCAGAATCACCATGCCTATAAGAAATATTGGACTTGGGAGTAAACTGGGCCTTGAAGTACAGGTCAACACAGATTGTGAGTCGAGGGAGAAGTGTATCTAACTATGAACAGGGTAATTTTCTTTATTTTGGTTGTTTGGTTTAAACTTTTCTGTGTGAATCCATGCCTTTCCTCCCCCATTCACTATCTAAGAGTTTTTTCCAGAGATTTTCTCTGTGTTTTAATGTGATTTACTCAGTTGCTCTGTAACACCTAGCAACCAAGTATGCTTTATCAAGTATATCTTCAGTTAATGTAAACAAGGTCTGAACCAATGCTTCCAATGCAGTCTACTGGAAGGGGAAAGGAATCCATGGTGTGGTTATGCTCACTCAGTTGTTTAGCCCTGTAATGTATTCAACTGTTGTTATGTAAATATATTTCATGCTGGAATGGGAAAGAAATCCTGGGTGTGCTTATGTCAGTCCAGTTCAGTCAGTGCTATAGGCCCAATTGCACAATTGTTAGAATGGTATTTTGCCTGTTGTAACTAATTTGACTGTTGTGGGGTCACAAACCATGTTAACCCTAAATGCAGAATTGTAAAATATGACCACCAATGCTTGCAGGAGGGACACTGTCATTGTAAAGAATCTCGGATGGACAAGCCTTTCCCTTCCAGACTCCAGTGGATAGGACTGGATAGGGAAGAGCACAGCAGAGCTCTGAACCACCCAGCTACATGCTCTCCAGGCATGAGCTGTAAGACTGGTTCTACCTGTTTCTCTTCCTCCCTGTTCTAATGATAGAACTAAAACAGACTCCATAAAGAGTCTTTTTATTTTCTGGGACAAGAGCTAAAATCACTGAGAATCATAGGGAATCATAGGGTATGTCTACACTATAGCGTTATTTCGAATTAACTTATTTCAAATTAGATCCAAAATTCTAATTCAAAATAGCATTTGCTAATTTGAATTAGCGCATCCACACTGATTGGACGCTGGATTGCATTTAAGGCTAGCTGAAACCAGTTCCAGTAGGGCATCAGGTCAGTAGCTGCTTTGTGTGGCTGCTGTCTGAGGCTATCTGAGGCTCATGCTTAAAGGGACCCCCCTGGACAGTCTGGGTATGTCTACACTACAAAGTTAGTTCGAACTAACGGACGTTAGTTCGAACTAACTTTCATAGGTACTACACTAGCGCTCCGTTAGTTCGAATTTAATTCGAACTAACGGAGCGCATAATTCGAACTAGGAAAACCTCATTTTACGAGGATTAAGCTTAGTTCGAACTAGCTAGTTCGAATTAAGGGGTGTGTAGCCCCCTAATTCGAACTAGTGGGAGGCTAGCCCTCCCCAGGTTTCCCTGATGGCCACTCTGGCCAACACCAGGGAAACTTGTATGCCCCCCTCCCGGCCCCGGACCCCTTAAAGGGGCACGGGCTGGCTACGGTGCCCGTGCCAGGTGCAAGCCTGCCAGCACCCAGCCAGCAGACCCTGCACCTGGCACGAATCGAGCCACCCACCCGATGCCCTCTACCCCTCCCCTCTTCCCGGGACCAGGCTGGAGGCTCCCGGGAGCTTGCCCGGGACCGCAAGAGGCGGGCACCCGCCTGGGCTAGTGCAGACATCGTGGACCTTGTCCACGATCTCCGCACTAGGCACAGGAAAGTGGCCGTCTAGGGCAGGATAGCTGCCAGCCTGGCTACCCAGGAGCAGGAGTGCAAGAGAATCAAGGGGGTCCAGTGAGACCCCCGACCCTGAGCCCTGAGCTTACAATGGCCGTTCTGGGTCAGACCAAAGGTCCATCTAGCCCAGTAGCCTGTCTGCCGACAGCAGCCAACCCTAGAGACCCTGGAAGGGATGGACCGAAGACAGTGACCAAGCCATTTGTCTCGTGCCATCCCTCTCCAGCCTGCCACAAAGTTTGGGCAGGGACACCACTCCTACGCCCTGGCTAATACCACTCCATGGACCCAGCCTCCATGACTTGATCTCACTTCCCTTTAAACTCTGTTCTAGTTCTAGCCTTCACAGCCTCCTGCAGCAAGGAGTTCCACAGGTTGACTCTTGCTTTGTGAAGAAGAACTTTCTGTTACTAGTTTGAAGCCTGCTACCCATTCCTTTCCTGTGGTGTCCTCTAGTCCTTCTTTATGGGAACTAATGAAGAACTTTTCTGTATGCACCCTCTCCACCCCACTCATGCTTTTAGAGACCTCTATCCTGTCCCCCCTCCGTCTCCTCTTTTCTAAGCTGAAAAGTCCCAGTCTCTTTAGCCTCTCTTCATATGGGACCTGTTCCCAACCCCTGATCATTTTAGTTGCCCTCCCCTCTTCCAGCCTCTCTCTTCCCCTCTCCCACCTCCTTTTCCCAGTCTCCCCCAGTTTTGTTCAATAAAGACAGATTCCATTTTGGAAGACATATTACCTTTATTTTGTACATCAAGAAGAGGGGCTAGGGAAGGGTAAGTGGAAGGAGGTGAGGGAGGAATGGGGTACGAGCCCCCGATGGGGAGGACTGAGCTGGCTCTGCGGGCTTCTGGGGGTGGAAGCTCTCTTGCAGCCCCCCAATTGTCCCCTCTCCCCAGATGGCAGCCTGCGGCAAGTGCAGCCGGGCTGATGGCCGAGTGGTGTGATGTGCCCAGTGTGGGTAGTCTGGGCAATCCAAGCCAGGACTGCTTTACAAGCAGGGCACCCCTGAGAACTGTCTGTCCGGGGTGGGGGTAGGGACCCTTTAAGCACAGCCCTCGGCTAGCCTGAGAAAGCAGCTCCACACTCTAAGTTCTTCTCTGATGCCCTGCTGGCACTGCTTCCGGCCATCCTTAAGCCCGGTTCAGGGTCCACTTAATGTGGACATGCTAGTTCGAATTAGCAAAACGCTAATTTGAACTAGTTTTTTAGTCTGGATCCGTTAGTTCAAATTAGCTTAGTTCGAATTAACTAATTCGAACTAAGTTAGTTCGAATTAACGTTGTAGTGTAGACATACCCTCTGTTCTCAGCTTTTCCACTTGCTTGACTCCCTCGTTGAGCGATAGCAAAGCGTTTTCCTCTCTGCCTGTCTGTTTCAGTCGTTCTCATTGGGGACATCGCAGCAGTTGGCACCATGGAGCCAGAGCTGCCCCTGGGCATTCTGGTGCAGTTTTTGGATTTGTTGCTGCAAGCCTGGCAGCAATGGCTGGAGGTTGCCTGGCACCATCTGGTGCACGTCAGCCCCCTGCCCCTCCCCCTGGCCTCCCTGGGGGCCATCGAGGTGCCACAGCAGTGCCCAAATGCCAGCATGCCCCGCCGCATCTAGCGTCTGGACACCAGCAGCGATTGGTGGGACTGCATCGTCCTGGAGTGCTGGGGAGACCAACAGTGGACCTAGAACTTCAGGGTGAAGAAGGACACCTTCCTGGAGCTCTGCAAGTGGCTCACCCCTGCTTTGCGGTGATGGGACACTCGCATGAGGCCCTCCATTCCCCTCCACAAGCGTGTGGCTATCGCCCTATGGAAGCTCTCCACACCGGACAGCTACCAATCTGTCGAGAACCAGTTCGGTGTGGGGAAATCCACCGCTGGAGCAGTGCTCATGCAGGTACGGCACTCACCAGCCACTGGGCTGGGGGGGCGGGCTGCAAGGAGGGGATGGGCTACCCCAGGGAAAACAGGGGCGAGAAGGTGAAAGTTCCCTGCACAGGAGGGTTTGGTCTGTCCCAGCCATACTACACATCTCCCGCGGTGGCCAGAATTGCAGCGGGGGTTGCTTCCGAGAGTGGGGCGTGGGGCAGTGCCAGGGAACAAAAGGTATGTCTACACTACCACCCTAGTTCAAACTAGGGTAGTTAATGTAGGCAACTGGAGTTGCAAATGAAGCCTGGGATTTGAATTTCCCGGGCTTCATTTGCATATTGCCAGGTGCCACCATTTTTAAATGTCTGCTAGTTCGGACTCCGTGCCCGCAGCTACACGCGGCACGAACTAGGTAGTTCGGATTAGGCTTCCTATTCCGAACTACCGGTACACCTTGTTCCACGAGGAGTAACGGTAATTTGGAATAGGAAGCCTAATGGAAACTACCTAGTTCGTGCCGCTAAATGTCGGCGCCCGGCAATATGCAAATGAAACCCGGGAAATTCAAATCCCGGGCTTCATTAGCAACTCCGGTTGCCTACATCAACCACCCTAGTTCGAACTAGGGTGGTAGTGTAGACATACCCAAACACTCCCAGCCACCCGGGCACCCCAGTGATTCTCGATTTTGTGTGTCTCTCTGCTGGTGGTCAAGGCCATCAACAGGGTGCTGCTCTGCAGGGTTGTCTGCTTCACCAACCTGGACGCAGTCATCCAGTGGTTCGGCACCCTCGGCCTCCCCAACTGCGGGGGGGGGCCATCGGGTATATCAACAGGAAGGGCTACTTCTCCGTGCTCCTGCAGGCCGTGTCTTACCACCGAGCCAGGTCACGGACATCAATGTGGGCTGGTCCGGCAAGGCACATGACACATGGGTGTTCCGCAACTCATCCGTGTACCAGAGGCTGCACGCCGGGACCTTCTTCCCCGACCGCCACATCAGGGTCGGGGACATGGACATGCCAGTGTGCCTGCTGGGAGATGCGGCCTAACCTCTACAGCCCTGGTTGATGAAGCCCTACATGGGACACCTCAGCTCCTCCCGGCAGGCCTTCAATGCCAGACTCCCTAGGGCCCGCATTGTGGTGGAGGGGGCCTTCAGACGCCCGAAAGCTTTCCTCAATCTCGCCGAGCATAATATTCCTCCCGTGGTGGCAGCATGTTGTGTGCTGAACAATTTATGTGAGAGGAAGGGGGAGGCTTTCCTGCCAGCCTGGATGGCTGAGGCGGAACACTTGACTGGCCTGTACGCGGAGCTCCTTCACCGATGCCATCTGGGAGGCCGAGTAGGGGGGCTGTCCGGATCCAGGAAGCCCTGCGGGAGAGCTTCCAGGCAGAGGAGTACTGAACTCTCCCTGGCATGCCCCACTGGTGCCTTCTTCTACCCTCACCTCCTTCCCCTTTCCCCTCCCCAACCCCCCTTGCTAATGTAAAATAAAAACACCTATTTTGCCAACAAATATATCTGTTTATTTCACAGAACTGAGGTGGGGAGAGGGGAAATGAGGGTGGGAGAGGAGAGGGGGAAACCTGGGAGAAGGGAGCTAGAAGCGGGAGGCAGGGGGAGGAAGGGAAGGGAAAGCTCAGGGTTTGGGGTCTTGCTGGCTCTCCCGTCTCGCAGCACTGCGGGTGCGGGGGCATCGGGGGGGGAGTGAGTGTGGAGGGTGGGGCAGGAGGCACGGTGGAGGAAGCGGGAGGGGAGGAGGAGCGAGAGCTGGGGCGGCCGCAGGGGCTGGAGCAGGAGGAGGCGGGAACCTGTCCACCAGGGTCTGGAGGTGGCCTCGGAAGGCATGGCCCTCCTCCTCTAGCACCTGCAAGCTCTGCTGCCACAGCTGCACGTCCTCGCGGACCCAGTGCTCCTGGTTGCGGAGCTTCTGCCCCAGTAGCCACAGGTGCCACCGCTGGTAGTCGTCCAGGTTCCTGGTGCGCCTGCTGGCCTGGATACGGGTAGCTGGTCCGGGCGGGATGGTGTGCCCTGCACTCACAGGTGCTGCGGCTGTGGTGAAACAAGAGCAGTGCTCAGTTCTCCCTGGGGACATGGTGGGTGATACCCACCACCCTCTGCAAGGCGAGGTTGGAGTGTGGGGAATGAGCCAGGGCCCCTGCATTACACCTAGCTGCTGCTCGATGGTGGGCAAGGCCCAAGCGCACGGTCCCTGGGCTCCCTCTCCCCCCACCCGTACACAAAAGGGGACCATGATGGCACTCACATGTGGAGTCTTTGACACAGATGACACAGCTGATGGGCTCTGTGGGATGACTCAGGGGTCCTGAGTGCTAGACAGGCTCCCTGCAGGCTCCTGGCTGTCATCCTCCTCATCTTCCTCCTTTTGCCCTGTTTCAGGGGCTGGGCCCTCTGCCCCGGGGTCAATCACCACCCAGGGGGCACGGACTGTGTGAGCCCCCAAGATGCGGTCCAGGGCCTCATAATGAGGGCAGGTGTCTGGGTCAGCTCCTGGTTGGGAGCCCCTGGTGTAGGCCTGCCGCAGGTCTTTAATTTTGCACTGCCCCTGCTCCTGGCTGCGCAGGTGGCCTCTGGCAGCCAGGCTGGCAGCCATGTGGCTGTAGACGGCCGCATTCCTGTGCCTAGTGTGGAGATCATGGTCATTGGAGGCCTCCCCCCAAACCTCAATGAGGTCCATGATCTCCGCATTAGGCCAGGTGGGCGCCCATCTTTTTCGGCCCCTGGCAGGCTCCTGGGAGCCGCCAGTCTGGTCCTAGGGAGCGGTGGAGGTCTGGGTGGCAGTGGGTGGCTGGCTCATGGTGTGTCAGGTGCAGGGACTGCTGGCTGGATGCTGGCAGGCTAGCAACTGGCACAAGCATTGTGGCCAGAATCTGCCCCTTTAAGGGCTCCGAGGCTGGGAGGGGGGCAGAAGAGTTTTCCTGGTTTGGGCCAGAGTGGCCATCAGGGGAACCTGGGAAGGGCTAGCCTCCAGCTAGTTTGAATTAAATGGCTAGACAGCACTTAATTCAAACTACTTAATTCGAATAAGGTGTTACTCCTCGTAGAAGGAGATTTACCAAGTTCGAATTAAGCGCTCTGCTAGTTTGATTTAAATTCGAACTAGCAGTTTGTATGTATAGCCGCTATTAAAGTTAATTCGAACTAACAGCTGTTAGTTCGAATTAACTTTGTAGTGTAGACATACCCATAGAGAGCTGAAATCACTAGGTTTGGCCCAGATCCAAACCTATCAGCAGCAGGGGGCCAGCAGGGCAGCTGGCAGGAGCAAGCGGTCAGTAGGTGGTCGGCGGTAGCGGCAGCAGGTGGCCAGCAGGACAGCTGGCAGGAACAAGTGACCAGCAGGCGGCCAGCAGAGCAGCTGGCAGGAGCAAGTAGCCGGCAGGTGGTAGGAGTGGTGGCAAGTAAGCAACTGAGTGGCTGAGACACCTCCTATCCTCACTCCGCCCAACAGTGGGAGGTGAGCTCTGAAAATCACCTCTGAGCTCTGGTCTGCCCTGACTAAGGGCAGCAACTGTGAGTGAGGTATAGCGAAAGGTGGGCCATGTGAATGGGAACTTATATTGCTGGACTTGTGAGCCTGAGAAGCAAAGGACATGGCTCAATCCACTTGAGTGGGACATTTACCTGTGGTTTGTGGTGTTTTCCCAAGTTAATGCCACATTACTTCCCTCCCTCTTTCACTAAAAGTTTCTTTTCTACGCTTAGACTCTGTGCTTGCGAGTGGGGAAGTGTTGCCTCCCAGAGGCACCAAAAGATGTGTGTGAATTTCCCAGGCTACTGATTGGGGGCTCAAGTCAGTTCTGAGTGGGATGGATGAAAAGTAACCCCTAGATATTGAACCTGGCCCTGGCTGCTGCCGGCGCTACTTGGCAGAAGGGTTACATTAATAAAAATCACTTTTTTAAGGTGATGATTTGATTCTTGTGTCCTGGAAAGTAAAAGGGTGTCTGTGGTGTGTCTGCCTGCCTAAGAGTGAATGGTCAGCTACCAAAGACTGCAGCTTGTTTTTTTATCTTTGCTTTTTTGAAACTCTCTTGGGGCAAAAGAGCTTAGGGGTACCCCTGGGGAAGGAATTCAAATGTACCCTCCTGGGTTTTTTTTTTCATGGTTAAATCACTTGATGGTGGCAGCTTTTGTTTTTTTCTCAGAACCAGTGTATCTGTGACTCTGGGGAGTTTTTGTAAGCATAGCCTATAGAGGCAAGATATTTAAGGTCTCTTGCAAGCCCTCATCTTCTGCACTCAGAGTTCCAGAGTGGGGAACAGTCCCACCACCAGGTAAGGCATCATGCAACCAACAGCCTCTGTTCTCTCTTCCTTTTATTTCCCCCATACATGACACAAACCACCACCAACCCCAGAAATTCCACAATAATCTCACTTCAGTAGTTAGCACCAAAGGATTTCCATGCAGTCTAGAAAAGTGGAGAACTTACTTCCATTCCCTTATTTGTGTTGGTTCAGTGACTCCTCTGCCCTGTTTGCTCTTTTTGCTCCTTCTTCAATAACAGAAGGAAGACTAGAGGTCCTTAGACATTTTCCACCAAATAGAATAGGTAAATGGTGTTTATACATTGTGTTGGATTCTCTGTTTCTTGTTAAATCCTCCTTGTACAACCCCTTATTATTCTTTAGCTGTCTCTCCTAAACCAAGCAGGTCAATTACAACTTAAGTACACTTCAAGGAGAAAAGTCTGGTAGAGAAACACACTGACTTTTTTCTTAGTGTTGTGTAATTACTGTATATCCTTGATCCTGAAAAGGGACTGCACAGTGGCCATTGTTAATTATTTCCCCTTCAAATAGACACACATTCTAAATTCTAAAGTGCACATTGGCAAGTGGCAATCATTTCATCCTCTTGATCTTGGAGCCATGTGAAACAGACTGCTTAGGTAAACAAATATGGACATGAAACACAGTAGGAAATGTTCCTATACACTAATAAGAAGGAAATTTCCCCTGCTCAATTTTCTTGGTTGTTAAAATAAACAAGGGCTAGAAGGGAAACTGTCCTGGATAGTAAGAAGCACCAGACATGCTGTAGCTCATCTTGGCCCATTTTTAGTTCACACAATCTTGGGTTTGGTCCCTCTCTCTCTCTCTACACTTCTACTGAAAAGAATATGACACTTCAGGGCAGTCAATTATGCATTTAATTATCCTCCTCAGTGATGAAAAAGTGTAAAATGATTTCTGAAAAGCAGAAAGTCTCAACTAGGGCATTAAAGAAGAGAGGAGATTAGAAGCAGGGATACAATGCACTGATGCTGAGTGTGTTCCAGACTTCTCTGTTTATTGTTGTTTTTGGAGTCTCAGAGTTTGTTTTGGGGCTTTTATATTGTCTAAATTGAGTTGACAAAAGATTATTTACTGGTTTACCTCCTTATTTAGTAATATTCATTCTGAAACCTCTTTCCCCATCGTCATATAATTTTGTATGAGAACTCATATAGAAAAAAACATTTGTTTTCTTTTCATAAACTATTAAACTCTGATAATCTAATGAGATCAGTTCATCTGTGTTAAAATATGGGAAGAAGGTTTTTATTTTTTCAGCAAATCTAATAAGAGTTCCTTCCCCCCTGCTGTGTACATTTAGAAGGAAAGAGAAATGATATACAATGGATTATTGATCACTCTTGGCAGAGCACCAGGAATGATAAATCATATGTGACTCCACAGTTCATTAGACATTGACAGAATGGGGTACTGCGGTTCTGGAATACTTAGAGCAGGCAGCAAGCAGAGGAATTGTATAAAATACTTTTTTTTAATACTACTCAGCTGTCCCTAAAACTAAGAAGAATTCTTTTTGTGAACATTTTTCCCTCTTTCAGCCTGATCAATCATTCCAGGCAAAGAAATAAACTTCCACGGATGCCAACAGGAATTCTGCCTATGCAGGATCAGATAGCAAAGATCCCACTCTTCCAGAATAGCCATTTTGCATATGTCTTCCAGGATCATTTTCTTTTTCTTTCAAAAGCCATCTATATGAGTTTTACAGATAATAAGACACACAGCTTAAAAACATTACAGTCTCCAGTTAGTGTTAGAAATGGAAATAAATCGTTCATCGTGATTATTTATACATCTAATGATGCTATTGCTATGCGTTACTGATGTCTTTCACCAGTAATTGTTACTTGCTTTTCATGTCACTACCCAAATAGTGTAACCTAGCACGGAATCACATACATCACTGTGGTGTATATGACGCCCACAAAAGGATTAATCAGCTCTCATTAGTTGCTAGGTAACAGTACCTTGACCTTAGTGTATATTCAGCCAATGAGGGCATTCTGCTGTAGTTATGTTTCTAATTTGTACTATTGTTGCTCCATATCCCGTTAGGGGAATTGTGTGGGGTTTCTCTAAAACTAGAAACTTTACTACAATGATTAATGCTCAATAGGTAAATTAGACAATAATTATCCACTATGGGGCTTTTTGGCACTTCCTCTGACAAATCCCAGAGGGGTAGCCACGTTAGTCTGTTCCAGAAAAAACAACAAGGTATGCAGTGGCACCTTAAAGAGTAATAATTTTATTATGACATTAAAAGTTTATGCTAGAATAAAATTGTCTGGCATATCTGGTACTAGCCCTTATCAGAAATAGAATTGTATTGCTCCAATCTGGTGTAGCAATTCCTCTAGTCCTAGATAAAACTAGGCTTATTTGGTTCCCTATTTAAAAAAAACACTCCTGTCACACTACTTGTATGCTAGTTACATTTGCCTGTGTGTTTTTGTAATATTTTTAATTTAATTGTTATCAAGACCGCAATGTATTAGGTACTGTATAAGTTCATCGTGAGAGCCAGTCCCTGCCCTGAAGTGTTTACACAGTAAATAGACAAGAAAGATGACATGTGAGAGAAAGGAAGCAACAGTATCCCTATTTCACAGATGAGAAACTGAGGTACAAAGAAATCAAGTGATTGTCCAAAGTCACATAGACAGCATGTGGCAGAGCAAAGAACTAAATCCAGATTTCTCAAGTCCTCATCCAGTTCCTTAGCCATAATAACACCAATCATTACAGTAGTGTTCTCCATCTTCTACTCTAGCTCAGAAGTCTTCCATTAGAAGAAGCAGAAAACAATTTTGCAAACATAATTTCAAACACCTGGCATTATCCACTGTGGGCTTGATCTGACCCACTATGATTAGGATTATGTCAGTTGTGTAATGGAGTAAATGCACTCCACAATCTGAAATAGGTGCTCCAGCTAATGTGATAGTGTAAAAACAGTATAGGAGACAAAAGTTTTGTTTGTAAAACCAAACCAGTTCCCAGGTGAATCCCTAGTTTACCTAAAGCCTCAGAATTCAGGCCAATGTTACTATTTGAAAGTAGAGCTCTGTATACTTTCTGTGAATTTTATTAAAAAGAATAAACAAGCAATTATTAAAATGCAAACATATCACTAAGGCTATGTGTAGACTACCGGCTTCTTGTGCAAGAAGCTTTTTTCGGAAGGGATCTTCCGAAAAAACTTCTTGCGCAAGAGAGCGTCCCCACTGCAAAAGTGCATCAAAAAAGCGATGTGCTTTTTCGAAAGACAGCGTCCAGACTGCCTGGATGCTATCTCGTATGTAAGTAGTGATTGCTATGGACAGAATGGCTATTAGGGCACCTGTGCTTTTTCCTCTTCCCTCTTCTTCCGAATAAACTTCCTCGTCCCCATCCACACACGCCTTTTTGTGAAAGAGCTCTTTCACAAAAAGACTTCTTCCTCGTAGAATGAGGATTACCAGTTGTGCAAAAAGCCCACTGTTCTTTCAATTTACTGTTGAAAAAACGCACTTGCAGTGTAGACGTAACTCTAGTTTTGTCGGTAAAATGGCTATTTTTCTGACAAAACTCTGTAGTTTAGACATAGCCTCAGACTAGAACTACTAAACTAATTGTATATTCAGTTAGACAGAAACTGGGTGAGGTAATATCTTTCATTGGATAAAATAGCATAACATAACAGAAGTTGGTCCAATAAAAGATATTACCTCACCCATCTTGTCTTTCGAATATCCTGGGACCAATGCGGCAACAATAATATTTGTAATTACTAAATTAACTACAAATAGAATAATGAAATTATGAAATAAAGATCAGAATTAAAATTGCATAAAACTGGATTAACAATAATACTAGGTTAAATCATAGATGAATCACATCACCAAATTCATACAGCAAGTAAGCAAATTTTGAATTTAATATTTCTTATCATTCCTAAATCAGAAAATTGAAGGAGGTAGCTGTTTACTTGATTTAAAACCCTGACTAAAAGATCTGGTAAAAGGTAGTAAAGTTTTAAGGAGTTATAAAAATCAAATTGTGGTTTATTTTTTAGTTATGACCTTAATGCTAATTCAGTCTTTCTCCTTAAAGCTCACTGTTGTTATGGTGACTAATATTTCTCTCTTCTCCTTTGTTCCCCCTGCCATCCTGCACTCACAAGATGTAATTTTACCAAGTCATGTCAAAAAGAGGAAGTTTGGAAAAGAATTTTTTAGCAACTTTTACTAATGAAGGAAAACATTTTAAGTACTCAAGGTCAGAATTAGGACTACATTGGGAATTACTATTGGGTGCCTTCCCATTCTGAACTCACTTTACAGACATGCACACACAAAAAACATATGCACACACACCATACAGTCTCACCCTGACAGTAGTAAGAGATGTTTCTCTTTTCAAACATAAAATTAGAAAATTGAGAAAATGTTCTTCTGCTTCTTGGTTTTCCATCTTTGACTCACCTGGTATAGAACTGTGACTACAGTTAGAGGAATCAGATGACTGAATAGCTGGTTGTAGTATTTGCCACCTGTGGGGGTGTTTTAGGAAAGTATTGTACAACAGGATTGTAGTAGTACAGTGAGACAGACATAGCCAAAGACCAATGTCTTTGTCTCTTCTTCATGTAGGTGGCCTGCCTATGGAAATAAGAAGGCCTCTTGAATCGGATATTTTCAGTAATCTGACAAAGCACACTGTCCTTCCTCCATGACTTGGTCCTTGCAGCAGGCAAATTCCTCTTATTCCAATTAGATTGTTCATAAATTCTGAATATAGTCAATGTGGGCCAATCCCATCACACTGACCAGACTTTGGCCTGAGACCACTCTGGAAAGCCCTGCTCAGGATGACTGTTTTCTGTATATTATCCAACTACATGTCTCCCAAAACATGTAAAGCAGGAGAAATATAACACTTGCTTTTGATAAAACTGCCCCTCTTCTCTTCTAGGGTCAGGACAACTGGGTGCTGTCTGACATCCATGATTGGAGTAAGCATAAGCAGTTTCATAAAAACACTAGAGACCTCATCAGCAACATTTGGCTCACTCATACACGAGCACACATCCTCTCAAAAGTCTGCAAATAAATTTAACTAACCCATGGCTGTTTATCGCATCTTTCATCAGACAAGAAAATTAGGGCACTAGCTAAGGTGGCTTTTACTATGTGACAGGCCGTGTCTCACTTCTAGTAATGTTCACCTCAAAGCAAAAAAGCTGCTTTTGTATCTTAGCAGTATAAATTCCATTTGATATAAGGCAATTCAAGTTTAATGCCAAACCAGAATTTTCATCTGGGTTATATCTCTCAGAACAGACGGTGCAGCAGACGTAAAGCATTGAAAGCAAGTATGATTATATGTTACAAGAGAGTATGCACTACCATGCTGATTAGCACAGACCATCAAAGATATTTAGATACCTAATTCCCACTGAAATCCAGGGGAACTAGGTGCCTCAGTATGTGTTGGATCTGGGCCTTGGTGCCTATCTTAAATGTAATGAGATAGACGCTAAAGACCAGTGAATTTATCTGACCAGGAAATATATCAGTAGCCTGGCCAGCCAGCAGAGGAGGCAAAAAGGGCAATTGCCCCAGGGCCTAGTGATTCAAAAGGCCCAGTGCTCCTAGCCACCACTGGAGCACCACATGGTGCACTCCAAGCAGCACTGAGGGCTGGGGGGAGCATGCCACAGTTTGGGCAGCATTGAAGACTGGCTGTCCCAGCCCTTCCCCTCTACTCAAGGCCTGCCCCTTTCCAGGCATGCAGAGTGGGAGCCTCCCACCTTGTCCAGTTTATTGCTCATGCTTTATTGTGAAATTCAGTAGAATAATTCATAGCTTCCATTTCTCTTTTTATACTAGGAAGTGAGTTGAAGTTGGTCAAATTTCTACAGACAGTTGACAAAGGCCACCCTAAGGAGAAGAGGCAGAAAGCAATGTAAAACAGCTACCTCTCTCCTTTTTCATTCCCAGCTTCTTCGGTGCCCTGTCTCCATACCCTTCCATATTCAGCTACATCTCTTGGAAGCAGTCAAACTCTTGTAAACCTATTTTACCAAAGAAAGTGAATTGGGAGCTTTCTTAAAGTCTATCTTTGATTTGGCTAAGACCTTGTCTACATGCAGACTTAACTTGATATGAACTAAATTGGTTTTAATTCAAACAGGGTTGCATGTGAACACACTTATTTTGGAACAAAAGGACCCTATTTCAATTTTGCTTAAGTTGATAAGGCAGGCCTTCTTCCTACAGCTTTCTCTCTTGCAGTCACCCAAATGCCTCGAAATGTATTCTGATGAGGAAAGTGAAACTGGAAGCCTGTAGGAAGAGTGAATTCAGGGGACTGCAAGGGACAGAAGCAAGATTCAAAAGGAACTCCAGACAGCTATTGTAAATAGCACTTTCAATTCGGTTAGCGATGTAAGGGAGCAGGGAGATGGGGAGGTAGATGGAGAGGCAAAAGGGATCAAGGATTTTTTTAAGAAGGGAAAGATGGAGAAAAAGAGCCAGAGGAGAGTGAGAGCTTAGGAGGCACAGTAAGAGAGAGAATTAAAGTGGGCACAAGGGAAATCAGGGTATGACACAGGATAAGTGCGGAAAGAGGAGAGGAACAGATGAGAAACATCTGCATCCATGAGCAGGGAGCAGAAGGAGAGTGGTCTTTGGGCTGTGGGAAGGGGGTAGAGAAGGCAATACAAGGGGAGGGAAAAGGTCATGCTGTTTTGCCAAGTTTCTCATGGAAGAAATTGTCAAGATCAATGCTGAGAGAAAAGTAGAACCAAGAGAAGAGCATTTTGGGAGTGAGTCCAAGGTTTCTAGAAGGTGTCTGGGATTGTGGGCATGGAATTCAATAAAGTTGGAGGAGTAGCACTGTTTAGCTAGGTTGATGACAAAACTGAAACAGGAGAGAACAAATCTGTAATGGAGGAAGTCAACCTAGTCACAAGACCTTCACCAGAGATGTTCTATAGCACAAGAACAGGCGCAGAGGCAGTTGATAAACAGAGTGATCCAAGGCTATGGATTGGTAAGGCAGACTTTGTGCTGGAAGAGGCAGAAAAACAGTCAGGCTGTGTCTACACTGGGCCACTTATTCCGGAAAAGCAGCCACTTTTGCAGAATAAGCTGCGAGCTGTCTACTCTGGCCGCTTGCTTTTCCAGAAAAGCAATGACGATCTACTGTAAAATTGTCAGTGTTTTTCCAGAAAAACTATGCTGCTCCCATTCAGGTAAAAGTCCTTTTCTGGGAAAACTGTTCCGGAAAAGGGCCAGTGTAGACAGCACAGTAGTCTTTTCCGCAAAAAAGCCCCGATTGCGAAAATGACGATCAGGGCTTTTTTCCGGAAAAGTGCGTCTACATTGGCCACAGACACTTTTCTGGAAAAAGTGCTTTTCCAGAAAAGCATCCTGCCAATGTAGAAGCGCTTTTTCCGGAAATACTTATAACGGAAAACTGTTCCCTTTTAAGAATTTCCGGAAAAGGGTGCCAGTGTAGACGTAGCCTCAAGGAATAGAGGAGAATGAGAAATGGAAAGAATCAACAAGTGTATCAATGGAAGGAAGGGTAGGGAGCAGGTGACTGATAGCAAATGAGAGTTCATAAATGTTGATGGACAGAAAGTCATAGAAAGGCCAAGTGACAGGACATGAGGAAGAGGGCTTATGAGTGATGTTGAAGGACTAGCTCCAATGGGAGTTCCCAACTAGGACTACTCACATAAAGTAGCTACTTGTGTGTAAAGTTATTCATATGCGTGAGCAATTACAAGATCAGAGCGTAAATATGCAAGAAGAAGAACTCTTGAATGATGCATTGAGTCTGCAGAATATTCTGCAAAGACATTTTAACAAAAACTGATCCGTCCATACTGAGGGGGAGAGGAATCAGGCTAGCTGAACCTGCTTTTAACATTGGTTTTCCAGCATAGTCATTTTCCAAGTATATATCACATTTGACATTCTATATCACTAACACAGAGATCCAGTTATCAAAAGGTATTACAAGTATAACTTCTGATTAGTTGCTTTCATGTAATTCATTTCCTTTTTTTTTCCCTTTTATTTTGTTACATAACCATCTCTCAGGTCACTAGTTGTCTCATTACATATTTGCTGTGAAAAGTAATAAGTTGATAATTTGTAGCAACTATCAGAAGAAAACAATGAAGGTGCTATCGGTTTAGAAAGAGAGGGGGTTCTGTTCTTTTAACTAAATAGGAATATGTATTTGATCTCTGTAAAATAAACAATCAAATGACTCAGGAACAAATGCTTCATTATTATTTGTTAATGTTAATTAGATTACAAGATTTTAAGAACATTAAAAGAGAACCTAAAGTGATATGGCTAAGAAGAATCAATTTTCAGGGGTACAGAGAGAAAACAGGAGAAGCAGCAAGAATAGGAAAGGAGGAGTTTAAATGGTGCACATAGGAAAGAAAAATTAAAGTCTAATTTATTATCTCTTTAGTATAGCAGACTGGGCAACTAAAAAGCTAGACTGGGGAAACTAAATCCAGAAAGCATTTTTTTTAAGATGCCCTAACAATAATGCAGCAGGGTGAAAAGATCAGGACCACTTTATACACATTGTGCTAATTACTGCAAGTACTTAAAGTTGTAATTAGCTTATTATACTGCAGAGAACCTAACATGGCATGTCTTTCAAAAAAATTTTCTCTCCAGATCATTAGTGGGAAAGCTAACAACATCTGCTTCAAATAGAATCAACCAATTAGCACAGGCAACTTCACATAGTTTGCAATCAGAGAATTATATTGTGCCAAGTGCTAATTTCAATGTGAATACTATCTCCTTCTTCTATCCCACGCTTATCTGCCAGCACAGCTGGTGTTTAACACCACTGACTTCAGTGGAGTCTCCAAAAACTTATGTTAATTTGAAGTAACCTAATCAAAAGTGTGCAACGCAGACTGGGCTTGATCTCAGCTTAATTAAAACTGACCTTGTCATTTCATTGCCTATAAAACACCATTATCTCACCATTTATCGCTCAGCTACAATAAATATTCAGTTCGTGAGACTCCAGGAAGACAAGTGTCTCACTAAAAGAGCTATTTTCAGATATCAAAGCTTGAATTTAACATACTGTAACATGCAATCTGCAAATAATTCAACCAAAAGAACCTTCAGCCTGCCAAAACTCCCAAACAGGCAATTCACCCGGGCAATCTACTTCTGTTCACAACCAGAAACATTAATCAAAAACTCACTTCTGGACCTGGCAGCATATGTGAATGAAATATTCCTTTTTAAATTGTCTATATATTATTTGATATTACACTGGCTCATTCATCAGAAAGACTGTGATTTTGGCTCAGAAAATAGTAATACATTTCAGGGCAGAGTTGGGTAGAAACTATGTCATGGAAAGGTCCCCAAATAGTGAGGTTTTCACTGAGGTCTGGGGAAAAGGAGGGGGCTGGAAAGTGAGCCCACCCTATATCACCTGACTTCAGTGGCTGCTGTTCCATGGGGCTGAGCCTAGTTGCCCATTTTGGACATTGCAACCTGACACATGGAATCACAGCACCACTCAAGTTTGACCCATCCACCCCTCTATTTCCATCTGTGGAGCTTCAACCATTTTTTTAAAAACAAGTTTTATAGATCAAAGAATGTTTGAATAACATAAGGTATCTGATAAGAGTTAATTATGGTTTGGCAGATACTCTTTTGTTCCTGTTCCCTCAGCAGGAACTAGTTTGACCTAGGAAAGCCTAAATCATGGACTAGCATTTAGCTCCCAATTGGAACACAACAGAACTCAACCCTGCTTCTTCTTCAAAACAATTAAACACAGGCAACCGTTCAAACATGAGACAGCATGGATGTGATCAGGGAAGAGAATAGGCCAAAAGTTATATATAAAAACATTTCTTGAAGATGGTTATGCTCCATTTGGGCACAAAATAGCACAGTCACGGCTAAAATGTTCAATAATTCAAGGCCTTTTATAGACTTAGCCAGCAGTCATCTATTTAGTTGTTAAACAGTGAGAGCATGCTTGGTGTACAAACCCAAAGAAATGTGTTTCTGGAAGGGATTTGAATGAAAGCTGAGTGATCATCTTGGACATGCAGTATTGTAGGTACCTATGTCCAAAACAGAAATCTTTGAAAACCCTGATAAACTGCTGCTTAACCCTGTTGGTGCCTAAATTCCCTAGGTGCCTATGTTTCCACCAGCAAGGTCCCCTAAGCATCTACAAATCTGCCAGTGACTATGCACAAACCTAGCACCTATTCCAGTGGTCACCAACCAGTATATCTTGATCTACTGGTAGATTTTGGAGTCTCTGACAGATGATCCTGACTGGTTTAGCTGAGAGGCTATTAAGTGCCTGTACTTCTGCTGTGCTGCTCCTGCCTTCTGTCTTGGAGCTGCCCCCAAGAGCCTCCTGCTGGCTTTCCAGGGGCGGGGAAGCAGAAGAGGGAAGTGCTGATGTCAGGATGTCATCCTCCATCCACTCCTGTACCCAGTCTCTACAGAATGAGCAGAATGGGGTCTTGGAGAAGGGGAGTAGGGCCTTGAAAAAGCGGTGGGGAAGGAGGTGGGATAAAGGTAATTGGGTTTGAGGTAGATCCTTGATCGACTTAAATTGAAAAATCTTTGGGCCCCTTTCTGATCCTAACCCTTAGAAGACTATTCCTGAGCACATCTCAAATTATTAGACTTTTCAAAATGTGAATTAAAGGGTTTTGGGAAATGTTATGCTTCATCTTTAAATGGTTGTTACTCTAGCTAACAGTGTGAGAAATCTTAGCCTATGTTTGTCATCTACCTAAACACATCTTTTAACACCACAGAGAAAGGCCATTCATACAGAAATAATGTGTGTCCATGAAAGGCTCGTTTTTCTTATATGAAACACTAGTACTCATAGTATACTTACTCAAGCTCATCTGAAGAAGTAAGCTTTGCCCATGAACGCTCATGACACTATATATATATATAAATATTTTTGTTAGTCTGTAATATGGTGCGTCTACACTTGCTCCCTAGTTTGAACTAGAGATGCAAATGTAGCCGACCGAAATTGGTAATGAAGCGGGGATTTAAATATCCCACGCTTCATTCGCATAATCTTGCCCACGCGCTATTCCACTCGCCAGCTGATTTGAACCAAGAAGTGTGAATTTTTTGAGGAGCAAATCATTTTTTGAGGCTTAACGTTCGTTTGAACCAAGGGATTGGATTCGAACTAAAGCATCCCGGAGCACACTTCCTGGTTTTAAATTAGCTGGTGAGAGGAATAGCACGTGGGGGAGATTATGCTAATGAAGCACAGGATATTTAAATCCCCACTTCATTAGCAATTTTAGTAGGCTACATTTGCATCCCTAGTTCAAACTAGGGAGCAAGTGTAGACGTACCCTCATGTGCCAGAGGACTACTCATGGATAATATACTAAGACACTGGTTCCAAACTTTTTTCCCCTCAAGTATTCCTTTGGCATCTTACCAAGTCTCTCAGAGTCCCTATCAGAATGCCCCCATGAATGCCCTTTCATGCAAAGTATATGCAAAGTCACACGAAACCAAATGGCATTCTCCATGTATCAAAAGTGCCCCCATGCAGCAAAAGTGCCAGCACGTTGTTCCAGAGTGTGCCGGCTCCAGATCAAGGGATCTCCTTATAACCCACCATCCAACTGCCTGGAGTGGCTAAAAGGTATGAGTATCAACCTCATGGAGCACTGTTAAAAAGCAGGACTCACCCCCAAATTGACTATGAGTTCTGTACTTAGATGCTATACCAACCTAACATCAAATGTGCAGTCCTCAGGCATGACAACAGCCTGAATATGGCATCATAGACATTCCCTTGGGTAGTCTGATCTATCTTGGTACCCAGATCTACTTGCTTTTTGTGATAGATGGTCCCTCACACCAAAAAGCATGACAATCTTCAGGTTTCTTACTTCAGATCCCAAAGGACCAGTCCCCCCAGGTCAATTGCACTTCAGATCTTACACTAAATATCATGCTTGTAGCCAATTCTATAGTAAGCTAATTAAACATTTATTAACTAAGAAAAAGGAATAAGAGAACTACTTACAAGCTTAAAGCATGTAAACACACACACAAATCAGTTACAGTCTTATGTTCCAAAAGGTGGTACCAGATTTTATAATTAGCATTCTCTATCCATCCTTGAGGGATAATCCTGGCTGAGCACTGAGGATCTTTTGCTTATGCTTAGTGATCCTTGCCTCTCAGATTCCAAGCAGTGTAAAGATCCAAGTTTCTTTTTGTCAGGGATTTTTATTCCTTTCCTCCCAGAATTCAAGTTAATGGCATGAGTTCACACACAGCTCTCCTCTTTATGTGGGAGAGGAAGTAGAGGAAAGTAATTAAGAAAGTCTTTGGTTTTGGATTTAACACAGTGGCTTATTTATTTTCATTTAACCTTTTGGTGGGCAGGACCTAACCCTCTTCCCTAGGAAGCCAGAATTTTACAATAGTTAATGCTTCTTTCCTGTTTGAGAACTTACCAAATTACAGAAGTTTACAATGCCAACACTCAGTAGAACCTTATAACATGGTATCCAGTTGTTATGAGTAAGAATACTACATGCAGCACCCTAAAAGCATCTCTTAAAACTTAAAGACTAAATACATTCTCATAAACATCTTATTAACATCTCGTTCAACAGTGCTAATGCTCAGGTGAGCCAGCTGGGCTTCCAGCTCTTTCCTGGTCAATGTTCAGTTGAGGGCTAGGGGCTTGGCATGAGCTATCACATGGACCTGGGATCTCACTTGGGGAATCATTGTACTAAGACACATAATACAGCACAAACCAACTGCTAAAGATAAAGTGATATGTCAACTTTGTACTATACCTGTCTAGCCAGAAAATTAACAGGCTATTCAGCTTTCAGTGCATTGGAATTAAACTTTCTGTAAAACACACATTGGCAAAGTTGCCTGCAAGTCAATTAAGTTAAGGACTTAGCCAGTCAAATTTTTAGTGATGATATTATTGAGTTTGGTCATGAAACCATCTGGGCTAGCCACAGAGGTCAATGGTGCATGGGGGTTTCTTGCAAATTTAAAGCATGTTCATCACTATCTAAATAGGATAAATACTGTAGGAAAACAAACACCCACTAAAACCAAGCTTCTCAAATACAGCACCTCCTGTGGAAGACTTATGGACTTGACCTTGAGTACCCTCAGCTCTCATTGATTTTAATGGTAATCAAGAGGCATTTTGCAGTACTGAGCCCTAAAAGCAAGAGAAAGTATCTTTTTCTTGCCATTTTCATTGATTTTTTAAAGGAATTGACCGCAACCCATATATAAATGCACATTAATATCAGCAACCCTGCACAATATAAAGACCAGTGCCTTGAGGGGTATACAATAAAGAGAAAAAAATAATTTATTTAGAAAAGAGGAGAGAAAATGCCTCCCCCGAGGAAACCCAGACTCAGATTTCCAGGGCCCTCATTCAAATGCACACGCTTTCTTTCCTTTCCCAGCCTACAAGTTACTCCCAGTGAAATAGTGACTCATAGACAATCCTGTCATGGTGTGGGCTCTCAACTCCCGTTGAAATCATCAGCTCCGCACTTTCAGGGATCAGCTCCAGAGTTATTATAGTAGTCTCTTCATCATTCTGATTTATGATCACTTAAACCCTGTTCCGACACCTTTTCTAATTTTGACAAAAATTAACCAATCTACAGCAGCAGCTACTGGACTCCCAAGGCCCATGTCCAGTGTGCCATGGCTGGTATGTATTTAAAAGTCTGATTTCCCAGGCAATGAGCTTCCTAATGGCCATGTCAGACCCACTGGGGCATTTCCAACCGAGGATGACTGCATCTTCAGGCAACAAGGTTTCACAATATAGTTTTATCTGGTTTAATCCATAGTTCATTGTGCTCTTAAATTACTCAGATTCATCACACAGTGCTAACATACAAATAACAAGAACACCTGTGGCACTTTGAGGGCCTGTGATGGGGCGGTCCAGCCCCACACTGGCCAAGGGGGGAGCCAGCTGGCCTGCTGGGCTGTGCTATCCCTGTCCCCGCAGCAGTGCTGGGCATGCTCCAACTGCAGGCCAGGTATAAAGGCCAGAGAAACAGCTCAGTTAGGGCTGGCCTCCAGGGAGGGATGAGCTTCTACCCAACCTCCAGAGCCACAGCCAGACCTGTCATTGGAGCAAGAGCCTCTGGGACTGTCGCCGTTGCCGCTACCGTCCCCGGGCCGAGCACGCCCGCAACACCGACCCCGGAGTGCTGCCCGCCCTGCCATGGTGGACAACCCCTTCGCTGCTGCCCCAGACGCCGGACCTGCCAACGTCACGGCCACCGCCAGCCCAGCGTCTGCAGGTGGGGTCTCCGTCAGCCACGGGGCTGGCGTAGGAAGCAACCCAAGGCAAGGGGCAGGGAACACCCCGGTGGGCTCGGTGCATTTTGGGGAGAACTCCCTGCTGATCCAGTGGTGGGAACCACCCACCACTAATATGGCCCTGAGTTGGGGTCCGGAGGAGAGGGAGGGCCCAGAGCCTCCTACCCCATCCACCCAGAGCGTGGACTAGGCCTCAGGGCCTGCATTTGGACTGAACTAGGCCTCCGGGCCTGGGAGTGTACTGCCCGACTCCAGGGCCGAGCAGTGCGGGGTGGGGGCTCCCCGCGACATGGCCATTGTACATTTAAAAGTCCTAAGGAAATTCTCAGACAAAAAAGACTTTCAGTAGAGTATGAAGTATGAACACGTAGCATTACTGTACAGTGTGATATGACAGGGACCTCAATATCCATCAAGTCACTCCTGTAAGTACAGCTCAGCGTGAGGTAGGGCTAGCTTTAAACTCTGGTGCACTAGGCAATAGCCACATGTTCTGATTTTGACAAAGTACAAGGGAAAATTCCAAAATTATGCAGGATTTTAGATGTCCTCAGCTAGAAGCAGCAGACTTTCTTAAATCACTTAGCAACAGAGAAAGCATTTGGAGTCTACCAAAAAGCTCTACAGGACTTTTAAATCCTATAGGATTTAAGGAGTGGTTATTTCATGAGATATACAACTGGCACATATCTAGCTTATATACCAGATGATGTATACCATGTGTGCTTCATGTAAAAGGTGGCAGTGATATAGTGGCAGAGTGCAGCGTGTTTGACTGACTTTTATTGTATATGTAGATATGTTCCTACATTTACCGTATTTTCCGGCGTATAGGGCGACTGGGCGTATAAGACGACCCCCTATCTTTTTAATTAAAAGATAGGGTTTCATCTTATACCCCAGCGCCCTTCCGCCTCCTTTGCTCCCGGTGTCCCTGGTCTGCTGGAGATGGTCCCCAGCAGACCAGAGGCACCGGGAGCAAAGCCGCCAGGAGCGCCTGGGCTCCCCCCCGCTGGAGCCCCTCCGCGGCTTTGAAAGCCTCGGGGGAAGCCGGCGGGGGGGGCATCCCAGGCGCGCATGGGCTGCCCGCCCGCCGGAGCCCCTCCGCGGCTTTGAAAGCCTCGGGGGAAGCCGGCGGCGGGGCATCCCAGGCGCGCATGGGCTGCCCGCCCGCCGGAGCCCCTCCGCGGCTTTGAAAGCCTCGGGGGAAGCCGGCGGCGGGGCATCCCAGGCGCGCATGGGCTTTCAAAGCCGCGGAGGGGCTCCGGCGGGCGGGCAGCCCATGCGCGCCTGGGATGCCCCCCCGCCGGCTTCCCCCGAGGCTTTAAAAGCCGCTGAGGGGCTCCGGCGGCGGGGCATCCGGCGTACAAGACGACCCCCGATTTTTGGGGGATGTTTTTTAACTTCAGAGGTCGTCTTGTACGCCGGAATATACGGTAGTGTTTTTGTAATTCTTCCTTATTTTTGGATTACTTTTGCATGATTCATCCTAGTTTAGTTTAAGCATCTACATCCTTTTACAGTTTTTTCACCCTGGAGAGAATGTTAGGTAATGTGTGAAGCTAATATTATGTTATGTATGGGTCTGTGGGAAGTGAAATATGTGGTTGGACATTAAACAGTGATTTAACATCTGAGGACTCTGTAAAGGCCAATTTGTTTACAAAGAGCCCTTCTTCAGAGGTGAAGGTGGAGGGAACATTGCAAGCTGCCTGGTGGGCAGAGCTAGGAGGACCATGCCCTGCCTGCCAGAAGCAGATAGATGAGACAGGAAGAGGAAGTATAAAAGGCCAGCCCAGCAGCTCAGTTAAGAGGGAGCTGCTAAGGCAAAAAGTTGCTTCTTTCCTGCTACTGGAGAAGGATGCTGAGGAGAACCACAGCTGACCCTACAGCTTGAACAAGCTTCCAGAAAGCCCTGCCACTCCCAACATGGAGAAGTTGCTACTGCTTCTCTTGGCAATATATCCTAGGAAGACTGAGGATGACCCCTGAATACAGGTACACCTGAGGGGAGAGCAGGAAAAGCCTGAGAAACTAGACAGCAGAGTTGTTGACTTGAGTTCCACGACTTGAACTCGAGTCCGACTTAAGTCTCCTGGGTGACTAGACTTGAGACTTGACTCGGGTTCATTGTTTGTGACTTGAGACTCACCTTGAGACATGCTAATTTTGTAAATCGACTTGGTGAAAAAATTGTCCGAAAATGCCGATACTGATGGCTTGTACAAAAGTGACTTGACATTTTTTAAATTAAGACTTGAGTCTCGACTTGGGACTTGACTCAAAAGTGACTTTAGGGACTCAAGACTCGACTTGAGACTTGAACTGTAGTGACTTGAGACTCGCAAAAATAAACCGCCCATTATTTCAAAATTATTTTGAAATAACGAGCTAGCTGTGGAGACGCTCACACAGTTATTTCAGAATAATGGGTGCTGTGTAGACGTACCCTAGCAGACCAGACTGCAAGCAGGGATGGCCTCCCTCAGAAGCTGAGTAGGGGAGACAGCCATACTCAGCGTGCATCTACTCTGCAGCTGTAGCTCAAAATAAGCTACACAATTTGAACTACACAAATTGCATAGTTTTTTTGGAGTCAATTTCAAAATAGCTTATTTTGTAATTTGGCATTGTCTACACAGCACTTATTTTAAAATAAATCACTATTCCAAAACATCCCTTACCCCTCATGGAATGAGGTTTACAGGGATGTCAGAATAGCGAGCCTGTTATATTTAACAATAACAGGCATGCTCAAAAGATGCAGAATAGCTATTTTGGGATACCTCTGGAATCCCGAAATAGTGTTGCAGTATAGACGTAGCCTTATAAACCAACATGGAATGTTTGTTCCAATGCATCAGTGGAGTGAGATCTCGTGAACAGGAGAGTTAAGGCTTATAGGCTGGAAGTAGATTTTACTAGAACCTGGTTTTTAAGGTACCAGACTAGTTAATCAGGGACTGTAGGGGTACGTCTACACTGCAATGCTAGTTCAGGAGTATCCCAAAATAGCTATCCCACATCTTCACGGAAAGTCCATTATTTCGGGTATGTTTCAGAATAGTGCTTTATTTTGGAATTTGGCACAGTGTAGACAGTGCCAAATGATGAAATAAGCTATTTTGAAATAGCTTCGAAATAAGATACATAATTTGCGTAATTCACATTGCATATCTTATTTTGAGTTACAATGCAGTATAGACGCAACCTAGGAGTTCAGACTATTATCAATTGGTACCGAGGCCAAGTTCAGGGGCTGGAGTTCCCAGCCACTTCTTAAGAAAGAAGTCTGAACTGGGAACCATAATAACACTTACTTGTGTTGGAGAGAGTAAAGAGCGTACCACTAAAAGAATAGTAACTGAGTTCATTCATGGTTTGCTTGTAACTAATAAAGTAAAAGCTGGTTACCCAACTCTGGAGTGGAGCAGTGGGTGGGTTGTCCTACAACAACAGCTTTAAAGCAGCACCTACCATATTGATCAATGAGTAACCTGCATCTGGGAAAAAAGTCCCTGGAATAAAAGACCCAAAATGAGGGCCAACGTGATATGAAAATTCAAAGTGTGAAGCTTGGGAGTGAAAACAGTTACCTGAAGGTGGGGCATAAAAAACCTGAGATCTTTCAGGTACTTTATTTTGATTTTCACAGAGTTTATTGCATGAGAATTCTTTTTTTTCTTGTGAGAAGACATTCACTCTCTAGAACAACATATGTCCAATTAAGAGGAATTCATATACTTTAACCATGCAGGGAAATGTAACCTGTTAGCCTATCGTGTTAATAATCAGTGGGAAGGCCAGGACAAATGTGCATTTTAAAAGGAAAAGTATGTTTAAATATTGTTACAATTTCATCTTATGTAGGTGCTAATTATTGCAATGTAGTTTTAACAACACAATTTAGAATATAAATATATTTAGAGTTTATTTCCTTTATGCTGTCGTCTTGCTCGAAGTTCAGAGAGCTACTCCAGTGTTTCACTTCAAATAAATGCATGTCATTTTAATCAGTGTTCTACTGAAAAGTGTCACTCTGGGCTGTTAGTAATAAAATAGTTTTATGCACAGTTTAAATTCACAGATGATGTGATATGTGTGAACCTGTGGTGATTCAATTTGAAGTTTTACCCCTGTGGGACTGAAAGCAATTTATAAAAGACTAGCAGTAGGAACAGCATGCAAACCTCATACAGTGGGGAGCTAGCTAAGGATTTCTTTTCTTTAAAAAAAAATCTGTTCATACCACTGACAGATAAATATACATCCTAATGAGTGCCACCAGTGATCTTAAAATATTGATAATATCTGGAATTAAAAACATCTATAAATAGGAGTAAAAAAATCCCCTTCAGTCTAAAATGCATTAGCCCTAATTCCTGTCTCCTGCTCAGGGAGAGGAAATTGGATGCTGATGTCAAGATGCCCCCCCACACACACACCCTGTATTCTATCTCCACAGAGCAGGGCTGGAGGCCCAACAGGACTTGGGAGGGAGTTTGCTGGCTGCTTTGGGGAGTAGTGCTGGGCCGGGGCAGAGGTGAGTCTGCCTTAGCCCCACTTCACCACCACCCAGGAGCCATCTGAGGTAAGTGATGCCCAGTTGGAGCCCACATCCTGAAACTCTACTCCAGTCACGAACCTCCTCCTGCACTTCATGCCCCTGCTCTAGCAACAGGCACCCCTGCATCCCAACACCCTCTCAGAGCCTGCACTTAGAACCACTTCCAGGACCCCATCTGCCTGCCCCAAGCTCATCTCAGAGCCCCTCTGGCACTCCAAATCCCTTAATCCAAGACTAGAGCCTGCACCCCAACTCACAGCCCCAGGCTGGTGAAAGTGAGGGAAGATGAGGAGGGAGGGAGGATGCAGTAAGCAGCGGTGGAGCCTCTAAGAAGGGGCACAAAGGAGGCGGGGCAAGGATGTCTGAGTTTGATGTAGAACTTGGATTGCAGTTACATTCAAGAAGTGATCTCATGCTTTAAAAGGTTGGAGACCACTGGGATAGAGCAATGCAGCCAGATTCTAGTGCCCCCCTATTGGTCATGGCATTTACACGCAGCACTTAAAATGCCAAATATGTTTTGGATGACGCACTGTCTGGAATGATGAGTACCACTGCATTCCAATTCAGCAGCAGCTGTGAAACTACCAACAGGTGTCCTGAGACCAGGTTTCGTTGCACATCTATTGTTGCTTAATGGGAACAAAAATGATTATATAGGATCTGCCAACATGATAAAATGCTACAATTATCCTAACAGGATAATACCTATTGGTACTTTAGTAGGGGGAACAGGGGACTTATTCTCAAGAAAAGTTAACTCAGTGAATCACCTGAGTTCTTCTTTTTAGTTGTTTTAATTTCAAGAAAAGCCACAAAAACATAAGAATAATTCAGTTTCCCTAAGGAAATAAACTTAACGCAGAGATCAAACTCCAGCATGCTGTAAAAAACATTTTTCCAACTTTCCCTTGTTATTGTGTGTGTGTTCACTCACCAATGGTTGTTTTTCTTAGACTCATCTCTAATGAACAGTAAGTCATAAAGTTGGGGGGGGGAGCCAAAAGTTTTGGGATGCCCAGATCCAGGAGTTTGTTATGGTCCTGTCACCTACTCATGGTGATTATGTATGCTATGAATGACTTGAAAACCCATCATCACAGCCATCAGAAAACATAAGATAGTATAAGTAGCAAAGGAAAGAATAAATGCTACCTGCCAAAATAGGAAAGATGTTCAATATTGCCAGCTGTGCAATGAGCTTATATTGATCATGTCCATTATCCAGTATGCATTGGACTCCATGCTGATGTCATTGAAAATGCAATGAAATATCAGAATCAATAAATCCACCTACCCTAATAACAAGAAGTGCACAAGGTTAAAACCCTTACCTAATCACCTTCCCTCACCCTTCAGGTCAGCTCTCCTGCCTTACATCTGACCCTTATCTCTTCCTCCCCATTAAAATTCTCACATCCAAGTCAGCTCTCTTTATGTGGATTATTCTGAGACCCTACAATTAATAACTATTGTAGTTGATTCAGTGCTTGCTATTTCAATATGATTACTAGTTGTATTGTAGGAGCATGGGAGAGCCTTGGTCATTGACCACAACCCATGATGTTAGGTGCTGTACAAACACAGCAAATCTGATATTGGCTTGTCTACATATGTCATGGGTGCAAATTACAATGAAGGGGCTCATGTCCAAGACAGTAGTACATATAAAAATCCTGCAGCATAACAACCAGAAATGAGAGAAGCATCTATGAAACAAAGGTTGTGGAATCTCCATGTCTGGAGATATTTAAGAGCAGGTTAGATAGACCTATGTCAGGGATGGTCTAGACAGTGCTTGGTCTTGCCATGAGGGCGGGAGACTGGACTCGATGACCTCTCCAGGTTCCTTCCAGGACTAGTGTTCTATGATTCTATGAAAGTAACTGTGTGGATGATGAGGGAGAAGGATTAGGAACTATATTAACTGCTGCTAGAGGCAAGGATGGATCCCTATTTCTCATTGGTACACTTTGGATTTTTAAAACTTGTTCTCCTTACCAACTGCCCTTCACAAATCAAAACTTATTTTTCTAACATGGTCCGATCCAAGCTTTAACGAAGGGTCAGAATTAGTTCAAAAATGTCAAAAAGTTCCCATTTTTTTCTAAAGCACACTCCTCACCCTTCCCCTCCCTCCAATCAATTGCCATCAATTCCATTTTGAGCAGGCTAGAGGTATTCTTTTTAAGAACGTTTAAATGAACTGAATGCTTGTGAAAGAAGCAATCTAGGTTGAAAGTCCTGGAGACCAAAGCATTCTCTCCACAGAACAGCTACAACATAAAATACAGCACTGCAAAAAACCTCTCCACAAACATGCTTCAGTCAGCTTTTAGGGCCAAGACAGTAACTCACCTTCCATTCCTTAACCTTTCAGTGGATACTGCCAGCCATGTTACCAGTTAGAGCTAATTATGATGTGGACACCTGTCTGCTACAAGGAGGACTGAATGCAATTATTAAGTCATTTTACATAAGCCATTGAGCATCTGTCAGATGGTAGTAACTTGTAGTCACTGCTGAATTTGGCTACATTGAACCTGGTGGCCAAAGGTGAAAGGTCACAACCTATTTTCTAGGTCATCCAGTTTCAGATTGTAATTCACTCTTCTACATTCCCTCAGATTAGCCATGGAATGAAGAATGTCAGATCTACTGTTTCTGTGTTGAATGAAGCCACGCCTATTGAGTTTGTGTGCTTCACAAGTATAAATGAATTTATATTTCATAAAAACCCTGTGAAGTGAGGTAGCATTTTTATCCCAATTTTCCAAATTGGGAGCTACAGCCATGATCTAGTAATTTTTGGATGGCCAACCAGATACACGGGACCTTTTCAGAATACTTAGCATTAGTATGTAGTTGGCGCTAGGGGAGAACAAAACTGAACCCTGTTATCTTTTGTATTGATCAGTGACAAAAAAAACTCTGATTGTGTCATAGCCAGTATCATGACAGTTTGCTCCCCACCACATTACTTTCTGAGCCTATCATCACAACACTATCCATTTATTCACTGTTCAGTTTTTCAGTATTGAGCATCTAGGATAATAAGATAAAAAGTAATAGTCAGCTTGAATTATTCAAGAATAAATCGTGCCAAGCTACCTTAATTTTCTCCTTTGACAAAGGTACTGGAAAGATGCAATAGATGTGATGGATCTTGATTTTAGAAAGGCTTCCGGCCCAGTCCTACATTGCATTCTCAGAACCAAACTAGGGACAAAGAGGGTATGTCTACACTACCCCCCTAGTTCAAACTAGGGGGGTAATGTATGCATACCGAACTTGCTAATGAAGCCCGGGATTTGAATTTCCCGGGATTCATTAGCATAAAGCCGGCGCCGCCATTTTTAAAAGCTGGCTAGTGCGAACCCCGTGCCGCGCGGCTACACGCGGCACGGACTAGATAGTTCGGATTAGGAAGCACTAACCAGCTTTTAAAAATGGCGGCGCCGGCTTTATGCTAATGAAGCCCGGGAAATTCAAATCCCGGGCTTCATTAGCAAGTTCGGTATGCATACATTACCCCCCTAGTTCGAACTAGGGGGGTAGTGTAGACATACCCAGAGTGTGCATGAAAGTACTACAAGGTAGGTGCACAACTGGTTGAAAGATCATAATGAGAAGTTATCAATGGTTCACTGTCTAACTGTGGGGATGTATTTACAGGGGTCCCACAGGAGTCTGTGCTGGGTTTGGTACTAGGCAATGTCATCATGTAATGTTCTGAATAATAGGGTGGATGGTATACTTATAAAATTTGCAGAGGACATGAGGCTGGAGGGGTTGCTAGCTCTTTGGAGCACAGGATTAGAATTTAAAAGGACCTTGACAATTCGGAGAACTGGTCTGAAATCAACAAGATAAATTCCAATAAAGACAAGTGCAAAGTGCTATATTTTAAACTAGGGCAGTACTTTTTCAGATAAGGTTAAAACAAGACAGATTCAATGTAAAGAGAAAAAATCTGGCATACAGCTTGACTTGTTATAAAACTTGAACTTCAGTTATTGCTTCTCCCTAAATCCTCCTTTGAAACAAAACATCATCAAACAGAAACAGTAACTTCACAGTTGGCAAAACTTGGCATTTGACAAGTTTGTATAGCAGTGCAGAACTGCAGACTGAATCATCATGTGTCCTCACCAGTAGGGTCCCAATCTTCTGTAGCATCTCCTTTATCCTGGTTGCCTCTGAATCTTAAGGGTATTGTCATTTCAATAAGTATAACTCTGGCTGATTGGCAACCTGAATTTCAATGAAGCAAGTGTGTGCTGCCCAATTCCCACCCCAACCCTGCCAACAATGCCCATCTCAAAATTTTGGCTGCAGCTAATTTTTTCCCCCAAAAATGGGCATTATTGAAGCACTATATTTTGATTTTATCGTGGACCATTATATTATCAAAACAATCCTATCTGAATACAGCGCTTCATGCTTATAAAAGCATTTGGTAACTTTTTGGAAAAATGTTTGACAAAATCAATCCAGTCCCGTAAAATATTAATTTTTATTGGAATCAGCATTTTTCTAGTAGAAAACTGTTGCACTGGAAAATTTTAGCTCCATTCCAGATTCATACTGTTTCACCTGAAATAGACAACACTGACCTAGGAGACAGAGTGTTTAGTGGGTTAAAATCATAGGCTTTTAAGAAACAAATTGTTTTATGAATGTTGCCCTAATGGACCGTAGACTCATGAAGTAGACTCATGAAGTCAGCCAGAGAGGGTACCAGAAACTGCCAGTGCATCAGTCCCTCTCCCTCCTGCACTCCCTGAGGAAGCAGTGACAGAACTACGCCACAGGGACTCTGTCTTCACAGGCTACAGCAATGGAAGGGGGTTTTTCATCACTAGAAGAACATCACCTCTCTGAGCAGTGTCAGGTATGTTGAATGAAGCATTCTTCCATCGACCCAGATGTACCTACACAATAGCTAGGCTGCCATAGCTACAGCGCATGAGAAATGGAATTGTCACGTCCCTGAGCACTGTAGTTATGTCAACCTACCTTTTTAAGAAAGGACCAGACTTAGCAGGACTATGGTTCATGCCCCAGCTCATAGATTATGAACTTTGCTTCAGTTTTAACATTTACACAATGGGAAGGAAACTAGATTGTATCCTATTTGTTTACTTTCACATTCAGACAATGGTAGCCCAGCCATCTGTTTAATTTTTGTTTGCAATTGGTTTGACTCTAATGCATGGATGCTAGATGTCTGGTTTCAAAGTATTCAGGGTAAGGTTTAAATCTAATAAAAAACCTGTTTTCATTGGAATTCAGGGAAACATTTCAGTCAGAATTAGACTTCCATAGACCTTCTCTCTACAAAACCAAAATCTTGGCTCCAAATCTGATAATGTCTTATTAGGGATCAGTTTTATGATTTGACTATTTAATTTCTCTCTGTTTTACAAATCAACATTTGTTTTAATTTTAATAAAGCTCTTTCTTAAGAGTCACATTTCTCCCAGTTCTTATGCTACTGGGTTAAATGTAACCAGCAAAACAGTTTCATTCACATTTTCCATATGTTTAGTTGATATCATATTTAACTTTGTATGTTATAATATGCATGTTAAAAAGAGATAAAAGCTGTTTGCAAGCAGGAAAGAATATTAGCAGAGAAGGAATGAAAACTGGAAAAATAAAGGCATTTGTTAAAGAATAAAACATATTTGTAGAGCAAGCTTTTGAAAAATTAGAAGACCTGGTGAAGAGCAATGTCTTTGTCTGAAATTCTCCTGCTCCAGCACATTATTATTAGTCCCTAGTGACTGCTCATTCAATTCTTTAAAGACTGTGCTGGTACAGAAAATCATGCCTTGTCATTGACAACCTGGTTCTGAGATCAATAAATCAAAATAATTTGATTCCAGTCATAAGCTTCAGTAACACTTAATATTGAAGATTAAACTATAGCCAAGTGTATTGGTACAAATCTAATAAAAGTGTCTTGGCATTTATACATTTTCCCATTAACTTTAATAGCATTATAAGGGATTTTTAAAGTTTTATGGTTAGCTTTAGAAAGAGAGAGCACCCCTAGGGAGCCCACATTTTCATATGCGGTCTCCATTTGATTCCACAAGGTAATGTTTTTAATATAGGGCAGCTAAAAAAAAGTGATCACAAGGCTAAGACTGGTCACCTTGTGATAGAAATGTAACAGTGACTTTTTGCTAAATGAGGGCTACAATGGAGTGTTAAATCACGTATTACGGGCCAGTGCACATTGCCTCTGGAGATGCTTCCCAGAGACACAATGATTCTGTCAGCAAAGCAGGAAGGTCATCACACTTACATCCTTGCACAAAAGCAAGAAGTGTGGTGCCCAAATCAGAAAAAAAGTCCATGTTTCAAAATATCCCATCCAACTACATTTCCCAAAAAAGTCTGGCCTTAATCATTGACTGTTGTGTTATCTAAACTCTAGTAATGTATTGGTAACTATTGAGCAAAACTCAACTCTTTTCCCATAAAATATTTAATTTTCATGGAATTAGAATTTTCTAACAAACTTGTCCATCAGAAAATTTTGAATCCACTCTAGAGTCACAGTGTTCATCTGAAATGGGCAAACATCCTGCCAATTGCCCAGTGCTGGCACAGCTAAGTGGACTGATTTCAGAAGCAAAGGCAGGGCTACAGTCATATCTCCACATTACCACTCCCTTTATGGGGGACAGACCCTGGTGGGTTTTCACATTTTTTGTAACTAGACCCAATGCAAGAGTCCAGAAAGGTGGGGTGAAACTTAAGGTCTTCCCATGCACTTGTGCAAGGCTCCTAATGGCTGATTCTCCCTTAACTAGAAACAATGAGCTAAAAACTTCTCTGATGGGCTAAAAACCACCACTGACATTTGTGACGGGGTGCAGTCACAGACAACCCCTCGGGGTGCCACCCAGGGTGCTGACATGGCCACTGCCACTCGCCTTCCTGCTCTCTGGGGCTCCTCACCGCTCAGTCCTGCTGGGCCAGCTCCGCTGGTCTCCCCCAGCCAAGGCCCCAAGCTGAGGTCCTTTCTCCCACTGAGAAGCAGTACAGACACTGAACAACTTCAGGTCCAAGGAGAGTGCAGTTTAGGGCCCAGCCTCCTGAGAGCACTCCCCAGACGGGATCAAACCTCAAAGAATTAGGTAAGCCCCCTTTAGCAATGAAAGGGGGAATGTGCACACTGGTTTCCCCCCCTACCCCCGGTAACAATCGCTTACATTGGGTATGATCAAAAATAAAAATGGTTTTATTAAGTTGAAGCAGTAGGATTTAAGTAGTAATAAGAGAAAGCGGAGCAAAGTAGGTTACAAATCAAGAGAAACAAAACCGCTTGGCTAATTCTCCACTGAAACCTGAGTTCAAACTTAAACTCACTCTAAAACCTCTTTTCCAGCTGCCACTCTAAACCAGGGCTGTCTTCCCCACCCTGGGGTCTCAGGCGCCTTCCTTCAGGTGCAGCCCAGCCAAAAGACCTAGGCCTCTCCTCTCCTATTCTTTTTGTTAAAGAATTGAGGCCCCCTCCCTGCCAACCACTGCTCAGACTGAAGGACAAAAGAGATATGCTCACTCAAATTGTTTAGCCCTGAAAGAAAATTATGTAAATACAGCTCATGCAGGGATGGAGAAGGAATCCGGGGTGTGGTTATGTAAATCCAATTCAGCAAGAGCTGATGGAGGCTGAATTGTTGGAATGGAATGTGGTGTATTGTAATTCATTTGGCTATCGTGGGATCACAAACCATGCTACCCCTAAATGTAGGAGCTGTAAAATATGACACCAATGCTTGCAGGAGAGACACCGTCATTGTACAGGATCTCAGATGAACAAGCTTCTCCCTTCTAGATTTGAGTGGATGAGTTGTGGGGTCCGGGCCCGGGCCCTGGCCCAGGCCCTGGCCCTGGCTTGGCCTGGCCTGGCCTGCTCTGCTTCATACCTGCCAGATGTGAGCTGTAAGATTGGTTCAACCTGTCTTGTTCCCTCCTCCTCCCCCTCCCCACCCTGGTTCTAAGGATAGACCTAAAGCAGACTCCATAAGGAGTCTCTCTGGGTGTGTCTAAACTACACCCCTCTGCCGTCAGAGGGATGTAGATTAGGCACATCGCTATTGCAAATGAAGCAGAGATTTAAATACCCTGTGCTTCATTTGAATAAAAATGGCCACCATTGTTTGCCGATGTGGCACTTTGCCAGCAAAAAGCAGCAGTCTAGACAAGGAAAGCCTTTTCCGACCGGTCCCTTATGCCTCGTGCATACATAAAGGACTACCCTTTGGTCTGGTCGGCACCTAAAACTTAGGTGGACCTAGCTGTGTCACACAGGGTGTGAAAAATTCACACCACTGATAGACATAGTTAATACAAGTTTTAATACAGACACCATTTGTTTCTTGAAATAATAGTCTTACATTGTAAGTACACTGCTCTGTAACCACTCAGCAGTGTAATGAGCCATCTGGGAACAGGGAATGGAAGCAGGGGGAGGGAGGTGGAAATGTATTCCCATTCATAAATCTAGTCCATTTCAGGTAAAGGTGGTCTGTAGGTGACAAAATCATTTGCCTCAAATTCATCTTGGGTTTGACAATGCATCCAGAAGTGAAGGGAGTGGGAAGAGTGGGAATGGGAGATGACAGGGGAGTTCACATGCAGTCATAACTGACTAAGCCTCATGAATTCTGACCCAATCCCAGGCACTGAGACTTTTCCTGAAGCAGGAACTCCAGTTAAGAAGTCACATTTCAGGCAAAGGAATATTTTCCAAGCCTGCTATGGTAACTGACCAGGCCACTCAACTCATAGATGTGCTGATCAGTTACTATACATTTGACTATTTTACAGGCATACACTCCGGCTACGTCTAGACTACATCCCTTTTTCGTAAAAGGGATGTAAATTAGACGTATCACAATTGCTAATGAAGCAGGGATTTAAATCTCCCCCACTTCATTAGTATAAAAATGGCTAAGGGATCTTTCGGAAAAGGCTTTATTTTCCGCAAGATCAGCGTCTAGACTGGCGCTTTTTTCCGACAAAGCTCCGTGCGGAAAAAAAGCGGCAGCCATTTTTATGCTAATGAAGCGGGGGAGATTTAAATCCCTGCTTCATTAGCAATTGCGATACGTCTAATTTACATCCCTTTTACAAAAAAGGGATGTAGTCTAGACGTAGCCTCCTGGTTTACCACTGGCATCATCTCCTTTTGCCAGTCAGGCAGCACAAGAGCTACTATGTGCTCCAAAAATGTGGAATTCCTGAAATGATAAATGTTTGCATCTCTCAGGTCATTTATTTGAGCTCTGTGTTGTTTAAGAAAGTTTCATTTTAAAGTAATAATTATTAGCACCATTTGAATAACAACTAAGGACATATTTTAATGAATTAGGTATATGACCCAGAAATAAATATATTAACTACACTTATTAGGTTGACCTCCCTGCTTTTACAAAATTAAGATATGTGGCTGACAGAAAATTAATGTACACTAAATGGAAATGAAATCATTAGAAAAATAATGTGTCAGTAACTAACTTGAGTTGAACAAAAGTCAGACATAAAATCTAGCACTCTGTTTTGATGCATTCCCAAAATTCTAACAGCACATGTAGGAGGGTTTTTCAGAAGGCAACAGTGGTTGGCACTTTATATTAAAACAAGAGCTGGTAAGAAATGTTAAATATTTGTCATGAAAAAATTACATAACTCAATACTTCATCCTTTTGTAGAAAAAAGTTTCAAAATAATTTTCTGAAAAAAATCATTTTGGGGGGAAGAGGTATTTTTTGTAAAAAGAAATGTCAAGCTAAATTTTTTTATCAGTTCTAATTAAAATTCTGTTAAGGAGCACCATCTTCAAGAAAGAAATGGAAGTGTTGTCCTCAGCACTAGCTACTAATAGTGATATAGCCCCTGTTGCCATCCCTTACATACCTCTCAATTTTTTTCCATCTGGGTGGAATAAATGTTGTTGTGTGTACTGAGGCATGTGTGGATGTGCACCACTATTAGAAACACATGCTGTCAGCTCTGGGAGCTGTGGGCACTCTGTTAATTAGCCGGGCAGCATTTGAATCTCTCCTGAGTGGCCGCCCAAGCAGTCAGCTTATAGGGAACACTACTTACCTGCCCTATTCAGACACCTATTACAGACTGTTCAAAATTACTAGTGCTTCTTGTGAATAAACTACGTGCATAACACTGTTACAGACATGTCTATATTGCAGTGCCTAGCTGGCGAGACAGCAGTTCACTAGCATTAAGATATGTGCTTGTTGAACATTCTGCTCTAGGTTCAATTGCTTACATCTTTGACACATGCTTCTCACTCAGCTTCACTCTGTCTTTGTGATGCCTTCAGCTGAAAAAAAGCAGCTTCCACCTGACATATCACCAAAGGGTTCCTATTGGTTGAATCAGACAATTGTTTCATTATTTGAGAATTCCAGTTATGTGATTTTGGAGAGTCACTTACCTATCACTCTCCACTTCCCTGCCGTTCTCCCAAGCAGTCCTAGAACCTGCACAAAATCAGTACTGGCTTTTCTTTTTATTTTCAATCCAGTGCAAAAGGGTTACAGTCGCTTGTTGTCTTTCTTTGATGCTAGAGGGCTTTATGTTTCAGGATAGAGCTAAATGTGACTAAGATTCTTGTTGAATGGAGGGCTTGTGCTTTCGCACCAGTGTACTTACTGAATATTTATCAGATGTTTGGAATGAAAAGGGCCAACGCAATCTACCAGTCATGTGCTTATAATGATGGTTTATTTTAAAAGAATGGACAAGAGTAAAATAAGCGAGGGCTGGAAAGCGTATCATACAATAATGATTAAGTCTGTTTAGATGAGCAGATGCAAGCTATATTTGTGGCGATTTCCCTCAGTTTGGTCTTGGACAGGTTTTCTTACCACAAAGAAGAATATGTTCTTTTATTCTCCGTTTCATTCAAGTAATCATGAACCCAACTTCTCCTTGGTATTGTGTGATAACCTGCTGAGGAAATGGCCCAAAATAATGAGAGATGGGGCTCAGTGAAATACTGTTCATATTTATACTGCCATAGAGATCCAGACAAAGGCTCTGCAATAGAAGAAGCATTTGCTGATCCACTGATTTTCTTCTATGTAGCCCCTGCGGGGACTACAAATAACGAGGAAAAAATAAAGAAGCCACTTAAAGTTCGGCGACAGCACTTGGTATAAATGTTTCATCAAATGAGGCAGGCCATCAGAACATAATGTGTCCATATAGTGCTCTATTTCATCCACTCAGATGAAAAACAAACCTAATCATACTTCTTGCTCAAGTTAAAAATAGCAAGAGAGGTCAAGGATTAAGTGGTCATGGAGAATGAACAAGCTTTCACCCCTGGAAATAGTTTCTACTCAACAGGGTTGAGGCACATTGGTGGTATGGTGTGGGGAACTTGCATTGTCACTGTCTAAATTACCTACCTGTGTTGTACCTGGTTTTTAGATAAACAGAGGACTTCAGTTTCTAGGCTGAACATTCTGAAGCACTACATCATTTAAAAAAAATGTTTGCATAGGAAAAATATACATTGATTAATTTAAATCTATGATGAAGGGAATTATATGAAAAGACTGCCTACGATTTAAATATACAGGTTAAACCTCTCTAGTCTGGCACTCTCTAGTCCAGCAACATCTGTGGTCCAGCATGATTTTAGTTAGCTGAATGTCCACTTATCATGGGTGTGGCTGAGTTTCCCGCAGTCCCATAAATTTTGTCTACAGCCACCAGTTCTGGCTTTCAGTGTCCTGTGCTCTTATTTAGCTCTAATTTACCCTAAATGTCTTCTAAGAGCCCAGTAAGCAGTGGAAGTGTTGGCAATGCTGCTAGACAATATTGACCTCTTGTGGTCCAGCAAATTCTCAGGTTCAGCACCGGTCAGGTCCCGGGGATGCCAGACTAGAGAGGTTCAACCTGTAGCCTTTTGTAGAACTGTTATGTAGCTATGTGAGGAATGCCCTGAGAACTACACTCTGTCATGTCTAGTCACAAGATGGATTTAACTAATAAATGAAAGGAACATTATATAATTCTGATCAGCAATCCAAAAGATCAAAGTGAATGTCAAATCATTACTACAGGGAATTAAGCGGTAACATCCCTCACTTGTAATTATGCAATTTGAAAACCATTTCTGAGCAAACAGTCCACAGATCACAGCTCTTACAAATTTATGAAAATATTTATCATCTGTAGGTTTTAATTTGCTTTTCCAGGGACACCAACAATCTTCAAGTATGTAGGTTTGATTCAAGCAGCTTCGCTTGTGGTAGAAGTTACCTCGGAACACAGGGGTGCAAGGTGCTTACAACTCCCGTTCTGAGGGGAATACCTACCCACTCAGCAGAGCTCCAGAAGGTGATGGTGTTTACTAGGAAATGGATAATTTGGGGTTACGTTGTTTTACCATATTTCAAAGACAACCTCCCTACCTTGGCTGCTACATAGATTTTGAGGTTGCAAGGGAGAAAAACTGTATAGGGTGGGCTAAGGAGAAACCTCTAAGGGCTTCAGACATCATAAAGAAAAACTTAGACTATCAGGAAAACAGATACTAACAATTATGTCTATTAAAGGGTGGAAGCCTCCTCCTAGGGAAGTCCACTGACTTGAACCATTTAATGATGCCCTGGCAGAAACATTTAAGTATATACAATCATGTAACAACCATAAATTAGCAAGGCAATGTTGTCGTTGTTTCAGTAGGTCTCTTACATTTCTAATTTGTGCAATTCTTCTCTCACACCCTGCACAAATATTCCTCTGCTTTAATAAATTCAATAACCTCAAAGTGGTTGAATAAATGATACCACTGTTCAAATGTCAAATGGACCCTGAATTTTGAATGTTGGCCCTTGTTCCCAATCACCCCTTTTGCGGGACACAAACATTCAGATACACATAGCTGTAAGTGACACAACTGGTTAGCACAGAAATGGGAGAAATTAAAAAAGTTAAAGGGCAAAAAAATGATACACTTGGCTGAAGGATGGAATATTTATCAATTCAATTAAACATATTTTTAAAATATGGAAATACTACCTAAAATGCTGTTCATTTGACAGATAGGCCCGAACCTAGATATTTAGATCTGAATCTGATCTTTTTCAACATTCAGGGATGTTTGGATGTGAGGTTTTGATCAAGCTGGTTTTCTGTTCTGTCATGGCAGAGAAAATATAAATTGCAAATTAGAGAGGCAAAGAGGAAATGCAAAGAATAAAATGTATTACAATAAAAGATTTTAAATGTTTTCATATATTCAGAATGAATAGAAAACATTTTTTCTATGAACCATATGGGACAAACACGAATGAGAGGGACAAACAAAGTTGATAATGTTATTGAAGAGAAGCTAAATGAATTTTTTGCATGACTCTTTTTCAAGAAAATGATGGGGGGAGGATATTCTCTATAGGAACCTCATCTCTTTTCAAACTTTTCATAGCTGAAAATTGTCTTTAATTACTTTTTCTGAAAAAAATGCAGTAACCCTAAACAATGACAAACTCCGCAATGCTATTTTACCCTTTAGAGCACAAGACACAACAATAAGATTTAATCAACTTCTTTTCAGCAGACCCAACTAATCTAAAATACTGTGGGACAGAACTGATATAAATCACTGTGGTTCCAATGAAGGTAATGGTGATATGCTAATTTACACTAGTAGTCAATCTGAATGAAAATTTTCCTTTTTCATGCACATGCTCAAATGTTTGCTGGATTAGGGAGTATTCATTCATTAATTCTACTGCTGATGAAGTGCAGAGTGCACACGTTGGGCCAGCCATTTCCAGAAAACCTGGTATCCTGCCTCTGTTGCAGCCTGCTCTATAGATAAGATGAGGTTGGTAAGGGCAGTAGTTATGACATCCCTCAAACACGTGTGAGGTCTTCTCCATCCAGTTTTGTTGGGTCAAATGGATAAAGCTAATGGAATGGTATGGACTCTGGCATACGGAGCAGATGGTCAAGTCACCTGAGCCAACACTGAGTCACTTGGGAAGACACAGTATGAAATCACCACATGCCTTCAACATATTGTTGCTATTTCAAATGGAAAGCATCTAGTTGGTGCATTTAGATTTCTGTGATGGCCCAGGTTTCAGAACCTTGCAAAAAAAGACAGAAATCACGGCTCTTTGATATTTAGCCCCTCATGTTCACTAGCCGAGTATGAGGTTATTCAACATAGGCCTTGTGACTTTTTACACAACTCTGGGAGACTAGGCCTAAGGCACCGTATTGTATATCTGTGTGGCACCTCAAACCAGACCCACGCTGACAAACCAGCCCCTCCTCTTTGCATGCAGCCTATGTGCTTCCAGCTCAGTCCCTGCTGAGCCCATGTGGGGGACCACAGGGTACAGGAAGTTCTCCCAACACGCCATAGTTTGTAGTACACAACTTGTAGTTCCCAGAGCTGCTGCTGAAGCACACTGGACCTTGGGCTACAGATAAATATGTATGTTAGCCCAAGTTGATATGCAGCATTAATGCCACAGATGCTTCCGAAGAATGTGCAGAGCTTCTTGTCAGCAAGGCAACCTCCCTCCTGGCTGACGACAGAGCCAAGATACTCAAATGAGGATGGGCCATCAATTATGATGGGCATGGACAGAGGTCTATCACTTTTATCAGTTTGGTCTTCTAATTGACTTGAAGACCAAGCTTCTGCTTCTTCTGTAAATATATTGAGCTCATTTATGAGATTACTTTATAAGGATGAAAATATAGCTGGGCCATCCACATAGTCAAGATCTGTTATGCAGAAGTCATGGAGTATCATCCCCTGTATAACGCTAGAGAGGCCTCTATCTTAGGGGTCAATAATGGTGTTAAAGAGATCAGGAGTGGCCACGCACCCTCTAGAGATGACACTGTTGTACTCAAACCAGCTGGGTACCTTCGTATCTAGGTTCTCACTTTGGCAGTGCATTTCTTTAAGAAGGATGCAACAGGACCTTGCCAAGTACACCAGCAGCTTTGAGACCAAGCCAAAAGGCCAGTTGTGGTAACTTACATTTCTGCAAACTGAAGATGTGCACTTGCCAAAGCTGCTAATTAAGTAAAACGTATTGTTTCCTTAATTCCTTAAACTTCAAAAACATCTATTTTAATCTTTGCAAACCACATGTGTATGTGTGTGAGTGTGTATATGGTATGTTTTTGCATATCTACTGTAACTCCAGAGCAGTTTTAGATTTTATTAATTATTATGCATAATAGGCTTTGTATATTATATATAACATGCAAAGATTAATTTATTTATTCAGGCAGGCTATTTAACAATTCTCATACCTTCCACACAGGTTCCAGAACCTTTGGTTTGCCACATATATAACTGAGAGAGATTTTTGGATTGAAATGATTGTGACAACTGCAATAATTTTTATTTATATAACATCTTTCATCTAGAAGGAAAGGATTTAAAAATGCTTTATGTGGAAGCAATGTGTGTCAAAAATTTCAGCACAGTAATCCAGTTAGATATAAGCCATGAAATAGAGCTGAATTGCACAAAATGTGATGGACTTAAACTCCTTGTATGAATGTTTGTAATTAGCAGACTCAGAGTATTCCAGTCAATTCTAAGCACAGATGTCACATGTGCTGAGCTGGACCCAGTTTGAAGCAGCAAACACTCACTCACCTGCTGACTGCTGGAAATGACTGACTCTAGGGAACAAGCTGTAAAATCAATTATTCACATCTACTCAGTTGCCACCTCCTACACATCTTGCAGCAGCACTAGGGAAACCAGGATTGGTTTGACCTGATTTTAATATCTTCATACACACTATCTTTATCTGTGGCTGGAGTAGGAAAATTATTAAACAAACATAAAAATAAGCAAATTGCTCCACTCAGAGCTACCGGTAATGCCTTAGTCCCGCAAAGGGCCCTCCTCTAGCTAGCCTGGTTCAGATAATGACCCCTCCCTGTTTACATTACCTTTGCCTCCTCCTTTGATCTTCAGAAATTCTCCTGGGGGCTTTCAGACTGAGTTGCTATGCTTACACATATGTACACACCCAGAATGTAAGGTGATGCTTGGGACATTTGATTATTTGTTGGTTTTACCAAAAGATGAAAAGAGAAAATGTGTTTGCATTTGTTTTTTGCCCATCACATTCACTTTCTGAAGAAGTAGTTGTCAGCAGCAAGATTTATACTTAATAATTTGATTGATACAGCAGGAAGGGAAGAAGTAAGCAGTTTGAAAAGTAAGAAATTACTGGATGAGTGTATAGGGAGAAGGTTGGGAGGGGTAATTATCCCAGGAATAAAACTGCTAGGGAGCTAATTTAGTTTGGAGTAAAGAAGGAAGAACGTATTCAATATACCCAGTTCCGTGCATGAAAATATTTCCTCCAAGATTTTTGGAAGCAGAAGTAAATGTCTTCCCAATTTTGAGGAAATATTCTTGGGTGGATTAACTTCATTCTTGAAATAAAAACAATAAGGAGTAAATCTTGCTTGGGACAATTTTACAAAAAACTACACATTGCAATAGAACTAAATTATACATATTCTAACTTCACAAGGATTACGCTTGGTGTTTCAGTGACTGTCACCATTTGTAATAGCATCAATATATTATCCTTGAATTTCTCAGTGGCAGAAAGCAATTTTTTAATAAATCTGAATATTTTGTCACCTATGTTACTTTTAGATGAACCCCAGAGAACCTCTGGGTCCACGACAAAGGAATTCTAGCAATGCCTATACCTGCAGGTGCCATTCAGGAGACTGACACTGGCTACCTGCTTTACTCTGTAGTTACAAGGATTATGGCTTCTCTTTAATAATTAAGATTCATATTTGTGGTCCTCAGTAAAGCAAAGCTCCCCTTAGATTTGGCAACATCTGTGCAGACATATATTACCATAATGTTGTCCTAAACAAGGCATGCTAATATTAGCCTACCACATATTTGCATCTAATTCTGTCAGGCTATGTCTACACAGCAGTGTTATTTTGGAATAACTGACGTTATTCCGAAATAACAGAGTCTGCATCTACACGGCAGGCAGTTATTTCAACATAACGTCAAAATAATGTCGACCTGGAGGACTTCTTACTCCGACTCCTATAACTCTCATTTTACAAGGCGTAAGGGAAGTCGGAGGAAGAGTGCTCTAACTCAGACTTCCTGCTGTGTAGACACCTCCAAAAGCCAAAATAAGCTATTCTGACTTACGTTACACAAATGATGTAGCTCAACTTGCATAGCTTATTTTGGCTTCAGCCCTGCTGTGTAGTCATGCCCTCACAGTCTCCCCCTCTCATATTTTTGGTATACATTTCCTATTCTGGATGCCATAATCTGATGAGCATGTTGTCCAACAAGTTTTAATTTCTTTGGTTGTAAGGTATGTGTAGAAACAGGCCGGCCGACTTGGGGGGTTGTGCAGTTGCCCCCGGGCTCCATGATACGAAAGGGCCTGGAGCTCATGGCCACCGTTGCCTCTACTGCAGCGTATAGAGCCTTACACCCTTTAAATCGCTACCAGAGTGCCATGTAGTGCACTCTGGGCAGCACTGAGGGCTGCCTTGGGAAGGCATAGTACTCTCCCAGCGGCACTAAGGACTGCCTAGTCCCAGCTCCACCCCTTCTACTCAAGACCCCGCCCCTTCTTCTCAAGGCCCCACTACTTCCAGGGTGTGTGGAGCGCACACCCTCACCCTGCCTTGCTTGGAAGCCCAGCAAGGCAATCTGACCCACTACATAGAAATTACCTCTTTAATCCAAACTTTCTAGAGCATTGTGTGGACCAGATTGTCCCTATATCTTCTGGTAGTATCCAAACATAAAAAGTGGAGTATTCTCTGGAGCAGTGGTCCCCAATGTGGTGCCCGCGGGTGCCATGGTGCCTGCTGGGCCATTTATGTGCGCCTGCGGAACAATCTGGACTGGCTCCGCCCCCAGGCATGTGGCACAAGTGCAGTGCCGGCCCCTGGCACATGGGCGGCCCCTGCCCCGGGTTGTGGGACATGCCGGTGCCAGCCCTGGGTGTGAGACGCATGGGCGGCCCCTACCCCGCAGTCACGGCACATGCTGGCACTGGCCCCTGACACGTGGCGCATGTGCAACCCCACCCCCGAGCATACGTTGCATATGCGGCCCTGCCCCCAGGTGCGCACATGCACGGTCCCGCCCCTGGGCACGCAGCCCATGATCGGTCCCTCCCCCGATGCGCAGCGCGTGAGTGGCCCCGCCCCTGGGACCCCAGGTGCCCCAAAAGGTTGGGGACCACTGCTCTGGAGTATCTCTACAATATTGTCCTACAGTATCTCTACAGTCTAAACAAGCCTTTTCCGAATGTTCAGGTTGCAAACTTAAACAATTTCTTCAAATTAATGTCCGAAAACAATCCAACTCTAGTCCGTTAAGACTAACGTTTCTTTAATACATTCCTGTAGAGAGTCTCCTGGTAAGTTGTGCTCTTGTGCAGCAATTCAGGAGAGATTCTAATGCCGCCCAGCTGATTAACAAAACATCGACCCAAAGTTTTTTTGTTCCTATTGGTTGTGCACTGCCTTGATACCCATAAAAAATTATTCTGAATATAGATGGGGAAAAAAATCTGCATATGGATGGAAAAGATTAGAGGGGAAATGTAGGCCTTGCTAAAAAAGAGTGCCTTCGTATGATTATAACATCAATGGCCTCTAGCAGTTTAGAGAATTTGGTGTACAGTACCTGTGCTAACGCTGAAATTAAGAAACAGCTACTAAAAGCTGCACAAGAGATCCGGAAGTTTAGATTGATTGGGACTTGTCATAGTTTAAGCTTTTGTAAACAAGTCAGTGGGTTATATGATCTTTAATGTAATCCACTAGGGAGGCATTTTCTGCGGACTGTCATGCCTTAGGATATTGATTGCAGATCCTGCACATACTTGGGAATGGCTGTAAACCATGCCTATATAAATAGGGAAGCATGACAAGCGGTTTCTTTGGCTGTACATTTTGAATGGCATTCAGAAAAATTAGATAAATAGGTATTCAAATGCAGCAACAGCTTAAAACTTAAATAAATTCATATGCATAGCAGTTATGGATGTGTCGATGGAAAATACTGTAAATATTATTCCTGCCCTTAGATGTGTTGTGATATCTTAATAAGGACAGAATCTTAAAATATCCTAATTATGTCTTCAAAATAGTTTCGTGACTATTCTCACCCACCTGCATTTATTTTTTTTACATAGAATAAGTTTAGATTTTAGCAAATGCTAGCCTAACCATTTTTGTCCTCATGTTTGTCTTTAATTTCATATGTGGAATGAGCAAAAGAGAGTCACAAACCATGTTGAATAGCTCTTTGAAAGAACCAGAATTGTTTACATATAGAATGTAGACCTATAGAATGGTGTTGTCTCCAATAACCTAATGTTATTAGGTAAAACTGCCTTTGCTGTTTTAACTGGAATGTATTCGTCCTATCTGGAGTTGAAGTTTATTTCCAAGAACTGATATTTCAAGAGATAAGAAAAAGAGTGTTTCCCTATTCACAATCAGGGATTACTTGTACAAAACCGATCAAGCTTGTTTTGTTTTACCTTATTCTGTTCTGTCATTTGCTGAATTGCTACTCTCTATTTTTAAAATTTTTTCTTGGGCAATTTGCACTTATACAAATTGTAAGCATAAATTGCTTAGATTGATGTTCAAGGAACAGAAAGAAGCAACATTATAGGGCTTTTTCCTTGCTTATGGGTAATTCCCATTGATGGTAATGAGGGAACCATTGTAAAGGACAAATTGGTTCCCTAATTCTATAATAAACAAATGAATTGAATTTGTTCAAAAATATAAAATAAAACACTATCCCCAGTGATACTCTCCTGTAGTTTTAACTAATTGGCCTGTCCCTTCCACCTACCTATGCAAAAGAAAGTTGAAGTATTAGATTAAAAACTATGTTGCAAACTGGGTCACTTAGTGAATAATAGAAACAATCCACTTGTCCCCTAGAGGGACTGCACAGGATTTATGAGTTATGAAACCTGCTTTACTTGGATATTTTTCACAATCTACCCAGTGACACTCTTTATCCTCTCTGTGTAATCTGGAATCCTTTTATCTTTGTACATCTCTCCAGTTGCAATGGGAATAAAAACAACTCAGCAGCACAAAGTCAGATTTCAAAGTTGAGCCACACAAAGTATAGCCTAAAGTAACTTAACCTCTGTTGTGCTTATGACTGGAAGAAACACTGTCATCCAAGCAGCACTAATATGGCCACCCAGCTTAAATCATATATCATGCTGCCCCACTCATTTGAAAGTTCATAGCACTGAGCGTGAACAAGGACATGTCATTTGAGGACTTAAATTAAATGAAACAGGGGAAAGCAGCAGCAGCTTAATTCTATTAATCCCACAGCAAACTGCACCTCCTTGAACCAGTAAGATATCCTACAGAGAGAATGAGATTTATCCCTATTTTAAATCAGAACCCTCGTAAAGGACACATCCTGAAACTGTCCTAGCTTCAACCTTTTCCTAGCTGCCCACTTCTGGGTCTGTGCTGGCTTTATTCAGCCTCCCTCCACCCCAAATGAGAGAGCCACACAACTCCCTGTGGGAAAGAGAGTCCTTGCCCCTTACAGCCACTGGCATAGCCCATAGCTGAACATATTTCAATATCTTTTGTAGAATTGAAGTACCATCATTAGGGACCTATGTCTACACAGCAGTGTTATTTCAGAATTACTGATATTATTCCAAAATAACATAGTCTACATCTACACACAAGCAGTTATTTAGATATAACGTCTAAATAATGTTAAGCTGGAGGACTGCTTACTCCTACTCCTGTAACCCTCATTGTACAAGGAGTAAGGGAATTTGGGGGAAGAGTGCTCAATCTCGAAATAACTGCTGTGTAGACAGCACCAAAAGTTGGAATAAGCTATTTCGATTTAAGCTATGCAATTAGCATAGCTCAAATTGCGCGGCTTATTTCAAGTTTAGCCCTGCTGTGTAGATGTGCCCACAAAGATTAAGGGACATTTTGGAATAGTACTCTATTTTGAAATTTGGTACTGTGTAGACAGCACCAAATTTTGAAATAAGCTATTTAGAAATTAACTTGAAATAAGCTATGCAATTTGCATAGCTCAAATTGCATAGCTTATTTTGAGATAAGGGTGCAGTGTAGACCCACTCTGAATGAACCCAATGAACCAGGCCAATGTGTCTGAAACATGTAGATAAACTTCAGTGCTTGAATTGTTGGATGGGAGGTTAGGATTGGATAGCCCATCCCAGTTCTTACCAGTGTAGACAGGGGTGGGGGTGAGAAAATGCAGGGGGGAGCAGAAATAGCATGGTATTTTTCTCCAGTTCAAGCACTGAAAAGACTTATTATAGTTTTAAGCAAGATGAGGATAAACAGTACTACAATGCCTCTAGTACTCAGCAAGACTTTAATACCAAAAAGCAACCCATAGCACATGCACACCCTTCTTGGAGCGCCTCTGATTCCCCCAATGTGGTACACTCCTTGTTTCCCCCGGATAGTGACTCTGGCCAGATCTATGCTCTAAACTTGCATTGGTATAAAACTAGGTTGCTCAGGGGATTGAAAAAATCTATGCCCATGAGCAATCCACTAACCAAACCTCTGGTGTAGACAGAGTTTCTCCTGTTGACATAGCTACACCCTATTGGCATAGTAGCGTCTTCACTGCAGCACTAAGGCATTTCAAGTGGAGATCTGCCCTCTGTGTCCCCACTTTACAAAACAATAGGCCGTGGGTTCTTTGTGGTTCTCTGGCTGGCGATAGGTTCAGCTCCTAGCTTGCTGTTTCCTTAGAGCAAAACTCAATTTTCAATGTGTTGTGCTTCCACCTAGTGGAGAAGTCAGTATATTAATATACAGCCCCTGTGACCTCGAGAACATTGTGAATTAAAAGGAACCAGGAACTAACCAATTTTAAGAAGGAACAGAACACTTTTAGGGGATAAGGTTGGGTTAAATTAAAAGGAGGAGTAAAAATAGATATTGTGGCAAAAGGGAAAAGCAAGGGAAATCAAGGGGAACAGCCAAATGAATAACACACAACATTCAGACCCTCCTTCAAATACAAACATCCTCTCTAGGCATTACATTTACTCAAATTTCACAGACTGTAAATGCCGTCATATGTCATTCAATCTGACTGAAGAAAGTGATATTTGTACAATTAGATAGCCAAAGAGGCATTGCAGACCTGATCATTGTTTGTGTACCAGTGTGGTGCTAAACCTACCAACACTATTTTTGGCTAGCTATACCCCCACTGGCCTGGCCTGTTCTCAGCCTGCAGTCCTTTGGAATGAAAACAGTAGTTACTGTTAATAGTCGCAACTGTGAGGCTGGCGGAAGAGATCCATGGGCTTCTATAACCCTGGCCTGTCCCTGATTTACAGAGGGAGGGAATTACTGTGGCAGATAATCCTCTCCATCTGGGTTAAGCTCACGGATGATGATTGTTTAGGTGGGGGTGGGCTTTATTCTAACCAGTATCTTCTCTAATGGAGCTGTTTGGGGGACACCTGATGGATGTGTGCTTCTGTCAGCTGGGCCCCTCTAACTGACAGGCAAAATGGAATACAGTCTTCTGTTCTGTAGGGAGCAACCTGCATCATCTTCTGCCACTGGAAGCTGATCCCTGCAGCCAATGCCTTTCCCCCAGACACTATCATCCACCTCAAAGCATGTGTCTATTGGTTCCAGCTGTGAGCAGGTGATTCAGGGCCTGCAGGTGATTATCCTGATACATCAATCAAGCCCCTGTACTGAGAAATATGACTCCCTTTCTCAGAGGATTTCAATATTCTGACATTTGGTTTTGCTCTGATTTGGAACAAAGACAAAAAATATCAAAATTCTCTATGAAAAGGCAGCTTCAAGGGCAGATAGTATGGGGGCAGTCCACTATGGGGTGCTCACTGGCACCACAGAGCCTGGATGCCTAGGCTGCTGAGGAGCCACATGCCCAGGAGCATGGTTCCCACCTCCCCACAGAACTTGGGAACCACAGCTGGGAACCCCTAGAGACCTGCTCTGCAGCAACCCATGAAATGAACTGTGTAGGACCCAAAGAGCCTGGAGGCTTAGAACCCTGTGATCAATGGCTCCCAGACTCACCCCATCAGCCCTCCAGGGAGCCCGCTTGGCAACCTGACAGGTGAAGGCTGGCAGAAATCAGGCAGATTTTGAAATCCATTTTGGTTTCTATGACAATTTAGTCAAAATCAAACCATTTTTGTGAAACTTAAATTTCAACGTGTCAGCATTTTCAGATGGAATAATGCTCCCTAGAAAGTTTCTAACCAGCTCTGCTCCAGGCTTACTAACTATTTCTCCAGTTCTCTGTTCTTTAGTTGAGACCTCAAACAGTTTGTTTCCCAGTTCAGTGCTGCTACCAGTTTCTGGAAACTGCTTCCATGAAGTCCCCAAAGTGACCGGAGGGCAACGTGGCTATGTATTAATATAGCAGACTATTTGTGCATGTGCTGCATGTTTTCATTTAAAATATAAAGCTGGCTCCCTCAAAAGCAATAGCAATAAGACATAACTATTGTTCTGAAAAGCACATGAAAGTGCTATTCTCAAATCTCTTCTGTTCTAGTGATGCAATTAGAACTGAGTATAATAGAATACAGTATTCCACAATTAGGAATTCAAAGCTGTAAAGTGCTGAACAGCTCTGAGGAAATGCTGAGCACCTTCTTCTCATATTGACCCTAAATCAGTTTGAGAGATTCACTTCCTGGGCCTCCTTAATTTTGTATAATGAATTATTAAGGGCTAATATGAGTAGATTGCAGCCTACAAGTACGTTTCTGGCACAAGGCAGCCACTAAGAGTTAACTCTAATGAAAAGTCTGCTTTAGCAGAATTTCCTGCTCCCTTATGCCACCTGGTGGAACAGGCTGAAAACCCTGTTCTAAAGGAGATTATGCAGCCAATTTAAGATACTGCAACTTTTAACAAGACAACAGCATGCACTGTGCCCCAGGAGCACTGTTTTTATCTATTTTTTTCTTATTCAATAGGCTGCTTTATCTTCTAAGCATAGCAAAGATAACTGACAGTATGGTAACCCCACCAAGAAAGCCACTGAAGATTTTTTTCAGAAAATAGAACAGGGTGACAAACACATTGAAACCTACACTAAAGACTCTTTCTAGTACCAACCCCAAAAGGCCAGTTATAGTAACTAGCCATTTAAAGTACCCAGTAGGGCTCCATTACAATTTTTGACCTTTCAATGAAAGAATAACTTATATATCAAGCAAGCGATTTTTGCTGGTCACCTGGGTGACTGTTTAAAGCAGTTTCACTGTATAATCTCACAAATGCAATATTCTTCTTTATGTCTTTGTCTTCTATGAAATTGAACTAAGGTTCATTTTGGAGAAGGGGATTACCCAACTTGAGGGGATGAAGTATAGTAGGCACCGAATATAATATAATTAAATTTTCTTGTAAGTAAGCCCGAAAGCATCGTTAGATAATAATTTGGCATAACTAAAAGCAAGTAAGAAATATAAGGAATAGCGTAACGTTCCTTATTTTCAAAATTCAGCAAATATCATATTTGGCTGTAAATACAAAATATTTCTTCCCTCCCTTTATTTAGCATGATTGGAGTTCAGTATCTACATTCCTTTCCTTATTTTTGCAATATGTTTTATTTTTTCTTGGTACCATAGAAAGGTAGGGCTGAAAGAGACCTCAATCTATTATCAAGCCCCTGCATTGTGGTAAGATGAAGTAAACTTAAACCATCCCTAACAAGTGTTTATCTAACCTTTTCCTAAAAACCTTCAGACGCAGAGATTCCACAGCCTCCTTTGGAACTCTATTTCACCACTTAACTAACATTATAGTTAGAAAAGTTTTTCCTAATATCTAACCTAAGTCTCCCTGACTGCATATTAAGCCTGTTTCTTCTGGTCCTACCTTCAGTGAACACAGAGAACAGTTGATCCCTGTCCCCTTTATAACAGTCCTTAACATATTGAAAGATTGATATGAGGTCCTCTCTAAGTCTTCTTTTCTCAAGACTATGACATGTTCCGTTTTTTTAACCTTTTCTCACGGTCAAGCTTTCTAAACTTGTTACTGTTTTTGTTGCTCTACCTCTTTTCTAAAGTGTGGAACCCAGAACTAGATACAGTACTTCAGCTGAAGCCTCACCAGTGCCAAATAGAGCAGGATAGTTACTTCCTGGTCTTGCATATGGCACTCTTCTTAATATACCCGAGATGGGTGTACCAGGCCTTTGTGGCCCCATGCTGGAGACCTTGTGGTCTTACTACACCTCACCAAGAACTGGAGGCATGAAGGCGAGTCCTCCAAACCTACCTAGAAAAGCAGCACAGAATCAACCAGTCACAGATCAAAAGGCTCAGATAAAAGGTGTTTCAGGGTCTTAGCAGGGACCAAAGGAGGGAAGAAGGGTGCTCTGGTCAATGGTGTTTGACAATTAGCCAGAAGTTATTGCTGGTTGAACTTACGTAGTTGGAACTGTGGAGAGAGAAGAACTTAAGAACTCTGAGGTAAGGGGTGAAGATGGGGAAGAGGCCCAGAGAAGCAACAACAACAAATTGAAGTGAGTGATATGTGGCTGTTGTGTATAGGATCCCTGAGTTGGAACCAGGAGTAATGAATAGGCCTGGTTTCCACCACCAGGAAAATGGCCTAACCCGCAAGAAGGGGACAAGATTTGTTTGGAAGTCTGAGCGAAAGGCTAAAATTAAATGGCCTAGAGCAGGAGTGAGGAACCTTTTTTGGGTCGGGGGGGACCACTGACCCACAGAAAAATCAGTAAGGGGCCACACACAAGTGAGAAGAAAAAAACCCTCCCTAATGTGGCCCCCAACTGAGAAGGAGAAAGACACTCCCCACATTCCTTTCCCACACCAAAGCTCAAGGGCCCCAGCCTAGTAGAATGTTATGTGCTCCAGCTCCATGGTGGGGTGATGGAGGGGTGCTGGAGCAATAGTGCGGGCTCCCCAATGCTTGTGAGTCCTGAGCCTTGGGTGGACAGATCCAGGCAATCCTGGGGCCACATCTGGCCCTCAGGCCTGAAGTTCCTCACTCCTGGCCTAGAGGTAAGGTGGAAGACCATAATAATTCGAACTAGCTAGTTCGAACTAGGCTTAATCCTCGTGGAATGAGGATTACCTAGTTCGAACTAACCGCTCCGTTAGTTCGAATTAAATTAAATTAAATTCGAACTAACGGAGCGCTAGTGTAGCGCCTATGAAAGTTAGTTCGAACTAACATCCGTTAGTTCGAACTAACTTTGTAGTGTAGACATACCCTCAGCTTCTCCTCATAGGTCATGTGCTCCAGCCGCCTTATCATTTTGGTAGCCCTCCGCTGGACCCTCTCCAATGCGTCTACATCCTTTCTATAGTGGAGGATCCAGAACTGGACACAATAAAGGGGAATAATCATTTATCTGGATCTCTTAATGCACCCTAATATGCCATTAGCCCTCTTGGCTACAAGGGCACACTGTTGACTCATACCCAGCTTCTCATCCACTGTAATTCCCACGTCCTTTTCTGCAGAACTGCTTCTTAGCTAGCTGGTCCCCAGCCTGTAACAATGCTTGGGATTCTTCTATCCCAAGTGCAGGACTCTACACTTGTCCTTGTTGAACCTCATCAGATTTCTTTTGGCCCAATCCTCTAATCTGTCCAGGGTTCCCTTCAGCGTATCTACCTCTCCCCCTAGGGTACTGTCTGCGAACTTGCTGAGGGTGCAATCCATCCCCTCGTCCAGGTCATTAATAAAGATGTTGAAAAAAAAAAAGGTCCAAGAACAGATCCTTGGGGCACTCCACTAGAAACCGCCACCAACCTGACATCGAGCCTTTAATCACTACCTGTTGGGCCCGACAGTCTAGCCAGCTTTCTAGCAATCTTACAGTCCATTTATCCAATCCATACTCCCTTAACTTGTTGGCAAGAATATTCTGGGAGATCGTATCAAAAGCTTTGCTAAAGTCAAGGTATATCACATCCACTGACTTTCCCATATTCACAAAGCCAGTTATCTCATCATAGAAGCTAATCAGATTGATCAGGCATGATTTGCCCAGAAGTAAACTGTGAGGGCATGATTTGCCCTTTCTGAATCCATGTTGATTATTCTTGATCACTGTCCCCTCTTCCAAGTACTTCAAAATGGATTCCTTGAGGATCCCCTTCATGATTTTTCCGGGGACTGAGGTAAGGCTGACTGGTCTGTAGTTCCTTGGATCATCCTTCTTTCCTTTTTTAAAGATGGGCACTACATTTGCCTTTTTCCAGTCATCCAGGATCTCTCCCGATCTCCACGAGTTTTCAAAGATCATGGCCAAAGGCTCCGCAATGACATTTGCCAACTCCCTCGGTACCCTTAGATGCATTAAATCAGGGCCCATGGATTTGTGTGTGTTTAGCTTTTCTAAATAGTCCTAACTTGTTCTTTCCCCACCAAGGGCTGTCCACCTCCTTCCCATACTGCATTGCCTAGTGCATTTATCTGGGAGCTGACCTTGTCCGTGAAGACAGACACAAAGAATGTATTGAGTACTTCAGCTTTTTCCCATCTGTCACTAGGTTACCTCTCTCATCCAGTAAGGGTCCCACACCCTCTCCGATCACCCTCTTATTGCTAACATACCTGTAAAAACCTTTCTTTTTACCCTTCACATCCCTTGCTAGCTGCAATTCCAATTGCGCTTTCGCCTTCCTGATAACTCCCCTGCATTCTCGAGCAATATATTTATACTCCTCCCTAGTCATCTGTCCAAGTTTCCACTTCTTTTAAGCTTCCTTTTTTTGTTTAAGCTCACCAAGGATGTCCCCAGTAAGACAATCTGGTTACCTACCATATTTGCTTTTCTTGCTGCACATCAAGATGGTTTCTTCCTGTGCCTTCAATAAGGCTTCTTTAAAATACTGCCAGCTCTCCTGGACTCCTTTCCCCTCCATGTAAGTATCCCAGGGTATATCTACACTAGCCACCCTAGTTCGAACTAGGGTGGCTAATGTAGGCATTCGAACTTGCAAATGAAGTCCGGGATTAAAATATCCCGGGCTTCATTTGCATGTTCCCGGGTGGGAGCCATTTTTAAATGCCTGTAGTTCGAACTACCTGCCTGCGGCTACACGCAGCACAGACTAGGTAGTTCGAATGAAAGCTCCTAATTCGAACTACCATTAAACCTCCTTGCAGGAGGAATAATGGTAGTTCAAATTAGGAGCTTTAATTCAAACTACCTAGTCTGTGCTACATGTAGCCCCAGGGAGTTCGAACTACGGGCATTTAAAAATGGCGCCCACCCGGGAACATGCAAATGAAGCCCAGGATATATAAATCCCAGGCTTCATTTGCAAGTTCGAATGCCTACACTAGCCACCCTAGTTTGAACTAGGGTGGCAGTGTTGACATACCCCCAGGGAATCCTGCCCATCAGTTCTCTGAGGGAGTCAAAGTCTGATTTTCTGAAATCCAGGGTATGTATTTTGCTACTCTCCTTTCTTCCTTTGGTCAGAATCTTGAAATCTATCATCTTGTGATCACTGCTTCCCAGGTTGTCACCCACCTCTACTTCCCCTACTAGTTCCTCTCTGTTTGTGAGCAGCAGGTCAAGCTGCACATGGCCCCTGGTCAGTTCCTTCAGCACTTGTACCAAGAAGTTATCCCCAACATTCTCCAAAAATTTCCTGGATTGTCTGTGCACTACTGTATTGGTCTCCCAACAGATGTCAGAGTGATTGAAGTCCCCCAAGAGAAGCAGGGCCTGCAATCTGGAAGCTTCTCTCAGTTGTCTGAAGAAAGCCTTGTCTACCTCATCCACCTGATCTGGCGGTGTATAGCAGACACCAACCACAACTTCACCCCTGTTGCTTCCACCTCTAAACTTAACGCATAGAGTCTCAACAGTCTTTTCTCCCTCTAAATACTGGAGCTCCTAGCAATCATACTGCTCTCTCTTAGGGTATGTCTACACTACCCTCCTAGTTCGAACTAGGAGGGTAATGTAGGCATACCGCACTTGCAAATGAAGCCCGGGAATTGAATTTCCCGGGCTTCATTTGCATAAGCGGGGAGCCGCCATTTTTAAATCCCCGCTTGTTCGAACCCCGTGTAGCGCGGCTACACGGGGCTCGAACTAGGTAGTTCGGAATAGGAATCCTAGTCCAAACTACATAGTTCGAGCCCCGTGTAGCCGTGCTACACGGGGTTCGAACAAGCGGGGATTTAAAAATGGCGGCTCCCCGCTTATGCAAATGAAGCCCAGGAAATTCAAATCCCGGGCTTCATTTGCAAGTGCGGTATGCCTACATTACCCCGCTAGTTCGAACTAGCGGGGTAGTGTAGACATACCCTTACATACAATGCAACTCCTCCTCCTTTATTTATTTTGAATGTATTTCTTCCTGCAATGCGGTCCCTGTTCCTCTAAAGATGGGGGAATCGTCAGAAGCTAATATTCCTAAAGATCATCCTATGTGAAGCGCAGATTCTGTCCATTTTAGCACAGGACTGCAGCCACCAAACTTTGTCCCACCTTCCTCACATACCTGTTACAGTCACCAGCCAAAATTGATTGATGCAGAATAGGACAAAAAAATTACATTTGTCTCATATATACTAGAATGTAGCTTTGTTAATTAAATAACTACCCCAGAATGCTTCTGCATTTGCCCTCTCATTTTCATGAAGGATGGAATTCTTTGAAGACTACAATTACATTGCTTTCTCTGATGCTTAACCTTTCTCTGAGAGGATCAAGCAGAACCTTAGAAAGTGTTATAGGGAGCATGAAGAATCATGGCTTTAAGATATACTTCAGTGGAGCTTGGGGCAAAAAAACTACAGCTGTGTGTCAGAAGTTACTTGACAAGACAGAGAGGCTTACCAGGAGGGAGGTCCTGAGTTCACAGACCAACCCATGCCCCCTCCAAAAATAATAGGAATCATCATAAAAATGAAAATGCAAGAAACATGGAAGTTAGTGCTGTGTGGCAGGGCCTTAGTAAAATTTCACAGACAGGGGCTCTATCACTACATCTTCCCACAGAGTAACATTTATAGTTATTACTTTCTTGCTGCTGGAAGCAAGCCTTTATAGACATTTTGAGAATACATCCAATATAGGAAATGGCCTGTTGTTTTTGCTTTCTTCCAGCTACATTATTGATATTTTAGGAGAGTAATTGAACTTCGCAGTGCTAGCTTGTTTTCTCCATGAACTACTATCTCCTGTTGATAAGTGTATTCTCAGGGCATATGCTAAAGTAACTGTAAATCCTATTCCTAAATGGCACTTGTATTTTATCAGCCTTTATAGAGAAAAAAAGGCATCCTCGCTGTAAAATATCTGGCTGCAGTTTAAATTGTACCGTGGCTTGTCACACATGCACACTGCTATTTCATCGTCTTTTTTTTATCTGAGGCAAGAGACATTTGACTTTTGAAAACAAAGAGTAATGTCTCTTTTCATCATCTTCCTTATAAGAAGGGCTGTACGTATTTTTTTTTTTTGTTACTGAATACCTGTTTCATCCCACATACGCCAGATGTTATACCAATTGCAATGTTAAGTAACAAAATTAAAAAGAGATTTGTAGCACATATAGCTGGGCAAATATTACAAAATAATTCCACGGAAAGCAGTAAGGTCTAGAGGAAAGAGTCCAGGAGTAGATAGTTTAAATCTTGTTTTATGGGCTTGGGCAAATCGTCAATTCACCTTTGTACCTGTTTTCTCAAGCCACATCTAGTGCTGGAAGGTCTAGTAAAGACCCGTTAAATGGAATGCTGAGGGCACTGCTATCAGCACTTGTACTCCTTGTGACATAAGGGAAGTCGACAGGAGCATTTCTCCTGTCGACCTGCCGCTGTGGGGATGGTACCAAAGTTCAGCTTAAGGTACGTCAACTCCAGCTATGCTCCTCCTCCTCTCACTCTCCCCCTCCTCCCGAGTATAGACCTGGCCTCATATGTAAAAGAAAGTTGATATGATGCATCATTTGGGGCTATGTCCCACCAGTAATGGCATCACTACAACTGACTGGCAGGGGGAGGGGAAGAGAATATTTGTCTTCAAAATGTTCATGAAAGATTAGTTTATTTTTTCCTCTTACATAAGAACAGCCATAATGGGTCAGACCAAGCCTCGATTTAGCCCAGTATCCTGTCTTCTGACAGTGGCCAATGTTCAGTGCTTCACAGGGATTAAATAAAATAGGCAATCATCAAGTGATCCAACCCGCTGTTGCCCATGTCCAGGCTCTGGCAAACAGAGTCTAAGGGCCATCCTTGGCCTAACATCCATTGGACATATCTTCCATAAATTTATCTTGCTCTTTTTTGAATGCTGTTATAATCTTGGCTTTTATGGCATCCTATAGGGAGTTCCACAGTGTAACTGTGATATGTTGTATGGAGAAATACTTCTTTTTGTTTTAAACTTCCTGCCTCTTAATTTCATTTGGTGACCACTAGTTCTTGTGTTATTAAACAGAGTAAATATCACTTCCTTATCTATTTTCTCCACACCAATCATGATTTTATAGACCTTTTATCATGCCCACCTCAGTCATCTCTTTTTCAAGCTGAAGAGTCATAGTCTTAATTTCTCCACACACGGAAGCTTTTCCATACCCCAATCATTTTGTTGCCTTTTTCTACATCTTTTCCAATTCCAAAGTATCTTTTTTGTTAATAGGTCAGCCTCATCTTCACAAAAAATTCAAGATGGATGTGTACCATGGATTTATACAGAGGCAATATGATATCCGATCGTTTTTCCAGAAGAGGCTTTTCCACCATTTGACCCAGTCTAGACAGGGCCAGATGGCAGAAAAGCCTCCTCTTTCAGCAGAGCCCTTATCCCTCACGAAACGAGGTATACAGGGCTCCCTGAAAGAGCGTGTTTGCTCTCCACAAAAAAAAGCAGAAGAGCAAACACGTTCCTTGGATGCGGTGGAGTTTTTCTGGGAATCTCCAGTATCCCGGAAAACCCGTGCAGTGTAGACATAGCCCATGTGGCTAACAATGGGGACTCCAGACCTAGCAACAGACAGACAGGAAGCAGCAAGAGGAGTCACAATGCAAGCAGGTATCTTTTCCGTAGTATCACAGAGACATAGTATAGGACAGTTTACATGTGCTTCTTGCAGCCTCCATCACCCTTTCTGAAACGTGTGGCCTCAGAAGGACAAGGCTCAAAGCAAGAGCATGAATGTCTGGGGGGGGCTATTTCAAGTAGGGGTTGCCACTGTAGGTTAGACATCTCTTTCTATATATATATACAAAATGTTTTCCTGTGGAACAACAGAGTGATGCCATCCATGCCCTCTCCCAACCATGCCCTTTCATCTCTGGAGCCAGGCCCCACCCACTGCCAGCCCAGTCCTCTCGGGCAGCCAACTGGAGAGCTGGGGTTGGGGCGCCATGGCCTCGGCCTTCTCCAGCCACCAGGAATAGAGCCGGGCCTGGCACGCGGCAGCCTCAGCCCATCCCTCCCTGGCTACCAGGAGCAGAGCTGGACCTGGCATGATGAGGGTAGGCGGGGCTGGCACAGCCAGGAAGGGAGAGAGAGAAATGACCTGGGCTGGTGTGGACGCGGGGGGGAAGGAAATCAAAAGAACCCAGGCTGTCACAGGAGTGGCCCAGAGGGAGAGAGAAAGGGCCTGGACTAGTGCAGGTGCAGCCTGGGTGTGGGGGGGGGGGAGAGAAAGGGCCCAGACTGGCAAGGGTGTGGCTTGGGAAGAGAGAGAGAGGGCTGGGCTGGCACAGCCTGAGGAGTGGGGAAAGGGATGGGGCTAGCTTGGCTGGGGGCATGTTGGGGACAGAAAGGGCCAGGGCTGCTGCGGCCCAGCCCTCCCTGGTGTGGGAGGTTGGTGAGCAAAGCAAGTAGGGGTTGCAGCCCCCTAATAATCTTTAATGAAAGATTAATTTTTAATTTCTGGAGACTAGGGCAACCCTGGAAAGTTGGCCACTCTAATTCCAGATCACACATTTTCATATATCTGCATCACATAATCTCTCCTTCTGTTTTCCAGAGCTCTCAGCATATACCACAAAAGATTATCCAAGATCAATATAAGTTTGGGGATGTCATCTACTGTGGCTTCACTTTCTATTGCATCCGCTTAATTCGAGCAATTATCAAAAAGCTATCCTTTTGCTGTGCTGGGAGTCAGGTAGGATAAAGACAAAAATTCTGTGCCTGGGGACTGATTTTCAGAGCCAGAAGGGCTATGTACATGCATAGAGGAAGGTGGCATTTTATTCTGATTCTGGGCTCTCAAGAGGAAGAGGGTCTATGGTAAACAGGATGGTTCTGAGCTATGGAAAAGTTTAGTGGGGAAAGAGTAGCCTCACCCTAAGCCTGTGGTCACCAACCAGTAGATCGTGATCTGCTGGTAGATCTTGGAGCCTCTGACAGATGATCCTGACAGGTTTGGTTATGACAAAGCCCTGCTGTGAGCTAGGTGGCACAACCTTAAGCAATGTATGTACAACATAGTATCAGGCAATAACTGACATATAATAGCAAATGAGTGAATAGCACACTGGGTAAGACTTTAGAAAACTGGAACTAATCAAATAGAATGGCAGATAAACAGTCCTTGTCGAGGACCATTTGGCAGCTTTCATGATAACAGAATAATATCTTTCTAAGCTATCAATCATAGTTCTTTTATACATAATGAAATGGGGAAACAGATGTTTATGTTACCATCATAAAGGCAAACCCATAATCCCATGTTATTTCATTTGGCTGGCAAAATGGGCATAATGTACATGGTAAGAAAGTAAGTAATTTAATTACCTCTCAGTGAGGGTTTTGTTGACCAGAGTACCTCAAAAAGCACCATTTGTACGCTTATCTCCATGCAACATCAACTTTAATTGCCAGTTACTTTTGCCTTCAAGCTGACCTGAAAACGCTTAAGGTCCAACCCTGATCTCATGTTGGTGAGAATCAGGAGCAATTTTCTATAGACATCACTGAAGATACACAAGAGTAAAAATGGTAAAGAGAGCTTAGAATCAGGCCCTTAGTTCCATGAATATTTATGACTTAACTCTGCATGTACAGCTTTCGGAATGCATTTTTGCTCCATTTCCAACATTCAGAAAACTAGGACTTTTGGGTCCCTGAGAGATATGCCAAGCAGGCAGTCCAGAAGCTGCCTCCTAGCTCAGCTACACATATTTATAGGCTCCTCAGGGACAGCTTTAGACTTTGGTTTATTCAATATCTTCTCCAAAGATTTCTTGATAGAATAGCCTTATTTTGATCCTACTTCTACAAATGGTTTCATCAACAACTTCCATGAGAGCAGAGAGGTGGTAGGGGAATTAAAAAAGTTACATCTTTAAAGAATGTAATTTAAGGAGGTTAGGCAGAAAAATTGGCATGATTTAGAGATAGCCTGGCTGCGAGGTCCTAGAGAGATGTTTGAGTCAGGCTATGTCTACACAATGGGGGTTTTCCAGGAAACTTCGCCGCGTCCAGGGAACGCGTCTGCTCTTTCACTTTTTTTTGCGGAAGAGCAGATGTGCTCTTTCGGAAGTCCTGTCTTCCTCCTCCCACGAGGAAGAAGGCTCTTCCGAAAGAGGAGGCTTTTCCGAAATTTGGCCCAGTGTAGACGGGCCAAATTTCGGAAAAGCCTCTTCTGAAAAACGTATGCAAATTCTGGAGTGCAATTTGTGTACCTTTTTCCAATAGATCACTAGTGTAGTCATAGCCTCATCAGTCACAGAAGCTAAGGATCAGAGTAAGATGCAGTATGGTGGTATTGTCCACACTGTAAAGAGGTAGGGGAAGGGCTTGAGGAGAAAGACTAAGAGCTGTTTCAGCCATGTCAAGTTTGAGTTGACAGGTAGACATCAAAGATATGTCAGACAGAACTAGTCACTTCACCCTCCCCCCCAGTGCAGCCTCTTTCTGAGGCAGCAAGGTGGGGGAGCAGGAGCTAGTGCTGGGGGGAGCCAGCTTAAAAGCCGGTTCTCCCCTCCTCCTCCCCAGTACCGTCTCCACAGGGGACAGGGAGGACACTAATATATATTCATCATAATTGTAGTTATTACATTGTGCTGCTACAAAATCATCACACTTGTTTAGGCTCCGGTCTATACCATTATTTCAAAATAACAAACAGAGCGTCCACACTACTAAGCCCGTTATTTTAAAATAAGGGGCTGGTTATTTAGAAATAATAACTCCTACTTTGAATGAGGAATAACACTTACTTTGAAATAGTTATTTTTTTTGAAATAGCGATAGAGTGGATGCTCTGCTGCTGCTATTTCAAAATAACTACTCCCCCGAGTCATTCAAAATGCTTACTCACTAGTTCTTTCTGGGTCTGTAAGTTGAGGTAGCGCATCCACATTAAAGGAGCCTGCCTTAGACTAATTTTGAGGCTTGCTTATAGTGTGGACATGCTATTTTGAAATAATTATTTTGGGAGTTATTATTTTGAAATAAGTTATTTTGAAATAATGTCTTAGCATAGTCATGCCTTAGGTAGTCTACCTTCACATTTCTATACATTAGGGGTATGTCTAGACTGCATGCCTCTGCCGACATAGTCAAACTAGGCTACCCGACATAGTCAAAGAAGCCGGGATTTAAATATCCCTGGCTTCATTAAAATAAACATGGCCACCGCGCTGTGCCAGCTCAGCTTATCATTGGCACAGCGTGCGAGTCAAAATGTGGATCGGTTGGCAGGGGATTTATTATGCTTGCTTTGGGATAATGAAAACACACCAGAATGTATTTTACTCTAAATTATTGATATGTACTTTAAACATTAGCTCTATCTTATAGTCATTGATTGCAAATTTAACTAGAGGTCAGAATTTGTAAATTAATGTGAACACTCACTTGGTTTCTCAAAGCACATTTAGGCTACATCTATCCCACATCTTAACAGCAAGCCCATTATTCCAACGTCCCTGTAAACCTCATTCCATGAGGAGTAAGGGACATTTCAGAATAGTGATTTATTTCGAAATCAATGCTGTGTAGACAGCGCCAAATTACAAAATAAGCTATTTCGAAATTGACTCAAAATAAGCTACACAATTTGCGTAGCTCAAATTGAGTAGCTTATTTCAAGCTACAGCTGCAATGTAGACACACCCTTACAAAGTTGAGCTGGTTTTCCAAATTTCAGGCTTGCAAATTTTAGGGAATTTGCTACAATAGCTATCTCTTAGTGTAACTCAGGAGAAGCAGCGCGCTAACTGTCCGAAAGCTATAGACACAGATGAGATGGTGGACAACCCAAATGCACAGGACATAACTTTTATTCTATTATCTGAAGAAAGGTAAGATTGAGGGCACAAAAGCATTGCAATGCCTAGCCCTTAGGTGATCTGTGGTTTAGTGGAATCCTCAGACCCAAGTTAGGCAACCAAGGTCCCTATGTTTTGTATGGGGAGAGTTAGGTGCCTAAGGAAGATATCATCAAAAGTTTGCAGTAAATATGCAGAAGAAAGGAGTGAGGTTAGGCCTAAATTCTCCAAGGCTGCATCTAGATTGGCATGATTTTCCGGAAATGCTTTTAACGGAAAAGTTTTCCGTTAAAAGCATTTTCGGAACAGAGCGTCTAGATTGGCACAGACGCTTTTCCGCAAAAGCACTTTTTGCAGAAAAGCGTCCGTGCCAATCTAGACGTGCTTTTCCACAAAAAAGCCCCGATCGCCATTTTCACGATCGGGGCTTTTTTGTGGAAAACAAATCTGAGCTGTCTACACTGGCCCCTTTGGGCAAAAGCTTTGCGCAAAAGGGACTTTTGCCTGAACAGGAACAGAATAGTATTTCCGCAAGAAGCACTGATTTCTTACAGTAGGAAGTCAGTGATTTTGCAGAAATTCAAGCGGCAGTGTAGACAGCTGGCAAGTTTTTCCGGAAAAGCAGCTGATTTTCCAGAAAAACTGGCCAGTCTGGACACAGCCCAAGTATCTAGGATCTAAAATACATTGATCTAGGATCCCCTCCACTTGCAATTCTCAGTTCTAAATACTCATGTGGAGTCAGGCATTTAAGACAGATCAGCTGTGTCAGTAGACAGAAAAGGAAGAGATTCACACACATAAACACACACACCAGGACACCTAATAGCAAACTGGGATGTGTGAGACCTATTGTGATAATTGGGCATACATTTGTAAAGGAAAGCAATACACTTAAGTAAGGCTACATCTACACTGCAGGCTTCTTGCGCAAGAACTTTTTGCTCAAGAGTTCTTTTTGTTCAAGAGTGCGTCCACACTGCCATGTGCTTTTGAGCAGGAGATGTGCTTTTGCACAAGAGCGTCCATGGTAGTGTGGATGCTCTCTTGCACAAGAAAGCTTTGATGGCCATTTTGGCCATGAGGGTTTCTTTCACAAGAAACCCCCGTTGCCCGTCTATACATGCCTTTTTGCGCAAGAGCTCTTGTGCAAAAAGGCTTATTCCTCATAGAAAGAGGAATAACTCTTGTGCAAAAAGCCCTGTGTTCTTACGATTTACTGTACTTTTTCTTGCACAAGAAAGCACTTATAGTGTGGACGCTCTGCAAGTTTTTGCGCCAAAAGAACTGTTTTTGTGCAAAAACTCTTCAGTGTAGACATAGCCTAAGAGTGCCATCAGAGCTAAAGTTTTTCTCTAAATAAACAAGCTTAAACATTTCTGCATAACATTTTCATAGAGTCTGTAAATATACAGCTGTAACTGTGTAAGTGGACAAGAAAGGAAATGTTTTTGCCACTGTTACTCATTCTGAAGTTACAAGCTGGTTTGTTCCTAAACTTCTTACAAACCTATAATGGTAGCAGCTAAGTTCAGCTGCAAATGAAGAGAGTTGTGAATTCTTAAATTTTATCATCTGAAAGGTTTAATTGTCATTGTTTTTGCAGTATTTAAGGATTTGTAAAGCCCAATTTGGGGATAAAGATTTTGCATACCTTACATTATAACCAACTAGTTCCCCACCACCGCTCTTTCCTTTATATACTTCAACCAAAATAAGATTTTCTGTGTAATTGTGGTTTTATGAACAAGTGTCTGATCCTAGGCAAAGCTGGTTCATGAAAGAGGGATTATGTTGTAATAATCAGGTCTATACATTTACTCTAATTGTGAGCTCAAATATATAAGTTCATAAAATGTTACAATAGCTTATAATAACAAATGCTGAGGGGGGAAAAAGTATGCAAGGGAGACAAAGACTAAATTAGTCTTGACAAAAAGACCTACTGAAAGAATTCAAAGACTCTGTTAAGCTTGTGCTTACTAACCTGAAGTTGTAAAACCAGAAATTAATTAACCAAAATTGGTGTGTTGGTGGACAAAATGCAGCTATTCAACTCCATCATTCACTGTCAGGGTTCTTACGTGATGAGATTGGTAGGGGAAAAGAAATATGAAAAAATATTTGGGGGCTACAGGAGCAAGCTTCACCATCATGGCTTCCACTCCTACCCTTTTCTGGGACCCTGGCCTTTGTCATCCTGGTTCTGAGAGATATTCTGACCACACCACACCATAAATTGGGGGAGGTGATGTCATCTGGATCCTTCTGCACACTACCGCTAAATCCCAACTACCACATGCAATAAAAGAGGTTTGAACTTTACCAGCAGCCACCCCAGCTTCTTCCAACTAACTTCTTCTCTTTTACCCAAACGGAAAGTTATTACCACCTTTAATAGCATCTATGAGATAGTCAGGCATGAGGCTTTTCATTTCTTCTAAAACTCTCCCCTGAAGGTAAAAGGAACAAAATTTGTTGTTAAAATTAAAGCCTGGTACAACACTTGACATTTCAAGTGCTTTAACTGCTTCTTTTCTGTATCTTTAATAAAAGGATAAAAGGATTTCTGATGTGGTTTGCCATGGTACTAAGCAGGCTGAGGTCTCTGTATGCAAAATCATGGAGCTTGTTTAATGGTAGACAGTAACTATTATATTAATAAACTGAAAAAACAACACATGATCTGGTAGTACTTTATAGACTAACAAAACATGCAGATGGTATCATGATCTTTCGTGGGCATAACCCACATAGACCAGTCATCTGAAGAAGTGGGTTGTGCCCCGAAAGCTCATGATACCATCTACATGTTTTATTAGTCTATAAAGTGCTACCAGATCATTTATTGCTTTTTAAGTTTATCCTGTACAGACTAATTTGGCTAACCCCTGAAGCTTTTATGTTAATACCATTCACCCATTTAGTCCCTGCTCTTCCTGAATTGGACTCAAACTCACATCCCAGGAGAGTGTTTTAACCACTAAGAGTGACACATGCTCAGTCTGTGCACCACCTCTCCTTTGTGAAGGGTATCAGTCTTAAGCACGCTCTGAGAATGCCTACAGCACGGGGTCCTCCTGAGATAGTCAGGATAACACCTCGTATGAGAATCCTACTTTGTAGCTAATGGGCTACAGCTAAAGTAAGCTTTGTAAACGCTGCCTTGCAGAAACTTAGATGCCTTGAAGACTTAGGGATGTAAAGGATCAAGCAGCCAAGCTGTGGTTTTGAGATTGACATAGGTGTCTAAATGGAGAACTGAAACACCTAACTACCTTTTTGTATCTATCTCTGTGTATATTTACTGATATTTTTAGATTGTTCCTGAGGGACTAATCTCCTGTTGTTTGCTGTCAGCATGATTCACGGAAGAGTAATAGTGGCTTCACATTAGAAGATTAAGAAAAGTTGAATAGAATGAGGCCCAATTGTCTAGTCCTGCACCTGTAAGTACATTAGATGATAACTGAACAAAAAATAGAGGAATGTTCCAAAGCAAGTAGTACTTTAGAAAAGGTGTACTCTCTCATTTCCACAGGTAGATACTTCCCATTTCTAGCCCTCATTTGTCATGAGATAATGGAGCTTAAGCCTGTCACTAAACATTGCCTCTCTGGTACCATGGACAAAGGCAATTTGTGATTATTGCAATTTTGGGAGAGAGGGTGTTTTGTTTGCTTTTTTATGGTAAGTCTTTGAAACTGATCAGATGTTTGGAAGGTTAGAACAAATTGTGATGGGTTAGCTTACAGAGATCCCCCTGAGACTGTCACTTGAAGTGCTGAAATACCATTGAGTGTGCCTACCTTTCCTTTGGGGTGCCCCATTAGCCTGTCCCTCTGATGCAGACCCTCCAGCTCCCTCCAGAGATGACACAAAGATGGGGTCACCAAAGCAGAGTAATATAGACACTGAGATCAGCTCTGGAATGGTTAAGTCAAAGGGACTTGCTAGAATATCCCAGTACACACCCTCAATGGGACCAGAACCTCATATAAATCCCTTTTATTCTGTATAAAGTTTTACATAAGCATGCTCATATTATCCACCCTCTTTATTATGTAAAGAGAGATATGCAGAGCATACCTCCCCTTCAGGTAACAATTATTTACATTGAGTTTATTCATAAATGAACGTGAATTAAGTATAAAAATTAGGATTTAAGTGATCATAAGAGATAGCAGACAGAACAATGCAGGTTACTAAATGAAATAAACCAAATATGAAAGTTAAGCTTACTACACTAAGGCTACATCTACACTATGAGTTTTTTTCAGCAGAAAATATGAAAATGAGGGACTTATTAGCATGAGTTGTGACATCATTAGCATATTTTCTGCCATTTCTTTTTGCACAAGGGGTTTTTGCGCAAAAAGAAGCAGTGTGGATGTTTTCTTTTTGCACAAAACTCCCGTTTTGCACAAGATCCTATGCCTGTCCATTGTCTCTTTCGAATGGGCTATTACTCTGCATCTCACTGCTTCCTTGTTTTTCCCAATGGGTTGATAATAATTAATTCTATAGTTAATATTCCTAATTTCAGATAAAGACATGGTATATGCATACAAATAGTATATACACATTCAGCAGATTACAATTTTTAAAATGATTATCTTGCATATATTTTCCATAAAGCATTTTCCAGTTATGCATATTCATAAAAAGCATACTTACATAAAGAATGTGAAATGCACCATCACACAAGTTCCTCAAGAGATAGATTTCTGGGCAGAGTAGAGTTAAATGGCCACAGGAGGGTATTAAATGCAATTTATCACATAGTTTTTAATAGCAAATATGTTATGAGTGCATTATAAAATAGCATATATTATTAAGTTTCTCAAAACAAGCTTGGCACAATGAATGACATCTTAGTAGTGTTGTACATTTTCACATTTTAAGGAAACAGATTCATCTGGTTCTTTTAAATAATATTGTTGATAAATAGTATTCTTTTTCTAAAAATATCTTGCTATTGTTCCAACATTTAAAATAGCGTCTGTGCCTTGTTCAATTGTTACATATCTCCATATTAGAAAAATATATTGAGATTTCTGGAACCTTTGGACTCAAGCTGCTTGCTTTACACAAAAATAGTTTTGTTTTCCTGACACTATATTTTTTTAAAATTGAAGAAATGAGGGTCTCACTAATGTTCATTTTTTTCCCCATGTGGTGATGCTTGGAAGAAATTAAATTTGGCAAAACTATTATCTTGCAGTTTTGGCTTCCCTTATGATCGGGTTATTTATTATTCCACTTCTGAAAATTATGTTTACTATGCCATTATTAATAAATAAACTTGGACATATGCTGAGCAATTTAAAAAAACATTTATCTATCTGTCAAAGGCTATCACAGGCTTCCTGTTCACCAAAATTAGTTTGGAATGTATAGTCTTACCAATTCCCACTATGGCTATAATTCTCAAAGTTCTGATGTAAGTTATGGCACAACTTGAAAAATTCAAGCATAATCACCAAAACTAGGCAGTATTCACAGGTTTGTCAAGGGAATAAAGCAAGAGATACTGACTATGAAATGCATTATATATCCTTTTAAACAACAATTTTTTTGGGGATCCATCTAGACTACACCCTTAGCTTGAGAAAAGCTACGCAATTTGAGCTACGCAAATTGCGTAGCTTATTTCTAGTTGAAGTATCCCGAAATAGCACCACAGTGTAGACGTACCCTGAGTGTTAGCAACTGGGCATTGTGATGCCTCACTTAAAATAAAAGGACTAAGGGGGAAAAAATACAAATACAAATCAGTAGTCACCTTCATCTCACTAGGCATCAATTCTTTATAAGTGACCATCTATTTTTCCATTACTGTTCCTACACTGACATTGCAAACAAACTTTTAGAACTTTTGTACTTTTTGGAGTGGAAAGGGGCTGCAATTACAAACTTCAAAAGCATGTTAGGAAAATGACTGAAATGAAAAAGAAATTGGGAACATTTTATACTGAAATTTCCTAGGCAATTTTTCCTAAGTTTTACACAAAAATTTCCATAACTTTGTGTACGTGCATCTTGCATAGCTCTGCTGACTTGTGGTTAACAAGTGCTGTCCCCACTTGATTTTCCAAATAAAAAGTTTCTTTTAAACACACACATATACGAATCCTCTTGACAATGATGGGAAGAAAAACAGAGAGGCTACATCTAGCCTACATCCCTTTTTCGTAAAAGGGATGTAAATTAGACGTATCGCAATTGCTAATGAAGCAGGGTTTAAATCTCCCCCGCTTCATTAGCATAAAAATGGCTGCCGCTTTTTTTCCGCATGGAGCTTTGTCGGAAAAAAGTGCCAGTCTAGACGCTGATCTTGTGGAAAATAAAGCCTTTTCTGAAAGAATCCTTATCCCTCTATTAAACCATCTTGTTAGTCTTTAAAGTGCTATATATTTTTTCCTTTTGTTTTAGCAAGATCAGACTAACACAGTTACCTCTCTATTACCATTCAGTGTGGATGCTCTCTTTTGAATAAGCAGATCACTTTTTCAACGCGCTTTAGCTGTGTAGATGCTCTCTTTCGGAAGAAGTTTCTTCAGAAGATCTATTTCGGAAAAGTTTCTTCCAAAAGAAGCCTGAAGTCTAAACATAGCCCTACATATCAGTGTTATTTCGGAATAACTGACATTATTCCAAAATAACATAGTCCACGTCTACACTGCAAACAGTTATTTCAACATAATGTTGAAATAATGGTGAGGTGGAGGACTTCTTACTCTGATTCTAGTAATCCTCATTTTATGAGGAGTAAGGGAAGTCAAAGGAAGAGTGCTATACCTCGGACTTCCTGCTGTGTAGACAGTGGCAAAAGCCAAAATAAGCTATTTCAATTCTACGCAGTTGACGTAGCTGAAGTTGCATAGCTTATTCCAGCTTTAGCCCTGCTTTGTAGACATACCCAGAAAGTTACTTTTCCCCTAACACTGAATATGGAACTTCATTAAAATAAGGACACAAAGCATTATCTTTACAGCTTGTAAGGATTTGTCCACACAATGCCAAAAAAACCATACCTTTGTGAGCATTAAGATACAAATACAAGAAGATTGTGCTGAGGATGCTTGGGAATAGAAAAATGCACATTTAGCTAATCACGTTTAAAATGTTACAGTTAATCAAGAATTTCCTGAAGGTTTTTGCTTCAGTATCCCAAGGATAAGCAGACATCACACAGACACTTTCAGAAAGAAACATGACTATGAAAGGAATGCAGTGTTGTGATGCTAGAGCAATACATTTACATGTAAAGTGAACCTGTACTTGTCTCAACCCCTTTTCTTTTCAAAGAAATAATTCTAAAAATATCCTTATTGACATTTATGTTTTTTGTAAACACAGTTAAGTCTTCATTCTTTATACCTGGACAACATTTATGGAGGGAAAAAGTTTCTGGCAGATGCAGGGTTCCCGTCAGAAAACAATGAATCTTATAAAGCTTATTGTAAATAGAGGAGTGAGATGGGCCACCAATTAAAGTGAAGGTTTCAGATTGTGACATTCACCAGTGTACACTATTAAAATATCGTTTTGATCCAAACTTATAATATGAAAGAAAAATATCTTCGGGAGAGGCTGGAAAAATGACTCCTTCCTCACAATCTATAATGGGATTTCATTTCCTTTCACTTTGTCTGTGGAACAGACAAGTGAAAGGCCATTCACTGCCCCCATAAGAAAGAGAGATGCAAGCTGCCAGAACACATCAACCAAAAGCTGGGCAGCTCTTTTGGTTCCCTCTTTTGAGGAACATGAACTGTCAAAGGGAAAGGAAGTCAGGAAGCTGAGGGCCCCACTCTGCAGAAGAAGGCTTTTGATTTTCAGGGCTATTCTGAAAACCAATCAGAGGAAGGTGAAGGCAGCCAATCAGGACCAGGCTAGGCCCTATAAGAAGGACTGATGGGCAGCAATAGCTTAGTCTCTCCCTGTCTAGGTCTGGAAGGAAAATGACCTCCCCTGGTCCTGCAAAATCCTTCATCTGGGAAAGACAGGTCTCGAGGTTGCCGGACCACAGAGCTCCAACCTGTAGTAACAGCAGGTAAAGCACTGCCAGAGGAGGGCACTCCAGTTCTGTAAAAAGCTAATTCTCAGAGGACCAGCAGGGAGCACTAAGGCAGTGAGCATAAACCTGTTACACTCCTTCACAGGAGGGATATGAGTTTAATGTTTGAAAAATGCTTTGAGATCTTCAGGTTAAATGCTGCTGCTGAAGGGTGTCGGTTCCAATATATTGATTCCATTTTCAAGCTGTTTTTAAATCATTTAGCTTTATATCACTCTGAAGTCATGGCTTTCTTTACTAGCTGTAAAATGAGATCAATTTGTATATCATAAATGAGGATATAAAAAAACTACTTGCTACTCAGATTCCTTAGATAAATGCACTCATACAAAATATACCTTAACCTTTGTCATCTTCATGTAACATTTGCTTGTCTTTCTTTTTAAAGTGAGACACTATTATCTACCATCATTCTTAACATCATATCACACCATTCCAGAGGTTGTGATATAGCTGGCATAATCATCATTGGTATTTACTGCACTTCACAGCAGATCCACATTAACCATTCAGCAAAAACACAGTTGTAGCATGTTTCAGAGTTTGGCAGTTATTCACAGTAGTTAGATGTTGTTGCAACATCACTTACGTAATCAGTCATTTCACACTGTAATCACGCGTGGTTTTCCAAAAGATACCAACACCAGGATACCTCTCCACCACTCCCTGAGTGAAATTTCTTGATCATTAGAAAATAGTCACATTGAAATATCACAGGGAAATAAAGGACAAAGGTATGACAGGCTGTGTGGTAGACTGATGTTTTAAATTGTAGTCTACCTTAAGGATCCCCCAAAATCTACTCTCCTTATCATAAACTTCTTCAATGTGTGTTTTTCTTTCTATTCTTGTGACTCTTTTAATAAGAATGTGGGTGTATTTATTAGAAATGATATTGTGTATTTATCCGTTATTCATTAATGAAGCCAAATGATCACCCTGTGATGTAATGAGGCACTATTATAACCACAAGGTTTGAAAGAAGTTGAAGCACAGCAGGAGTTATACCAACAATATTTTCAGATGTATCCATTAATTCTGAATGCCACTAGTTTTTTTTGAGGGGGGGAGGTACATAGCTTGACACCCTCAGAGTTGATTTTCAAAGGTGTTGAACATGTGTAACTGTGCTTTAAGTCAACAGGAGTTACACTTGCTCTCACTTCAGGTGAGTTCTATAACTTTTCCTATCTCTACGTGGGGGCAGTTGGTGGGCTGTAAGGGGTTGCGTGCTCCTTTTTTGGCCTACTTGGCCTCAGGGCTGCACAACAGCCTGTGCATGTGTGTGCACATGGAACACCAATACAGAGCACTCAGTCTCATAACGCTCTCACACAGGAACCCCTCAGTCCTTTTCAGAAGGTTCCTGGAGAGACCTGCCTTACTCCCAACTCCGTGACGGTTCACCTTCCCATGACAAGCCAAGGAGTCTGGGGTCAGGGAAACACACAGCCGTGCCGCACACAGCACAGCATCATGCCTGCAGCAACTGCTCCTGGTCACATGCAGAGATGTGGAAGAGACTGATCCTGTGGGAATCTTCAGGGAGGGGAAAAAGAGGGGAACCCAGTAGCACTCTCCCCTGCAAGCATCGTTTGCCACTTACACACACTTCCCCCAACACCACTCCCCCCATTCCCAACTTCTCCAGCAGGCTGGGATAGAAATTATCTCTCTGCAGGATGCTGCCACTGCTAAACCAATGTGTGTGAGACACAGAAGAAAGTTGAGCCACCCCATCTCCTCCCCCCGACTGCAGGCTCCTGGCCTGGCCAGCTTCTCCATGGGCCATGGGTGTAGCGATGCTCCCCGGGGACATCTGTGTCCCTGCAGGAAAGTGCTCACCGTCTAGGCAACAGATGGTTTTGCTCAAAGCACATCACCATTGTCTAAATTGAGACTTTTGGTGTCGGCTCACAGATTAGAGCAAGGCTTCATACACAGTGTCTCTTGGGATGACTGCCTTTGTCACTTTTCTTCACATCTGGGCCAGCTGCAAGCTTGGTGCATCCCCCAACCCATATACCCGAGTTCATGTGATCCACAGGAGGAAATGCACCTGGGAGGACCTCATGCATGAGTAGATGGCCTGCCTGCAGTCCCTCATCCAGGGGCTTGAGGACAAGTGTCAGGAGTGGGCTGCCAACCAGGAGTGCTGAGCCAACTTGGAGGAGTGCCAGGCTAACTGGGAGCAAAGGAAGGTTGCCTAGGACCAGCTAGAGTGCCAGCATGACGCCATGTGCTCCTCCCTCACCTCGATGATGGAGCGCATGGCATCATGCATGGAGTGGGTCACCAGCCACCTCTCCTCCCCTCCCCCTGTACCCTCCCTTTCCTTTCCTAGCCTCCCAAGGAGTCACCAGGGCCGCAGAACACAAGGTGGTGGCACCGCTTGGGCAACCAGTGCCTCCTGACACCCAAAGGCAGCCCCATCCCTGAGCCCCCCTCCCTTCTCTCCCATTCCAGGTTCTTTACCCAGTCCCCCCCCCCCCCCCCCCGGTCTATACCCCCCGCCCCAATAAACAGTCCTGTTTTTTTTTAAATGGTTTTATTATTTGCTCTGAATGGAGGAGGGAAATTGGGAAGGGAGGGTGGTGAAGGGAAGGGTGTGGGAGGAAGGTCATACAGAGAGAATGCAGGGGCCTTTGTGGAGTGGGGAAAGTCTCACAACTGAATTTGCATGAAACTCTCCTTCAAATGCTCTCTGATGTGCACAGCCCCTTGATGCTCTCTCTGAATAGCACTGGTGTCCACCTGCTCAAATTCCCTGGCCAGCCATTTAGCCTCTGCACCACTAACCTGGCAGGAAAGTTTCCCTCTTGCTTTCACATAGGTTGTGGAGCACACAGCAGGCCATCAACAAGAAGGGGATGTTGCTCCCACTGAGGTCCAGGTGGATGAGGAGACTCCTGAACCTCCCCTTTAAACATCCCAATGCACATTCAATGACTGTGCAGCATGTGTTCAGCCTGGTGTTGAACTCCTCCTTGCTGGGGTCCAGGCTGCCTATGTAGGGCTTCATGAACCAGGGGAGCAAGGGGTAACTGCATCACCCAGGATGTCGATGGGCATGTCCACCTTACTGACTGGTGTGGTTGGGAAAAAAAGTGCCAGTGCGCTTCTTTCAGAACAGACATGAGTTCCAGAAGATGAGGGGGTGTGCCTTTCCCAACCAGCCGATGTTGATGTCAGTGAAGCATCCCCTGTGAGACGGAGATGGAGAAATACCCCTTTCTGTTGATGAAGACAGAGGCCTGGTAGTTAGGGGTCTGGATGGGGATATATCTATGGCCCACATGGGGCTGTGGATCCATGGTTTCCCCCAGAGTTGGGGAAGTCCATGGCAGCAAAGTCATCAATGATGCTGTTCATGTTCCCCAGAGTGATGACCCTCCGTAGCAGCACCTGGTTGATGGCCTTTGTTACTTGAATGTTCATGGCCCTGACTGTGGATTTCCCATGCCAGACTGGTTCCTGACAGAGTGGCAGATGTCCAGCGTGGGAGGCTTCCACAGGGCGATGGCCATGCACTTCTGCATGGGGATGACGAGTTGCATGCAAATATCCTGTCACCTGAGGCAGGGGCAAGCCACTCTCAGAGCTCCAGAAAGGTGGCCTTCTGCATTCGGAAGTTCTGCAACCACTGCTGATTGTCTCATCCCAGCAGGACGATCCGGTCCCACCAGTCCAAACTGGTCTCTTGCCACCAGAAGCGGTGTTCTGCGGCGTGTAGGGGATTGAGGAGCATGCACAGCAGCAGGAGTAAAAGGACCTAGGTGAGTAGGGTCTGCTGTCCCCACTGGGGTTTGTTTGGCAGGTCCTTGTCCTAGTCCTGTTGGAGCAGCATGCAGGCAGTCTTGAAGTACTGTGCTATGAGGCACAGCACAAGGCCTGTGAGCCTAGCACCGATTTCCAGCAGTTCTGGCTCCATGCTGTAAGTGCTGTGGCATCCGCAAGGGCAACCAGAGCTCACTGCATCCCTTTTGTGTCCTGTGACGGGGGAGGCAGTGGAGAAGTGGCTTGTGAGACCTGGTCATAGTGAGGAGCTCCTGTGTCTCAACTTGTGTATCAGCTAGTCTGACCGAGCAGCTACTGGAAGTATCCACCCTCCTGGTACCCTCACAAAGTGCTTCCAGGGGCTCTAAGTCAGAGGCAGGCTGCAATCAGTGTGGACATGCTATTTCATTTTTATTAAATTGAGAGTTATGTTGATTTTAATAATTTCAAAGTAAGTTCCCAGTGTAGACATGGTCTTAGAGTCTCAAAGGGGGTAGATAACTTTTGCTCTAACATGGTCGTGGCCCACTGCTCTTTATAAAACACACAGTGGCTGATATATACCGACCAATCCAAAGAGGCCTGTTTTCCCATACCTTTACAGAAAAGACTCATCTTGCTATTTGTCACTTTTGACATAGTCACTGGCTCAGGGCAATGGAATGTTGTCAAGGGCCCCAAAAATTCATTTCTTACATCAATGCTTGTCTGTCTAATGCAGTGTTTCTTAAACTTTTTAAGACTGAGGAACACCAGACAACATTTTTTTTATGGGGAACATCAAGGAATTTTTGTTGAGAAAAAAAAAGGAAGCTTGCCCCTTTAAGGGTGGCCATTCTGCAGGGAAAAGTTGTTGACCAAAAAATTAAGCCCCCAGGGAAATATTGTTGAGGAAAAAAATTAATAGTAATTAATTAAATAAATAATGGAGGCTTGTCCCTTTAAGGGCAGCCATTTTTAATTCTGTTCGCTCCACAGCACACCTTCAACTGCCTCGCAATACATCAGTGTGTTGCGGAACACACTTTAAGAAATGCTGGTCTAATGGAAGCCTCTGGAATAACAAGCCATCAGTTTCTGCAAGGTGTTGATGCCATGTAGAGGAGCTCCTGTTTTATCCAACATCGCGCCTATTCCTATTATTCCAGGGAAGCAATTTTGTTATAAAGAAATGGTTTGTTATTTTAAAGCCTTGCCAGATAAACCCATGAAAAAGATTCATTGGGAAACGTGGCAAGACTTCTGAGAAGGAAACTGTGCTGCTAGCTTAATTTCTTTTGTTTTATAGAAAGGGCCAGGATTTGGCATGAGCAAAAATCTATAAAGTCATTTGTCAGGCTCAGCTTGCATCAGTATGATGCCTTCAAGAACTGACTGCTTTACCTCTTGTATACTCAGATGGGGAAGAGATGTTGCTGCTTAAATCCTAAACACTGGGGAAGGCACAAAATGCACAAATTGGAGTTGTTGATAGAGAATTCAGGGACATTTAGAAACAGGAACACAATGTATAAGCAAGGTCTGAATGAATGTTTCCCTGACAGCTAGCTGGGGGAGAAACTTGGGTGTATTTGTATAAATACAGTGTGCTCCAGCTCTGCTTTAGCAATGCAGTGGTGTCAAAGTGATCAACTTTGGCTGATGTTGGGTACAAATCACCTTATTACTGAAGGCTGGGGGTAGTGAAATGGTGCCAATGTTATAACAGATATGGGACTAAAGAGAAGCTAAAGATTGTGCTTAACCTGTCCCAAATAAGGCGGGGGGAACACCCTCATTTGAAACAACCTCATTAAGCCAGGGGCTCAAATGTTAGAGCCCTGTGAAGTTAAGAGGGGTGGGAACAGGTATTCCAACCAGGAGGCCAAAACTCTCACCAAGGGTCATCCCTAGATGGGTTAAGCCTGTTCCTCTCCACTGTTCACAGAACAGAGTGAATAGGCTTCCTTAGGAGACTCTTTGTTATGCTAAATGCTCAGTCAGAGCTGAAAACTGTTGTGATGGGACTGTTTCTGTCCTGCCTGCTGTGAGCTAAAACATCACTGAGAGCTGGACTCATTTGAGATGGGGCAGTGTTCCTGCCCCGTCTGCAAAGAGCTGAAAATGTCTAAGAGGCTGATGTGCAGAGGTCACAGCAGAGAAGCAGGTGGCAGCAGAAGGCAACTGACAACCAGCTGATGAATGAGTGGCTGGGAAGGAGAGAAAGCCAGAAGAGCAGCCAGCAGGGTGGTGGCAGAGGCGGACAATGAGTGGCCATCAGAGTGGCCAGTGGAGAGGTGCAGCAGGAGCAATGAGCAGCCAGCAGGGACAGCTGTTGAGCAGTTAGCTCAGGGGGCCTGAGCAGTGGAGCCAGTAAGGTGTCTCTTTACCCCACTTGGGGGGGATTCATTTCTTACAGCAATGCTTGTCTGTCTAATGGAAGCCTCTGGAATAACCAGCCTTCAGTTTCTGCAAGGTGTTGACGCCATGTAGAGGAGCTCCTGCTTTATCCAACATCGCGCCTATTCCTATGATTCCAGGGAAACAAGTTTGTTATAAATAAATGGTTTGTTTTTTAAAAGCTGTCATGACCATGAGAGATGGGCAGCAGCCTGGGGACTAAGTGGTTAACTGTACCTAGCCAGGTATCTGCTCAGCCAGTAGAAATGCAGATAGGGATTTCAAACTGAGACAAAGGAATTGTTGGGTTTTTCTCTCCTTTGTCTCAGGGGCAGTTTCTCTCCAGTTACTGAGGGAGACAGACATGTCTCTCTCCAAGAAAAGACTCTTTACCATCTGTAAGTAGGGTAAAGTTTAGATAAATCTGTTAGGTTTTATTGTTTTATAGTTTAGGAATGGGAATCTGATGTCTGTGCATTCAAAAATGGGTTTTTCTCTCCTTTGTAACTAAGTTTTGGCCCATGGTGGAATTCCCCAGGAGTTTATTAATTGGTGATTTTTCCATCTAGTTATTATGCTTATAACAGCAGTATTGTGGTGATAATAAAAGTTCTTTCTCTTTCTTTTTTTATTAACCTGGTATTGGTTAATTTTTTGTGTCATGGTTTTACTTTAGGGCTGAGATTTCCCAAAAGATCTCTTCCCTGGTTTTCTTATCATTATTTGGGTGGTGGCAGTGGATTTTTATCCCCAAAATCTAGGTTTTTAAGGTTCTGGAGGGAAGTTTTATACCAAAGTCTGGAAAGATAAGGTTTTGGGGTATTTTTGCGGGCCCCCACTTCTGCATTCATTATGCCAGAGTGGGGATTGGGCCTTGACAAAAGCCTTGCCAGACAAGATTCATATGGAGACATGGCAAGATTTTGGGAAGAGAAACTGTGCTGCTAGCTTAATTTCTTTTGTTTTATAGAAAGGAAATATCTATAATGTAATTTGTCAAGCTCAGCTTGCATCAGCGTGATGCCCTTGAAAACAGACTGCTTTACCTCATGCATACTCAGATGGGGAGGAGAGGCTGCTGCTTAAATCCTAAACACTGGGGAAGGCACAAGTTGCACAAATTTGGAGCTTTAAATAGAGAATTCAGGAACATTTAGAAACAGGAACACAATGTATGCAAATTATTTAGGCTTTCCATCCCTACACTATCTCTCCTCTAAGAAATGGGTTATTAGTTTTTCTCAAGCTTTATTGAAAGAAATCCCAGACATTGCAGTGTAGATGGTCAAGAGATGGTAGCCAGTCATATAAAACGACATCCTTTAGATATGGAGCTGAATCAAGAAAAAATAGCCATGTTCTCAAAGGCAGTAACAAGCATGAAATAAGTGATGCAAGTCTACGTATCTAGTCATGTAAATTGGTGCAACCAGTTTTATCATCAGCCTTCCAAATCTTGTTCACCTGACTTTTAAGTTTCTTACCAGGCAGTTTTAACTATACATTTTCTCAGCGCTGTAGGGGTCAACTCCTTATATTGAAGTCATTAGCATTTAGGGATCTATACTTCGCAAGACATGCTTCAGAATAGGGAACCAGTAATAGGGAAGCTTTCTTTGTGCATCATTCAGAATACTTTCCATAGCCACTTAAACTTCTTAATGACAAAAGAGAAAGATACCAGAAGAGGGTAGTAAACTACAGAAAGAAAGCCCCTTCAAGTTGGAAAAATAACTTTATAAAAATTAAGAAATGAAACTTGAGGTAGGGCAGTTAGGTTACATCTACACAGCACCCTACATTCGAAATAAGCTACACAAATTGCACTACGCAATTGTGTATATTATTTGGTTTAAATTTCAAAATAACACACTATTTCGAGACATTCCTTAACCCTCATTATATAGTGGTGATGGGACTCACCAACCAAAAGCTAGCTTCTTATTTCCATTTTAATAGTATTCTGTGTCTCAGATTTTATAAGGCTATTGGACCAAATTGTGGCTTCAGTTACACCTGTATAAATCAGGTATAACTCCATGGACTTCAGATAAATTATTTCATATTAGAGTGAATTAGAGAACAGAATTTCCATTCTGCCACAAATTCTGATATTTCAGGGTGAATTGGAACAAAGGAGTAACATTCTGAATTGTTCCACCAATCAAAAATTCTGTGATTTGGGTCCACTAAAAACATTTCATTGTTAATATTGAATCATTTCATTCATCTGTGTCAAAATACTTCCTTTTGGTAAGATAAAAATGTATAGTTTTGATAATGTTGATTCATTTTGGTTTTACTTGTATGTTATATTAAAACATTAAATATTACATATAAACACAATCTGATATTAAAAATATTGTACAATAATATAAAAAGTCAAAAAAGAGTAAAAACAATAGCTAAAATGAAATTTTTCAATACTATCTGAATGAGAAAGTCAGCATGATTTGTTTCAGCTTTTTTTCAAACTTCATCAAAATTGACATGTTCTTACAAAACGTTTCTATTTCAATGACACTGCATTTTTTGATGGACAGCTATTCCACTGAAAATTTTTGACCAGCTCTGATCCTACTAAAATGTGACTGACAGCATAATCTATCCATTGAAGGGAGGGGAAATAATGGGTCTGATTCTTTGGTCCATTGAAGTAAATAGAGTTACAGTGGCTTAATAATAGCACAACAGAGTAGAGAATCAGGTCCAGAGGCCCAAACCCATAGACTTTATCTCACAGTCAGTATAACAAAAGGGACATAGAGAGAAGGGTTAACTTTTCAATTGCTGTAGCAGAAAGGATCTAAGAAAATGGACTTATGCAGCAGACCACAGAATTTGATCCCTCAGCAACAGAGTGGTTAAGGTCACCTAGGCTGTATGAATATGCTTGGATTACTTGTTCCTAAAATAGGAAGAACTACGTATTTATTACTGCAAGTTCATAACCTTTGACAAGTTTTGATATCCCCTACACTAACACATACCGTATGAATGTCTGAAATATGGATTACTTCCATATCTAGCATTGCATAGTACATGTCACCTTAGCAGTAGACTAAAGTCATTCTCCATGTTGCATTCACAGTGCAACTTAGGAGGCAGAAATTGATTCTCCACTCATGCAGAACATTTTAGGGCATGTGGAACTGATGGAATGATTCATATTTCCAAAATTATCATGTTTCCTCCTCCTTTACTGTGCTCCTCAAACAGTTCATTTTAATGTTAGCATCTTAACAACATACCTGAACTGTAAGTTTTTCATAGACTCAGAAGTACGTGTTGGCTTCTGTGGTGAAGAATAATATAAATTCCTCTGTTCACAGGCAGAAGACTGAGCCCAAATTTCACCTTCAGTAACACCCATCCAACTCAATTGATTTTAATCTGGGTGTAACTGGAAGCAGTTATGAGCCTGTGGAGATGGAGGAACGTCTGTCGAAGCAGCATAATTGTAGCCTTGTGCCTCCAGCATAGCAATGATTCTCAATACACCTTTTAAATAAACAGGATCACTTACATAGCCATTAGCACTACAGTGATAGCATTTGTTAATCCACATTTGTAGCCAAAATACATCTATCTCTGTCATGGGTGCACCAGCAGAGGAAAGCTACTCTGCCCATTCTTACTTAGCCCACTTTCCACAAGTAGAAACTATTAGCTTCTCTGTCACAATGCAGAAGCTATTCTAACTTCTGCAAGCTAACAGTGGTCACCAAAGGCATGTCTACACACCACCCTTACCTCAAAATAAGCTATGCATAGCTTATTTTGAATATATTTCAAAAGAGCATATTTCTTAATTTGGCATGGTCTACACAGCGCCAAATTTTGAAATAAACCACTATTCCAAAATGTCCCTTAATCCTCATGGAATGAGGTTTACCGGGATTTCAGAATAACATGCCCATTATTTCAAAAGATATTTTGAAATAACCGGCTTGTTCAAAAGACACGGAATAGCTATTTCAGGACACCAGAAGTATTCCAAAATAGCACTGCAGTGTAGACATATCCCAAAAGATAACAAGTTTTGCAAGCTCTGGCCTCACCTCTTCTCCTATATAAACATATCTGGTTCCCTCCCCACAGCTTCTATCACTATGCCTACTGGGTACTCACCTATGCTGGGGAAATCTTCAGCAGAGGCTTTGCAAGCAGCACTCCATTTAAGAATCTGAGGGTGCAAAACATGCTAGAGAATATGCCCTGAGAATTGATGGTCACACCTAAGCCTTTGTAAAACAAGGCATTTGGTGCTCAAGATGAAAAAGCTGCACCACTGAGCTAAAAAAATCTTAACCATTCCATAATTATCAACCACCTATAAGAGGAATAATACAGATAATAAAAGCCATGTTTCACAGCATAATGATCACTATAGGTTATCAGGTAGGAGTAGCATTTTAAATTTGGCTAAGTGCACTAAAAGGCCTTCTTCTGCATCAGTTAATGCACACTAAACAGAACAATTATATGATTCCATGCTGGAAGTCCTGTGCATAATTTGGTGAAATCTAAAATTAACCACAGAAATATGCTTAGCTATTTCATAATGTCTTGGTACTTCTCTTATGTATATAACCAAAAGTAAGTCCTCCATCTCCATAGAAATACTTGTAAGGATGTGGTAGAAAGAGCAAGGAACCTCTTTAGAAATGAAGAGCAGAATATATTTAAAGCAACCAAGTAAATCAATGCAAACCACAAGAATGTACAGTACAGCAAACTAATTCAGAGTACATTTCAGAAAAAACTATGGTTTCTAAATGACTAGTATCAAAACATCAACATTCACAATTTTAAATACTTTATGCATATGTCTGTTTTAGATAGATGTTGAACAATAAATTATAAACATTTAGACAACTGTAAAGAATTGATATGAATGTTCTGAATGTAACTTTACAAATCAGTAAAAATTTCTTTATATGAACTTTGGATAATTATAATGCTGCTAATCTGGAACAAAACTATACTAGAAAAGCTCATTTATTTTAACTAATCTGTAAAAAAATCATTTTTACAACTGTCAGACAGAAAACCATCCATATGGATATAAACATAATATCATTATTTATTCAAAACCAAAAGGATCAATCAAGAACTTTAAAAATAAATGTTTTTTCAATCATTTATTTGGAAATGCTTCATCTTCACAAATTCAATAAACCTCTGAAGCTCTGGCTACAAAGAAAAGACAGAAGAAAAAATGACAGGTGCAGGAACCGTTTGTATAGTGGGGATGCTGAGAGCTATTAAACCAAACTGAAAACCCTATGTATAATTGAAATCACTTCAAGCCAGAGGGTATAGCCCCATGTTCATAGCCCAGCACCTGTGAAAAAGGTAGCTAACACTCTGAAGATTTAAAAATGAAAGTTTTGATTTTCCATATTCACGGTGACTTACCTCTTCTCCTTTAAAAGCCATAAAACTACTTGTGTCGATGTTATTCTGAAAAAATGCACCAAGCTACAAAGCTTGTACACAATCAATATTTATTTATTTAGTTGTGAGTTCTATACTTAGATTTCACCAACAAAGCATCAAGTGTGAATTCCTCAAGCATTGTAACAACTCTGTCAGGAAGTCACAAACAATCTGCTTGGGGACTATGGTCCACCTTGCCACCTAGATGCAGTTTGGAAGAATCTGGGGTATTTTAATCAGTCACCTATAAAGCACAAGTCAGTTTTCTGAGGTTACTCCATGTTATGCCAGAGGTGACTCCATGTAATGCCAGCCTCCAGCCAGCCACAGGATTGCAACAGGCAGAAAAGGGGCATCACACCATGCATGTGGATTTATCAATGAACAGATATTTTTATTTGATAATCCCAGGTGAAAATCAAGCTGTCTGGAGTGACTGAGAGCATGATTACCAATCACAGGGAAAACTGTTAAGAAGCAGGGAACAAATCCCAAACTAGTTGTGCGTTCTATATTTAGATTTCACCAAGCAAGCATATAGTATTAACTCCTCAAGTATTATAACAGCCCAGTCAAGGAGTCTGCTTGGAAAGGCTTTGTGATAGTCTCTTACACCAAGAATCACACTTCCAGTACCAAAGGACCAATCACTTACTGCAGCTCAATTCAACCTTAGTTTTCACACCAAAGAAAACAGTTGCTGCCAATTCAATAATAAACTACCTAAAGATTTATTAACTAAGAAAAATAAATAAGAGATATTTACAAGGTTAAAGCTAGTAAATGTACATACACAAATGAAGTACACAGGGGGGTAGCCATGTTAGTCTGTAACTTTAAAAATGAGTAGCCCTGTGGCACTATGGGCTATGACTACACTTCCTGGCTATTACGAAATAAGCTATTTTGAAATAATAACTCCTGAATTAACTATTTTGAAATAGCACATCCGCACTACAAGTCCCCATCAAAATAGCACAGTATTATATTGAAATAGAGTGTCCACACTTATTGGAGCCAGAATTGCATTTAAACACCCCCGAAAGCGCTTTAGAGAGGGCATCAGGACAGCTGTCACTTCCTATAGCTGCTTCCTGAGATTAGCTGAAACTCATGCTTAAAGGAGCTCCCGTCTATGGCTGTGTCTTAGACTCTTCTCCATTTTCTACCTCCTTGAGTAGAACTCATACCACGTGCTCTGGTTGCCCTGGAAGACACCACAGCACTGCCAGCATGGAGCCAGAGCTGCTGCAAAGCAGTGCCAGGCTCTTTGATTTTCTGCTGCACCTCCCAGCACAGTTCATGCAGACTTCCCTTGTGGTGCTGCAGGAGGACAACGACCAGCCTGGAATAAGGGACCTCCTCACCCAGGCCCTAGCACTCCTCCTACACCACATTCCCTTTCATCCTCCCCTGCACATCATGCACCACCACTTCTGGCACCAGGAGGCCCAGTTCCAACTAGTGGAACCGCATCATCATGGAGTGGTGGGATGACCAGCAGTGGCTCCAGAACTTCCTCATGCAGAACATCTTCCTGGAGCTCTGAGAGTGGCTCACCCCGGCCACAGGACGCCCAGATGAGTCCCACTATTCCCCTCCAGAAGCATGTTGCCATCACACTCTGAAAGCTTGCCACGCCAGATAGCTCTGTCAAGAACCAGTTTGGTGTGGGGAGATTGACCATTAGGGCCATGCTCATGCAGGTTTGACTCTCTTACTATTTTAATAGGAGGGTGGTGAAGCACTGGAGTTCGCTATGGACAGGGGTGGAATCTCCCTCTCTGGAGGTTTTGCAGGTTGGGGTTTTGGGGGTTGCTCCTGGTGTAGAAAGGGACTTGGACTCGGGGAACCCTCGAGGGTTCTGACATCCTGTGATTCTATATTTCTATGATTCTATAGGTGGTGAAGGCCATCAACACCATCCTCCTGTGCAGGGTCATCATCCCAGGCAACATGGAGCCCATGATTGCTGGCTTTGTTGCCATGGGCTTCCCCAACTATAGAGGCTGGACATTGATGGCACCCACATCCCCATCCTGACCCCCGACCACCATGCCTGTAACTATATAAATAGAAAAGGGTATTTTTCAATAGTGGCCCTCGAGGACCAATGGGTCAGGTTCACAGACTTATATGTGGGTGGTTGGAAAGGCTCATGATGCCCACGTGTTCAGGAACTCCAGCCTCTTCCAGAGGATGCATGCTGGCACATATTTCCCCAACCTCACCATCAGGATCAGTGAAGTGGACATGCCCATCTGAATCATAGGAGACACAGCCTACCCCTTGCTTCCCTGGACAAAGAAGCTCGGGACCCCACAAAAGAGTGCTTCAACAACAGGCTCAGCAGGTGCCACGTCATTATGGAGAGTGCCTTCGGCTGCCTCAAGTGGAGGTTTTGAAGCCTCCTTGCCCACTGGGACCTCGGTGACCAGAACATCCCCCAGATAGTGGCAGCCTGCTATGTGGTCCACAACCTTTGTGAGAACAAGGGGGAGACTTTCCTGCCAGGGTGGGGGGCAGAGGCTGAGTGGCTCACCAGGGCTTTTGAGCAACCAGGCATGGCTGTCACCCAGCAAGCCCATCAGGTGGCTCTGCTCATCCAGGAGGCCTTGAGAAAGAGTTCCAGCCAAGACCACCTGTGAGATTCTCCCCCAGGCCTCCCCACAAGGGGCCTCTGCATTGCCCCTGTATGCCTTTCCTCCTCCATCCCTCCCTTCCCCTGCCCTCCCTTCCCACCTTCCCCTCTTCACCTGCAGATAAAATAAACTAGACCTTTTGTTTGAAACAATAAACTCAGTAACTTTTATTGGGGAATATATAACTGAGGAGGGACTGGTAAAAAAACCTGGGAGGAGGAATTGTTAGGTTCCCCCCTTTTCTCTCCACTCTGCTCATCTGAGGAAGTGAGTATTACCCATGAAAGCTAGTCTCTAAAATGCTTCAGGATCACTCCTTGTTTTTAAATAAAGTAGTCATTGGTTCCAAAAGCTTCCATAATAATCCAAGCAAATCACTGGGGATCTTTTGTTTATGCTTAGTAATCCTTGTTCCTCAGAGACCAACAAGCTCAAAAATACATTTTTTTTATTCTCAGGGATTTGTGTTCCCTTCCCTTAGAGTTCACACTGAGATGAGTCCACATGCACTGCTCCCACACACACACGCGCACGCAAAGAGGAGACATCAGCAAAGAATTTGTTCTTTGATGTTTTACAATGGCTCATTTGTTTTCAATGGGTCTTCTTATTGGTTAATAACTAACATTTTGTGTAGGAAACTACTATTCCACCCTTGGTAATGCTTCTCTTCTGACTGTTTTTGAGTTACACAGTTAGGCTGTGTCTAGACTGGCCAGTTTTTCTGGAAAATCAGCCACTTTTCTGGAAAAACTTGCCAGCTGTCTACACTGGCCACTTGAATTTCCGCAAAAGCACTGACTTCCTACTGTAAGAAATCAGTGCTTTTTGCAGAAATACTATGCTGCTCCCGTTCGGGCAAAAGTCTTTTTCTGAAAGACTTTTGTGCAAAAGGGCCAGTGTAGACAGCAGAGATTTCTTTTCCGCAAAAAAGCCCCGATCGCAAAAATGGCGATCGGGGCTTTTTTGCGGAAAAGCGCATCTAGATTGGCCACGGACGCTTTTCCACAAAAAGTGCTTTTGCGGAAAAGCGTCCTGCCAATCTAGACGCTCTTTTCCGAAAATGCTTTTAACAGAAAACTTTTCTGTTAAAAGCATTTCCGGAATATCATGCCAGTCTAGACGTAGCCTGAGGGGTTTACAATGAAAACCCTCAAAATAACCTTATAACATGGGATACCGATCATATAAATGAGATTACTACATACAGCATCCTACAAGTATTTCATTCTTATAAACATCATTTTAACAATGCTAGCACACAACTGAGTCATGTGTGCTAGCATTGGGTTTCCAGCTATATTCTGGTCAATATTCAACTTAGGCATAAGGGCATTGGTATGAGTTGGCATTTGGTCTGCCACCATCACACCAGTTAACACAGAGGTTTATTTACAGTTGAATGGACTGTGATATTCACCATTTTCTTAGGTACAGTTGTTCACAAAAGACCTATGTATGGATGAAGGAGGGTAGGGGTCATGTTGTCCAAAACCAAAAAGAAAGTGATTCTGTTTAAGTAATTCATCCTTCTGGTTACACATTTCCAACAGATCTTTCAATTGATTTAATGTGGCACTGGATTTGACTCACTATTATTTCTGATGGACGACCTCATTTATTTCAGAACTAATGGGTGAGAGTTAGCTCACATTTTTCCATCTTCGCTGACAAGAAAATAACTTACAATTGGTATATTTAAGAAATACACTGAAAACAAAAAAATGGAATGATGCACCAAAGGATAAATCATGAACAGGATTTATAGTGTAGAAAAATGATGTTCTTGCAAAATATATAGATATATCACTTGCTTGCAATGACTAATATAGTCTAAGTGCTGTTCAGAGAGCTACTACTGCATTTTTACCTGAGTTAGAGCATCACCAATCACAACCTGAACCTATATTCTATTGTAAGTGCTGCAGTGATTAAAACCCCATTGTCCATAGAGCCAAACAGCAGGAGAGACCGCTTCTAAGTAGAGAGGTTATCTGTTTGACATTACTTTATAATGAGTAACAGGTATAAATTATTATTCCTTTCCTACTTACTGTCTGTTGTAAGAGTTACTGTGAAGATTAATTCTTTCGGTAACACTGTGCATGTGATTACAGTATCACATTAGCAGCACAATGATTATGATCAAGAAGACACTTCTGTTATAATCCCTCATTTCAGATACTCATAAGTTTTTAAGGTGAGGAAAAAAACAGAAAACGATTATATTCTTTCCCTTCAAATTTACCATGTTTTTGACCCCCAGCCTAAAGACAAACTTTTTTTAATATAGTTCATTGAGGTGATAATTAAGATGCCTGAGCATAAAAACAGTGGCATTTTTTTTCTCTACACCTCAGTATCAGAATTTATTATCTATGCACTTGGATAACTCAAAATTGGCTTTTTAAAGCTTCAGGGCCTGATTCTTAGTCTTCTGGGAGGTCAAAAAACAACCTTAAAGCTGTCCAGCTGAGGTAGCTAAGGGTTCCCTTGGCTTGGGGGAAAACACTGGATGGAAAAAGCTGAGGTAGCTGACTGTCAGGATCTTCTAATTTGTGCCAGGGGTCACAGCAGCCTCCAACCACCCCTAGAATGCAGGAGGGAGAAAAAGGATCATAAGATCAGATCTGCTTCTGCTCCTTCAGGTACACTGAGCTAAGTTTAGGAACACCTGAAAACTTAGTCCTCACACTGATCCAGGAACAGATTATTAGCCAGGATAACTTTTGATGTGCATGCAGAAACAACGAGAAGTGTGACAGGCATCTGACGAAGTGAGTCTTTACACACGAAAGCTTATGCTCCAATAAATCTGTTAGTCTATAAGGTGCCACTGGACTTCTCGTTATTTATGCAGATTCAGACTAACATGGCTACCTCTCTAATAGTTGTGTATGCAGAACATTGTTTTACCAATCAGGACATTAAAAGTATTTGTGTAAAAAAATCCCAATGACAAAGTAAAACCAATTAATCCTCTCCATGTACCTGGCCATAACAGGCACCTGGGGCAAAATGTGCCTTCAGTGCTTTCCATATACTAGATACATCACAATAAAGTGCTTGTATTTTAAGAATGCAGCTGAATTCTACTACAGCAGAGCTATTGTTAGCTAATCAAATCAGGCAACTCAGGCCTGATTTCAGTTAATTTAAGAAGATACAAGGGATCTGAAAGGAGGCCCAAGTTTAATAAGGGAAATAGAGTTTTCCCATCCTCACCAATCTTTGTCCACAGAAAAGAGGTGCCTCCTCTCTTAATCCTGATTCAATACAGAAAGTCCCATTGACACTGCTCTCAGAAAATATGAGGAGAGCATAATCCCCTATGAACCCCATTAGCACAACTGTGTTAATAAATAGAGAGAGAGAAAACTGCACAATCTGAGCTGCTAGTTCACTCCTGGTTTGGGGTCCTACTCCCTGGAGTTGTATAAAAGGAGAACAATCTCTCCCTCCCAAAGTGATAGTAAGCAGCTGCGCTCCCATGTCATGCACCAGTAACAAACTGGTTGGCTGAGGGCAGGGCTCTGGATGCTACCAGCAACATGGGTGATATGGCCACAGCTCACCCAGGCTCCAGCCTCAGTTCTCCAGCAGCTGGGCAGCATGGTTGCCTCACTCTGGCCAGTCCCAGTCAGGTAGCTCAGTGGCCTCAAGTTCTACACACACAGCCCCTGCTCTGAGTCCCCTGCCCCTCCCCATACACACACACACTCCACAACCCCCTGCCCTGACTCCTACATCCTCCAGCCCCTCCACCTCCCTTACTGAGCCCCCCATTCCTGCCCTGACTCCTACACCTCCCACAACCCAACCCCCTACCCTGGCTCCTGTACCTTCCAGCCCCTCCACACTCTTTCCTGAGCCCCCCACTCCTGCCCTGACTCCTGCATCTCCCACAACCCAATGCCCCACCCTGGCTCCTGCATCACCCCACATCTCCTGTTCCCTGCCCTGAGTTCCCACACACACACCCCAGTCCCCTGCACTGAGCTTCCTACACTCCATCCTACACTTACATTTCTTACAGGAACTTTCCTATCACAACCCCCCACAGCCTCCTGACCTCTCCTGCCCCCACAAGGGGGTTATAATAGGACAGTACCACTAGGAAAATATGTTACTTTTAGCCCTGCACCCAAAACTAGACGACTTATTTTTTGTTAAGAAATACAGTGTTTACTCTTGGAATAGATTTTAAATGTAATACAAACATGTTTTATCTATATGTCTTTAGAACAGCAAGAGCAAGCACTTACATTTCCTTCTTAATCAGCTTTTTCCAGAAGACAGATGTTATAAAGCTCCAAAGGATACGGTGCCTGTCACAGAAAGTTGCACGCCAAAAGCTGATACAGCAAGACAATGAATGAGTGAACAAATCACTCTCTGAGGCCCATATGAGAATTGTGGGGTTTGCCTCTAGTGAGAAATACAATATGATACAAGTCTTAAGAACACATGAGCTGACACTTACAGTGCGTCTAGACTGTAGGGGTTTTTTTTATGGTGGGGGTTAAAAAAAGGCTGTTTTTCCGAAAAAACTTCACTTATGTCCATACTGCTATTGAGTTCTTTCGAAAGAAAATTGAACGAATGCAAGGGGTTTCCCGACATTGGTAAACCTCATTCTATGAGGAAGAACACCTTTTCCAAAACTGCTCTTTCAGAAAAAGGTGTATATGGATGCAGAAGAGGGAGTTTTTTCGAAAGTAGAGGCCTCCAGGAAAAAACACAGGTGCCCTGGTGGCCACTCCGTCCATAGAAATCACAGCTTACACACGAGAGAGCATCCAATAAGTGTGGATTCTCTCTTTTGAAAAAGCAGATCGCTTTTTCAAAGCACTTTTTAAATGTGGCCGCTCTCTTTCAGAAGACGTTTTTTCGGAAGATCTCTTCCAAAAAAGCTTCTTTAGAAAGAAGCTTGCAGTCTAGCCATATCCTTTGTTTTGTTCTCTCATTGGGGTACAAGGAACAGATGGCTGGCCAGACAGAAAGATTTACTGAGTCCTTTATTGTTCATCATGAATGAATGCTATCAATAAATGGTGCTAGACTTGAGATACCAAGCATATATTAAGGTTATATTTCAAATGTAAGATACTTCTTCCATTTGTAAAGGCTCAAGCAATCCTGACTTTGTGGTTTATGGTGACCTCAGCAAGAAGCTCTTCTAGTGAATTATGGCTTTGCAAATTGGCTGGGCCTGATGTAGAGATATACTGGAGTAGAAATGCTGAAAAATATTACAAGAGTAAATGTCTCCATATCTTAAATTTATGCTGAAATCCATTACTGTTAAATGACTAGGTCTGTAACTATTGCTTCATGCTTCAGTTGTATCTCTGTTAAGAAAAAATGCCAATGGACCAAAATGCTGATATAGACTAATATCTCCAACTGCAGATACATAGAACTCTAAGATTAAGAAAGACATATGAAAAATAACTATCAAGTCACAGCTGGGATATTTATTTCCAATATAGATCAAAACAGAAAGATCTCTGGAAGAAAACCCAAGATGAAGTAGTGAGAAGCTAATAACCCTATGAACTACTTTTGAAGGCTGGCTGTAATTTCAGGATTAGTAAACACCTCTGTAAGCAGCTTTGTGTTTAGTTTTGCAATTGAGATAGTGGTTTGCTGCATGTGTTCATGCACAGCTTTCCTATGGTAATCTTGCCGTAGAAGTATGTATCTCATTTTGTTATGCTGACTTGGAGAAGGAGGCAGAATTAGATTGAAACCACCAACTCATTCACGCAGACCATCAATCAATTGTTGGATGATAACTTTCAATCACTAAAGAGCTCGCCTGGATTTGACTTGGTGACCCAGAGAGGAAAGATTTGAATTCCATTACCAACCACCCAAACTGCAGCTTAGCTACTGTGTTGAACTTTCCACTGCTTGAACAAATTAAACTGAAGGGCAACTGGAATCCTGGCATGCTTCAGGACCAACTTGTTCCCAAATGTAAGACAATAATCTGGCAAAACTCAGGCCATTATGTTTCTGTGGTACATATAGCATGTAACTGTGTGCTAGGACAGAAAGAGTGCATTATTGGTTGCAGGCCTCATGACCATGGGTTATTCTCCTTTGTAAGAATTTAACCATATCAGCATGCAGATTATTTTCCAGAATGCATACACTGTGCATGAGAAAATATAACAGTGGGGTAGGAGGGACACAACAGGAGCTATCCTACAAATCACAGACATCATCATTTTAGTATGGAACACTTCAGTACTGAAAGGGTTAACAGGCAATCCAGTAGCTCTGTGTAAAATTGGAACCAATGTTTTCAGCCATATTTCTTCATTTCCCATGCCAAGCTGGTTGACAATTGCAACAAGTGCCAGCCAATTAGAGTATATATCATGACATCAACTTTTAAGCTGGGTATGCAAAAAACAAACAAAAGGCAGGAGTCTGGGACTGGAGGAGTCTAATTTTTCAAGGCTTTTGGAAAAGTGTTGCTATAGTTTTTGACAACATAATTTAAAGCCTTTTATATAGAGCAATCTACACCTCCGCCCTTCTCCATCTTGCCTTCCCCCTTGGTATTGTCTTGGCTGTCAATTATTGGGAAAGGAGCCTGTTCTTTAAAAGGCTTTTAAATTATTAGAAGTTATTTGGAATATCATCTAAAAGCTCTTGAAAAAAGAACAAACACTACCCCCACCTCCCTCTTTCTCTTTCTTTCTTTCTCTCTCTCTCTCTCTCTCTCTCTCTTTTTTTTTATACACACACACACACACACACACACACACACGTACTATCTTATTTATTTGTACTGTCAAACTAAACATGAAGTGACACAAGACATGATTGGCTGACATCTGGAATCATTCCCTATGCTGACCTTATAATCTGAGCTGCCTGGATGTTTAATCAAAAATCTAATGCTTAGCTTTCAAGGGCCAAATATGTCACCTAGCCATCTATTTCCTTTTATTTCTGTAATAAAGTGGGGATTTGTACAGAAGAACTGAGGGAATGTAGGGTCCTTATAACAGAGTGGGTAGTATTCCTGCTCGAAATATGCATACAGTAAGCAAAGCAAAGACAGCTGCACCATTTTGCCAAGTAAGCAAAATTGTTGATAATTCAGGGTTTGTTTGTTCTGATACAAAACAGATTCTGGTTCTTTCACATCAGACTGACTATGGCATTGAGGGATATTGTATTATAAATTTTACATTATAATAGTGTTTACTGAAGGAATAAATTACATACCTGTATGAAGGGATGGAAAGAAGACATCATTCATTATCACATTCAGCAGCGTGCTGAATACAGCTGTGAACAGTGGTAACCGTGCCAACTAATTTAAAGTGATCATATCTGAGGAAAGGTGTTCATACAACTAGAGAATGCTAATATCTGATGTCAAATATGAATATTTCCCATTATTTTCTAAAAATGCCCTTGTAATCCATAGGCCAAATTCATAGCTGACTTGTAAATTACATCACACTATGGGTGTGTCTAGACTGCATCCCTCTGTCGACAGAGAGATGTAGATTAGGCACATTGAAATTGCTAATTAAGCAGGGATTTAAATATCCTGTGCCTCATTAGCATAAACATGGCCGCTGCTTTTTTTTTAAAACAGAGTTTTAAAAAAAAAAAAAAACGGCAGTCTAGACGTGGATCTGTCGAAAAAAAGCCATTTTCGACAGGTCCTGTAAACCTCATTTTTGAGGAATACAGGACCTGTCGAAAAAGGGTTTATTTTTTGACAGATCCGCGTCTAGACTGCTTTTTTTTAAAAAAACTCCATTTCGAAAAAAGCGGCGGCCATGTTTGTGCTAATGAGGGACACACCCTATATGTCAGTAAATTCGTGTAAATCGGGTGGGAGCATAAGAATGGGGGGAATATTAGTCAGTGAGATAGGGGATTAGGAAAGTCTGCAACAGAATAAAAAGCCATAGACAGATTTAAAAAGATGTAAGACCTTGTTATACCTTACATGTTTCTTTGATTGCTTTTTACTGATATAATCTCACCTGATACATTACTCTGACCTGCACATGGCCTCTACCAACATGCAGTTTATACAGCTTACTAGTCAAGATGAAAAGCCCTATGATTTGATTAAGTGAACAGAAATGTGAAGTGAGTGAGGTAATGGGGTCCAATAGGTAGGAGACGAGCCCCAAAATTAAGAGGTCTTGGTTCTTTCAGGTTCCACTAGTGACTTACTCAGAGTATGAGGGTAAATCACTTAGAGCAGATGTTTTAATAAATTCAATGCCCAAAGTTACAGATTTAGGTTCCTACTTAGGCATTTCACAAATATGGTCTGTTCTCCAAAGAGGCTGATCTCCTCCTGCTTCCATTTTGGGAGAGAATTAAGCAGTCAACATCTTCAAATGAACATGCTTATGTATTTATGTGTCAAACTTTATAAATGCCTTAGTTGGAACATTTTGATCTAAACCTCTCTTACTCAGTTTTTGTGCCTATAAATCTAGATGAAAACTTTTGGCCTTTATAGTAAGGGCTTCTTTTAAGATTCCGTCCCAAGATTTGCCCCAGAATCCATACCTTGCCTATACCTCACTTCTAAATCCAAGATTTCTATTACAGACAACTTGTCTTTAATAGACAGTCTTATAGATCTTATTGTTACTGACTGAATGCAGCATTAACTCAGCCAGCTCTGTGCAGAAGGGGGGCATAGCCACTGGAAATGGCTCAGTAACAGGGATGCAAAAAATACATAGACAGGAGGAACAACTAATTGAAAGTGCCATTGTTTGTGGTGTGTTCCACAGGTTTGTGTTCCAATATTTATCTGCACGCACTCCGACTGCCACTGACCTAAGTAGAGCTATTGAAGGGCAGAGGGCTTAGTCAGTGTAGGCTGCAGAGCTGTCACTGTGATTTGAGTAGAGGCTCATGTGTGTTGTAAAGCAGGCTTTTTCTGTCCATAGCCTTCGCGTATAGCCCATCCTGCCACACAAGGCCCCTCACACAAAACCCAGATACTCAGAGGAACATGGGCAGCACAATGCAGTTTTGTGAATGGAATTTGATCTTATAGGCATTCTGGGACTCACAGGCGCCAAAAAAAATAGGGAGGTGAGCATGACTAGATAGTGCTTACAGATAAGCCTCATTTGACCGTTGCTTGACCAGTCTTAGGGGCAAGGGAAAAAGTAAACATAGGGTAATAAAACATAATTGTCTAACACTAACTATGCCCCATCTGGTCCTGTCCACGAGGGGATCACGCATACATCACGAAAATTTCTATAGGGCAGTATTGTCATACTACCTCATCACTAGCCTATCAGGCCCTGCCAAATGCAGACCCTAGCATGGCAACAGATACCGAAGTTTTGTATAAAAGACCCTCAATCCCTTTGTTCGACGGAGGTTCCGTGTATTGAGGGCACGTGTCTTTTTTTTGCCTGGCTAAAGGATTGATCACCCTGAGGCTGCCTCCCCACCCTTCGAATCAAATATAGGGGTGCACGAGTCCTGAGCATGCTCCGAGTTCTAGTGTGTCTTTGTGTCGTTATCGTTTCTGGATTTGTAAGTATTGCTTAAATGTATTAGTTATTGGTTTAATTAATAGTCAAGTTGTGTTAATTTCACTGTGTAATTCTGTAAAGTGTATCTAAGTTCTGTTAACCACGCTGTGTAAATTGTATAATTTTGTGTTGCATAGTAGTGTTGTATTTAGGTTAAGTATAAGTATTAGAAATAGAAGCCCCGGAGTTGTTAAGTTGTAAAAGTAGATTTATAACTAACTCCACCAGCTGTCCTAAAATAACCATAGAGGGGCTGGCTTTGGATGGTTCTTTTATTATCATTATTTTGGCTTTGTTTTTTGTATTTTTTATTTGTATGCTGCGTTGTCTTAGGCGAATTAGGAATAGTGATTTGATATAAGTGAATTGTAATCAAAGAATTGTAATCAGTTGGGTATAATTGTGCCCAAGCTTTTCTACGCTGTAAAAGTACTAAGCAATTGCTAGTTCAAACACCTACTTGTTAATTGCTGGTTTTGACCACTTAATAAAAATCATTTGTTTCACCATCATCCAGTAGTTTTCACTGGATAGTCAGCTTTAACCCTTGAGGCTCACATCACATCACCGAACCAAGGTGTAACATGGCGTCACGAACAGGATGTGGTGAATGCCCCTGGGCAGGCAGACCCCCAAGTGAAACTCAGGAAGATGTATTTAGTCATTTAACGTATTACAAATTGGGAGATGAGAGTAATAACCCCTCAATGATTTTTAATATAAAAGTAAGGAACTGGGCAAGCCTTAAAAACATGGGTAGCGCTCCTAACAATCTCTTCTCTGAGGTGTTTGTTAAGGACACACCACTCTGTCACGTTTTATTAGGAAGAGGAGACAAAAGTTCCCGCCTGTGTAACTACAGGGTTAAAAGGGAGCGAAACAGACCTGGCAAAACTTTTGACCGCGGCAGAAAGAGTTTTAAAGAAATCTAATAGCCACGTGTCAGCCACCCTTCCAGCTACCCCTGTTACCCACGGTAGTCCAGGGCGCACTCTCTTAATAGAGTTAGTTTAAAAGTTAGAAGAATCCCAAGAGCAAAAGAAATTAAAGCCTGATAAATTTAAACTCAAGAAAGTAGCAGAGGTTTTGAGAGTCATGTTTAAAACGACCCTCTGAAAATTGGACTCAAGCCACACACCACTAAGTTTTGCTGTGTGTGGGGATCAGCAAAAAATTGAGGCTAACAATCCCAACCGAGATATAGATGTGCCTCCGGAGAAAAGAGCTGGGCCAGCTAAACCCCCCCTCTTATCCTTGAGAAGCTCTCGAAAGTTTAAAAAACACCAAGCACCCCACCTTTAGCAAAAAAAAACTGAAGTGGAAGTGTTCCCAGTAGCCGTTAAAAAACAACTTATGATGCAGCAATCGGACTTACTAACCAGGTCACGGTTCTATGCACCCGATCCTGGACCGAATTAAAAACCCTTTTAGAGGACATGCAGCGTAATGCAGGAGAGCTCCCCACAGTACGGTTGGAATGTGTAGCTTTAAATAATGGATCAGAGGTAGTAAATAAAGAGAATGTAAAACACTGAGTTTTGAAATAGACTTAACAGCTTGTGGGAAGTGTTCCTCCAAATTCTGAAGGAAGGAATACCTGCCGACCATCAAGCCATACTGGCCCTAAGCATTTTAGCTGGAAACACACACACAGAGCAGCCTGTTGAACCAGAAAAGGGCTGCCAAGCAACTTCAGGAAATTCTCAAACCCCTGTACTAAAAGGTTTAGAAATTATAATTAGCTAACTGCAATAATAAACATTTAAATTTACCCATGAAAAGGAACTATAAGCTGTGGGGGCTAATTGAAAAGCCTACCCTTCATACTAAATTAATAATGGACAACACTTGTGTCATTGAAAAAGCTATTTAGCAGGAATCAAGACAGACAATAGGAAGAAAAAGCATGTGTTAAGGTTTGGAGTTTTATGGGCAGACTAGGGAAATAAGAAATTCTACTGGAGCTTAATTGGTTAACTGCATAAAAGGATAAATCTATACATTGTAAATTTGTAAAAGCTGTACCCTTAAAGGTTAAATTTGCTCTCTAAGAAAATAAGTTATTGTTTTAAGAATCCAAGCTCTGAAACTTCACTGTGTCTCTGTTTAAGGCTAAGTTGATAATACTTTTGAGTTGGTATCAGACCCGAGGTTGTGTGTGTCTGCAAACTGCCTGTCTGTTCTGTAAGGGGAGGGGCGCCACCTCCCCCATAAGTAAGCCTGTAACATCAAGTATGATTCTTTTCAGGAAAATAAAACCTTTTTCTGTTTGATGGAATAGTAACTAGCAAACACCTTGTTTTAAGAAAAAGTTTCTGTGGAAGTAAATCATTTGAAGCTTCACACATTAAGACTGATCTGTAGTACAAGAGGGAAACTAAGGCATGCCACCTTTAACTTAATAATTGAACAATGAAGTAATTCACTTAAACCGAAGCTGGTGGGCAAAATGAAAGCATATCATTTGGTAACATTAGGCTGATCAAAATTAGCAAAAGGAAAAGTATTCTAAGATATAATGTGTCACCCCCCCCCCCCCCCCCCCCCCCCCCCCCCCCCCCCCCCGGGGTAGAAATGTTTTTTTTGTCTTTCAGATCAGAAAGCGCTGGTACCAGCTGAAGAACAGCTGAAGAACAGCTAAAGAACAGTTGAACAACTAAAGAAAAAACCATGGTTCTGTGTCATGACATAATAAGTTTGTGTTCTGTCTTCTGTCCAAGTTTGTCTTGTGTCTTAATTGTAATATGTATTGCTATTGTCATTGTGTGTAGGATATTTAGTGTTTTTATGAAAGGATATTTTAAGTAAAGCAGAAGCATGAATTTAAACAAAAACAAAATTAATAATTGGGCCCAATCAATCAATTGGCAATCAATTGGTAACTATAAAGTTTAGTGAAAAGATAATAGTGTAGTAATTGTTAAGCTAGGAGAATGTTAACAATGTCTCCACAGGTGAACAAAAAGAAACTGAAAAGAAGCAAGAAGTGTGCCATGTGAACAGAAAAACTAGGAGTGGGGTACCAACCCCTTCCCACCGGATTGGCTTTGTTTTAACAGCCACACTAAATTCTTTTTTATTAACATCACCTAACAACAATAGTCTTGAATCTAACCAGTATTTTGTATTATGATAAGTATCAAGAAACTAATCCACAGGTTACCTCTACCCCTATTCCCTATCCCGTTTTGTTTGCAAACAGGAATTTTATGTGTCAGATGGAAAGTAATAGCCACGATGATGGTGGTCTGCGCATTACTCCATTCTATTCATTGCCTGGTGCTTATATAACCATCGTAGATGTAAACGATGAACTAGCTCCCTGGTGCAGTAACCATCCTCGCCTCCAATCGTTGTACCCGGGACACTTCTGGCTTTGTGGAAATCAAGCCCATTCTCGGTTGCCTATTAATGCAAAAGGACGCTGCACCTTTGGCCATGTAGCCGTTCAAGGAGGAGGCATTTATGTACAGGACTCCTCACTGCCTCGTTTTGTGGGGCGGAAAACCCGCGATTTGTCCTCACTCTGGCAGTCGGTAGGCACCTGGTTTGGAAAAGCAGCTATAGCAATATCCACCTGGAATCCTGTTGGAAATTTGATAATGCGAGAACAACTTGAATTGAATGCCCTGGCTATTGAACGCCTCGGCAACCAAACAAGCAAGGGACTAAAACTACTATCAGATAAAATTGGAGAAATACATGTGTATGTTATGCAAAATAGATTAGCTTTTGATTACTTGTTAGCAAAAGAAAATGGTTTTTGTAGTTGGTTAGATGAGTCACAATATGGTTCTATGTTTAAAGATAAATGTTGTATGGAAATTAAGTCAATTGAACAAAATGTAAGTGATGTAATTGAGAATATTGAGCAAATTGTAACGGATGTCAGGAATCGTGCACCTTTTTTTGACTGGAATGGCTAGCCTCATGGTTTGGTTTAGAACGATACAAATAACTTTTTGTTTCTATTTTCATCACATTCATAACATGTATTGTTTGTCTTGTTCTAGGATGCGCTGTTTTAAAAGCCTGTACAAAACGCATTGTTGCGCAAGTGCTTCTCGTTAAAAGAAAATCTATACTTGGTGCCAATAAAGGCGATGAGGACGAGGAGGAGGTATAATCAGTGGCGTTTGGGCCGCTCGGCCATGGCCACGGGGGCATGTTGTAAAGCAGGCTTTTTCTGTCCATAGCCTTCGCGTATAGCCCATCCTGCCACACAAGGCCCCTCACACAAAACCCAGATACTCAGAGGAACATGGGCAGCACAATGCAGTTTTGTGAATGGAATTTGATCTTATAGGCATTCTGGGACTCACAGGCGCCAAAAAATAGGGAGGTGAGCATGACTAGATAGTGCTTACAGATAAGCCTCATTTGACCGTTGCTTGACCAGTCTTAGGGGCAAGGGAAAAAGTAAACATAGGGTAATAAAACATAATTGTCTAACACTAACTATGCCCCATCTGGTCCTGTCCACGAGGGGATCACGCATACATCACGAAAATTTCTATAGGGCAGTATTGTCATACTACCTCATCACTAGCCTATCAGGCCCTGCCAAATGCAGACCCTAGCATGGCAACAGATACCGAAGTTTTGTATAAAAGACCCTCAATCCCTTTGTTCGACGGAGGTTCCGTGTATTGAGGGCACGTGTCTTTTTTTTGCCTGGCTAAAGGATTGATCACCCTGAGGCTGCCTCCCCACCCTTCGAATCAAATATAGGGGTGCACGAGTCCTGAGCATGCTCTGAGTTCTAGTGTGTCTTTGTGTCGTTATCGTTTCTGGATTTGTAAGTATTGCTTAAATGTATTAGTTATTGGTTTAATTAATAGTCAAGTTGTGTTAATTTCACTGTGTAATTCTGTAAAGTGTATCTAAGTTCTGTTAACCACGCTGTGTAAATTGTATAATTTTGTGTTGCATAGTAGTGTTGTATTTAGGTTAAGTATAAGTATTAGAAATAGAAGCCCCGGAGTTGTTAAGTTGTAAAAGTAGATTTATAACTAACTCCACCAGCTGTCCTAAAATAACCATAGAGGGGCTGGCTTTGGATGGTTCTTTTATTATCATTATTTTGGCTTTGTTTTTTGTATTTTTTATTTGTATGCTGCGTTGTCTTAGGCGAATTAGGAATAGTGATTTGATATAAGTGAATTGTAATCAAAGAATTGTAATCAGTTGGGTATAATTGTGCCCAAGCTTTTCTACGCTGTAAAAGTACTAAGCAATTGCTAGTTCAAACACCTACTTGTTAATTGCTGGTTTTGACCACTTAATAAAAATCATTTGTTTCACCATCATCCAGTAGTTTTCACTGGATAGTCAGCTTTAACCCTTGAGGCTCACATCACATCACCGAACCAAGGTGTAACAATGTGTACCACAAGGGCATAACCACGAGTGGGCCTGAATGGGCCAGGACCCACCCACTTAACCTGTAGGCCCACGCACCCTCAACCCTGTCTCTGCTTCTGCCAGGGCACAGAGGCTTGCCCCGCTCCAAGTGGTGCTCCAGCTAGGCCAGGGGAGTGGTGTCAGGCTCTTGCCCTGCTCCTTTCATCTGGCACTCCTGACAGGGAGCAGAGCCAGGGGCTTGCAAACCTCTGTGCTCCAACCCAGCTTGTCTGAGGTTTAGGGATAGTTGCGTTGGATCAGGCCTGCTGACAGGGAGGCAAAAGGGGCAATTGCCCCAGACTCTGGCAATTTTAAAGAACCTGGGACTCTCTGCACTGCCATTGCTATTGCAGCAGTGGCAGCGCCCAGAGCCCTGGTCCTTTTAAATAGCTGTCAGACTGCTGCGCACGGTGCTCTGGGTAGCTCTGAGGGCCGGCTGTCCTGAGCCTGCCACATCCACATGAAGCTCTGCCTCTTCCAGGAGCATGGAGCCGGGGCCCCTCATCACTTTCTCATGGGCCCAGTGAGGCTGTCAGCTCCCCTGTGTCTGATGTTCTGGAAGGGTACAAGTGGGCTTTAGTCAACCTAAATGCTGCATTTATTAAAATTTTGGGCAGTGAATCTTGTACAGTTTTTGGTCTCAATGAGCTCCACAATCTAATCTAATCATGTGTGAAAGTATTTCCTTTTATCCATTTTGCCACCTTTTACATGAATTAAATGTTCCCTTATTCTTGTGTTATTGGAACAGGGAGAGCAGAAGCTATGGACCTATCTATATATCTTTTTATATGTTTTCTTCAAGGCCCTTCATATTTGTCTCCTTTCTAAAGTAATTCCATTCTTTTCAATGGGGCTTTACGTAAAATATGTAGCTGGAGTCAGCTTACCTTAAGCCAAGTTTGGCAGCATCCCCACAGCAGGAGATTGTCAGGAGCAAATGCTCCCCTCGGCTTTCCTTCTCCTTGCAAGAGCAGGAGTACTGGATGCAAGTGGGGGCGCCCTCTGAGTTCGATTTAGCAAGTCTTAACCAGACTCATCAAATTGAAATCTGTGGAGTGACGACAAGCCCTGTGAGAGAGTTTTTTCCTCATCTGTCTTCTCTGGTCTTCAACCTAATTCTGCACTATCCTTTTTGTGATGTGGTGAGTGATATGGCATATAATAATCCAGAAGAGGGTAAACTATTGCTTTATATGACAATATTTTCTGTACTATTCTCCTTTCTCATTTCTCATGTGTTCCTAACATTTGGCTTTTTTTTATTGTAACTTCATGTTGAGCAAAATCTTTACAGAAACATTTACAGTGGTGGCCAGTTCCCTTTCTTGGAGCTGATATGGATACTTTAAAACTTTCTAAGATCTATGATTAGTTGATTGTTTTTTACTTACTTTGTGTTTATTAACACTCAGTTTCACTTGTGATTACCTTGCCCGTTCTTCTACCTTGGTTAGGTCCCTCTTAAGTTCCCCAGAGTCTTTGGTGGATTTGACTAAACTAAATTTTCTATCATTGGCAAAATTTGCCACCTGAATGCTCATCCCATTTTGTTAGATCATTAATAAATATACCAAACAGCATCAGTCCCAGTATAGCCTTCTGACATACACTCCATTGACTTTTTGCAATGGAAAAGCTATTTATTCCAACTCTCTTTTCCCACTCTCTTTGCCAGTTTTTGACAATACTTGGCGCCTCACCCTAATATTACTTTGTTTCTTTATTAGACTTTGTTGAAGGATCTTGTTATGGGTTTTCTGAAAGTCTAAATGATAGCAGCTGGTTCTCCTTTATTGAAACAAAGAATTCTAATAGATGGGTGAAACATGACTTTCCAGTACAAAACTCTGCTTTTTAGACACTATGAAATCAAGATTTCTGGGTATTTTGTCATTCTCTTTTTTCAACTGTTCCATTGACTAATTTACCAGTTATAATGTAAATACTGGGTCATATCTAGAGTAGATAGATAGATAGATAGATAGATAGATAGATAGATAGATAGATAGATAGATAGATAGATAGATAGATAGATAGATAGATAGATAGATCACATTACTCTTCTATACTCTGCTGTACTAGCTGATTGTAATGAAAGATTGGATATTTTTGCTAGCAGCTCAGCAATCTGATTCTTGTGCTCCATAAAGGATCACCTGGGTCCGGAAAGGGAACATATTCCTTTTTAATGTATCCGTTTTTCTGACACCTGAAACGTACATGATATATATAAGAGTTTACTTCTTAGACTTTCGGGTCTTTTGAATCACTTCTTTTTATTGAAATTTCTCTTTTTAAAGAGTAATGTCACAGAGTTAGTTTTCAATACATTTCTGCTTCCTAGGATGTAGAACCTAATGATATCATGGTCATTACAACTCAACTACTGTTACTTCTTGAACTCACTCCTACATATTATTTAAGATTAATCTGAAAACAGTCCCTCCTTTTGTTTGCTCTAGAACCAGCTGTCCCAAAAAGCAAACACTTAAAATGTTCAGAAATTACTTCTCTAACTTTCTGCCACTTAAGCAGTTTATAAAGTAGCTAGGTGAAGTTCTCCTGTTATCATCATACTTTTGCTAGATTTTGCTGTCTCTTTCATCTGACTCAACATTATGTATTGAATATCCCTTTCTCAATCCAGAGGTCAGATTACTCCCACTGATATATTTGGAATCTTCCTGCTTGGGATTTATATCCCTAGAGAGTCAACGGTGTGACCCTCAGTTTCTCACACTCAGCTCTTTGTAGTCCATTAGATAGGGTGCTACTCCTGCACCTTTGCAATTTAATCTTTCTATCTTATGGTTCATAGACAAGTATCATAGTATCTCTCTGATCTGGCATGCTACCATGCTTCACTAAGGGCTATTATATATCAAGGCCGTCTTCCACTGCACACACCCCAATTCATCTAGTTCTGCTTTTATAATTTTCCCCCATGTATATGTAATCATTTACAGTTTTTATTTTTGCATATATACCTACTATGATTTAACTCCTTACTACGATACCTTCTTAACTTAAATGAAATTTCCTCTGATTTCCCTTTTTCTTTCTCTTGTTCAGTTCTGTTTTGTGTCCTGCCCTTTACTGAATTCAGATGTGCCTTGGTATTCTTAGCAGAGCTCTGTGTACTTGTGTGCACCTCAGCTTCTGTTGGCCTTCCTCAAAGCTCCTAATATAAACATTCCCCATCAAAATGTTCTGAGTTATAATACCATCTGCTTCCATCTTGATTGAGATGGAACCCATCCCTTCTATATAGGCTCTTCTTTTCCCAACATATTCCCCAGCAACTAACAAGTTTAATCCACTCTTCTTAACCCTAAGATTGAGAGATGTAACGTTCACATTTTACCCAAAAAATGCAGACTTAACTCAGGTTAAACAACACAGTGATGAGATGGCAACCTGGCTATTAGTTCATATTAAAGCCAATGGGATAGCCTGCATTTGAACTCAAGTTGCTAACCCAAGTTAAAGATGACCTGCTGTGTCTTCACTGTTATTTAACCTCAGTTTGAGTGGGCGGAGGAAGAGGAGTAACTTTTTTAGCTATGGAGACATGCCCTTAGACTCTGGCATTCCCCCTGACAATCTGTGCCTACTTATGGGATAGGAAGAATTTCAGAGGTGCTAGACTTAAGCCTTTTTCCTAATAGCCTAAATTTAGCCTCCAGGACCTCCCTTCTACATCTCCCTATTTCACTGGTACTAATATGTGTTATGGCTGCAAGCTCTTGCCACAAGAAGCTCTTCTAGGCAATATCTGCTACCCTCTCATCCGGCATACAAGTCACTGGGTGGATCTGACTGTCACCATCTTCCCATCTTCCCATCTGATAGCTGAAGCCATTGTAATGGCAGATTTTTGTATCTCCCAATTATACTCACATTCCCTAGAGCAACATCCTTACTGCATGGGGAATTTGCAGCTTCCTCCATTTTAGCCAGCGGGTCAGTCTCATCTGAGGGTTGTCCCTCCATTCTACATAGGTGCCCTTCTATTATGAGCCTGGCTTCCTCAGCTGGATTCTTGAAGACATCAGTTCTGAGGCTGACCTGTTGAACAATGTCCCTTTATGTTGTATCTATAAACTGCTCTTGCTTTCTGTGATCATCCAGTTTAGCAACTCTGCCTCAAGGTGCTCTAATAGCCTTGGAGGGCCATAAGTTGCCTGCAACAGGTTCACACATACTCTACATAGCCATAAGACAAGTAATTTACCCATTTCAGCTAGCACCGACAGTGGTTAATTTGCTGTGGATCTTCTACTTCCATAGTTAAACTGGGTTTTAAGCTCTGACTAGTGTTAGAATGGCCGGGATATTTAAATTATTCTAGCTTATTAGTTTACTGAGGATAAAATTTCTGACTGCTCATCCTTACTATCTTAGGGTATGTCTACACTACCACCCTAGTTCGAACTAGGGTGGTTAATGTAGGCAACCGAAGTTGCAAATGAAGCCCGGGATTTAAATATCTCGGGCTTCATTTGCATCTTGCCGGGTGCCGCCATTTTTAAAGCCCCGGTAGTTCGGACTCCGTGCCCGCGGCTACACGCGGCACGGAGTAGGTAGTTCGAATTAGGCTTTCTAATTTGAACTACCGTTACTCCTCATGGAACGAGGTGTACCGGTAGTTCGAATTAGAAATCCTAATTCGAACTACCTACTCCGTGCTGCGTGTAGCCACAGGCACGGAGTCCGAACTACCGGGGCTTTAAAAATGGCGGCGCCTGGCAAGATACAAATGAAGCCCGAGATATTTAAATCCCAGGCTTCATTTGCAACTTCGGTTGCCTACATTAACCACCCTAGTTCGAACGAGGGTGGTAGTGCAGATATACCCTAACTCCCACTTACTCTATATTGCCCTCACCTCACTTCATTAGTGACCTCAGGCCATTTAAGAATTAGTATCTGGATTTTCACAGATTCTGGATGATCACAGAAAGCAAGCTCACTTAGCAGCATGGTCCAACTACTTTATTCATGCTGAGTATTACAGTGTGAGTGGCTCAATTGATTCAGTGGGACCAATCACAAAGTAAAGTACTTTTCAACATGAATGAAGGTATCAAAATCGAGCCCTCAGGAAAAAGAAAGAATCTAGTCCTCAGGAAAGGCCTTACAAAGATTCTCATCTGCCACTAAAAATGTTACCAATAAGCTTTTGCACCACATGAGAGTACTTATTAATGGATACTAAAGTGACTATCTAAAACAGAAATGATCTAATGAAGGGGATTCTAACTTCCATGTTTAGTGGAACTGAACCTAGGATCTCAGTGTATGAGTCTCTACTGCTTGAGCTAAAAGCCAGCTGGCTCTCAGCTAAGGCTATAGAGCACATTCCTTTCTTTCTGTAAGTGGTCTAAGTGCCACTATGTGGGAAAGTGAACCACACCCAGTAGGCGTGTGAGATACACATGCACCACAGTTAATCTAATTTGCTCCATTAATTATGCTATGGGATGATCGGGGGAGTCATTTTAAAGATGACAGATTTTCTTTGCCCCGAGTGAGGAGAGTCACTTAAGAGGTGTCTAAATGACATTCCAGAGGATAGTAAATGTGTCACAGGTGATTTCTATCACTATTCTACAGGTGAGTGAGTTATCTTCCAAAACAATTCTACCCAACCTTTGATCTTCACCTCAAGTTTGTTGAGTTACAATAAACGAGTAGGGCATTTTGGGTGGTTAGAGGGAAAGATTTACAGAATTGCAAAGCAAAACTGAAAATAAAGTGAATTCTTAAGCCAGTTTGTAGATGTAAAACAGAAAGGAAAAATGGGGCTAAGAGGAAAATAAATATGAGCCCTTAATGCGGGTCTACTCAACACATGGCCCATAGGCCCCATGCAGCCCACAGCCTGTTTGTTTGCAGCCCGCAGATGGGAGCCAAAACCAAACAGTAGTCAATATAATGGTCTTTGTTGATATGAGTTTTAGTAGTTACATTCCTGGATTGTCATTGCTCATTAAAAATGCTGTCATATGGATGGAAATCGGGTAAATATTGCATTTTATTAATATCAGCAGAACTGACTTAAATGGGGCGTCTGTGTTGTGTAGTCTTGCCTTAATCTTTGTATTCATGCCTGTCAGTGTGAAAGAAGCTATTTGCATATATTTGCATATATATTTGCATGTATCTGCAACCACTCTTAAGTTGCAGCCCTTGGCATGTGCTGTGAATATCATTATGGCCCCCGGGGCTTCCAAAGTTGAGTAGTCCTGCCTTAATGTATCTAATTGTTTTCCTCTCATAGTTACAACTATTATCTAAATGTATGTCATCCATACATTTGCTCCATTCCTATTTCTCTATCATTTATCTGTCTTCCACCTGCCTGAAAGTGCCTATCTATTTGGAAAAGCAAGATAAGCTGCCTTTATCTGAAGGGGGGGAAAAGATGAAAATGAAAAATCTTGGTGTAACATAAATGGCAATTAAGTGAAAGCTACTGCTTGATGTGCGTATGAATCCTGTAAATGAAGTGGCCCTTGAATTAAATTAATTTAAATCCTGGCAAATATTACTCGGCATGTTTGTCAATGTGCTGTATAATTATTAATTTGTTCATTGAAGCAACTGTATAAATAAATAGAAAGCAGAATGCCATGATTAAGCTAACATTAAAAATCTAGGGTCAAGGAGCCTCACTATACAGAGATCTAAATAGCTTTCCTGGGTCCTATTTTTACATCTCCATACAGATCTGCAGGTCTGTAACTGCGAATTAATTGGCACGCATTTAGATGCCAACAGGGCTTTTGTATTCTCAGTGCACATTTTGTCTTTTCAGAGTGAGATATTAGTAATGGAGGTTTTAATATTACCCCTAGGGGAGCACCAGAAAATCTTAACAATTTCCTTCACTAGAGTATTTTCATTAGAGCTAAATGCTGTGCAATTTACATTTGAAATAAGGTGTAGGGGTAAGTATAATGTGACAAGACATGTTGCAGTGTTAGGGGGTTTGGGGTTTTTTTTTTTCAAATGTTCCTTATTTACTGCAATATACCCTGAAATGATAAGCATGCACTTAAAATAAAAAATCTTGATTTTAACCACTTGTAATTGGGCTGTTATTGGGATAACAGGAGCACATAACGGCACTTTGTTTAAAGCACCCAAAGTACAGGATTAAAACATTATTCCAGCTTTTTAAAAAACAGTTCCAACAATAGACTCTACATTGCATAAATAAGTTAATCATCAATAAATCAGGCACAAAAATCTCCCTTTATAACAACCATGTAACTGTATGGAGCTCAAAATCCAGAGACCTCTGTCTGAGTCGAAAAATAAATAAAATCAAGATTTTCCAGTAGACAACATGCCCAAACAAAAAGAACTGGAATGAGTCTAAAAATGTGCTGCACCTCTCTCTCAATATTAATTAATAAATACGGCACACAAATACACGCACCGAGCATTGCACTGTCTATGGTGCATGATACTCTGCTGAGCAATGTTGATGTCTTAAAACCCACCCATCACAGGCACCACTAGAAGAAAGACAGTCCTTGAACAAAGGACAAAAGGCAGACTGGGAGCTGAGGTCGGCAACTGAAAAGGCCACCAGAGCAAATCCTGGCCTGTAGTTGGAGGACATTTTTAGGGACAGCCCTGAGGAGCAGCCTGCTACAGAACAAGTACTGGAGCCCGGACCTGAGCTGGTAAATTTTTGCCACCAAGTTTATTTTTATTAATAAATCAGGCACAATATAAGTGGAAGGTTTTTCGGATTATGGAGCTATTCAGTTATTAATACAAGCTGAGATATTTTTTAGTATGCTTCTATTCAGGGTAAGACCTAGGTTATTCCCCTAGCACTTCCCCTGCCCTCATGAAGGATTCAATATGGACACTGCAAAAAGATGAAATGAAGTATTCAAGCATTTGAGAAGTTTTTACGAGTTATTCACTAGTTGGTATATGTGTGAGTTGATGCGCCATCATTTATAGCTTCATAACCCCCGACCCATAGAGCACACCTTATAAATCAGCCAGGCATGCACTGTTCCCAGCTTCCTGTGAACTGAGGCTCAAAAAACAGGCTATTGTGAAGTTAAACAAAACAAGAGTGTGTATAGTCCATTGCCAGCTTTAATATGAGCCCAAACTGAAGCAGAGGAGGGCGGTCTGTGTTAGGGGTCCCAATAGGTGGCAAGGAATGAAGTATTTCAAGGAAGGAGGGTGCCAGCAAGGAGGCTGTACTGTGTCTCCATGCTAAATCAACATCTTGTTGATTTCACAAACAATTTTCACCCATTGATGACCATTGATAAAAGGAATTGCCTCATGGAGTAAGAACTTCCAGATGGGCATGTTGTGTTCCTGGGCCTGGCATGCTTATTTGGGCCACCTCTGAAACTCTTGAGCCCCTCCATTTTGGGGCTGGTGATGTGTGGGTCAGTCACTTGAAGATGAAAGTGCTCTTTAGGATGCTCAAATGGCTGTCCTCTACTGCCCTCACACTGAAGCTCATGCTTCTACTCTCAGGACTTTCAGAATATCCATTTTCCCTTCAGGCAGCATGAGCTCTGAAGACTGAGCCCCTCCCTCCCCCTTGCTTGCAACAAGACCACTCAGAACTCACCCTCCAAAAATGAGATATAGAAATACTTAGAGTTGACGTATATGTGTATTATCATGATGTCCACTGACTGTAAATTGTGCTACAAAGAACATTTGAAAGGGGTGGAAAAATTGGGACGAGTCGAAAGGACAGCAACAGAAATGCTAACATGTAGAGATAACCTGACCTATGAGGAATGGTTACAAAACTGGGCATAAGAAAAGAAGACTGAGAAGGAACCTGGGAACATCCTTCAGATATGTTAAGGGCTGTTCTAAAGAGGATGGTTCTCAATCGCCCTTCAGGTCTGTTGAAAGTAGGACAGATGTAATGGACTTAATGGGCAACAAGAGAGATTAAGTTTAGATATTAGAAAAATCTTTCTAACTATAATGTAGTTAATCTTTGGAATGGGCTTTCAAGGGAAGCAGTAGAATCCTCACTATTGGTGGTGTTTAAAAGCCAGGGGACCTGGCACACTGTGAAATTTATGAGCCCTGCTGGCCAGTGATGTTTGGGCCATGTGAGTTGTCAAGAGCAGCTTGAGCTCTAGAGACCATTGACCTTGCTGAGCTCCTCAGGGGCACATAAAAACAGGTTGGACAAATACCTGTCAGAAATGGTCTACGTTTATTTGGAATTGCCTCCGTGCAAGGGGCAGGACTTGAAAATTTCACAAGGTACTTTCCAGCCCTACCATTCTATGAGTTAAAGAAATGCAATAGGTGTAACTATCCAGATTCCAGTCTCAATTATACACATGTAAATCTGAAGCTAAGGAAGAGCCTCTTCTACACTGGTAAAGTTTAGGAGGCCATTTATGCTCTCCTTAAGCTTCAACTAGGCAGAATACTCTACAGCATCATTACAATAGATGCAGCCAATATTTATCATACAGGTTATCTTCAGATGTAGCCTGTGTCTGGATCTGAAGGGGTTCTACACCCAGTTATGCAAGTTTCTGTGGTTCACCAACAACCATGTTATTTGTAGCAATGGATTCCTTACAAATTAGCACCCAGTTATTTGTGCTTATGTGGAGAAAACCAGTGTGCCTATTTTTGGTTTACAATTCATTCAACATTCCTAGGACCATTTTAGTAGCATCTCCATAGTGCAGTACTGATTCTATGAAAAGCCCTACATTCACTTCCATCATAGCTTTACATTTGAAATGTGACTGTTGTGATTACCTTCAAAGTACCCTAGGATTCTTAATGACTGAAAACACTTGGTCAAACAATTTTTAATACGTGGAAGCTTAATAGTGATGCTTAAATCTGTGGGGTCTTCCTTCCTCATAAATAAGGTCACGGTTATAAACGTTCAAGCTGCTATTGTCCAGTAAAAATAGTGCAAGGGACCAGGGAGACTGTGCAGTTAATGAGCCCTGTTGGTCAGTGCAGTCTGAGCCTCGTGAGTTGTGGAGGGCAGTCTGAGTTCTGGAGGAACCAAGGACTCCGAAGAATTCCTCAGCACCACATGTCAGGGAAAGAGGTGGAGCCAGGAATACACAAGTTCCTGAACTCTGAAATTCATGGAAAGGTGAGATGGAGCTGGGAACTGTGTGGGATTCTTTAGCTCTGTACAGTTCATAACTACATTGCCTTTGCATTAAGTTAAGAAAATATAAAACACCAAGGCATTTGGACAAAAACTGACTTGGTATGATGTGTGCGTGTGTGTGTTTGGGTGTGTGTGTATATGTGTGTAAATAATATTACAGTTAAAACAACTAATCATTGGAAAAGGTTGAAATGAACAGTTAAAAGAAAGGAAATTAAGGTTAGTCTCTTATAAGCATACATGCATATTCTAAGGACAGCTTCAAGTGTTCCCATATAGTTATCTGCTCCACATCTGCACGTCTATCATTACCACTATCTCTTTAAACATGTTTAAATCACTGAGGCTATGTCTACACTATGGCTTTTGCCAGCAGAGGCAATGCAAATGAAGCACTGATTAGCATTTGCATAATCTATTCCGAGCCATTTTTGCACAAGGGGTTTTTGTGCAAAAACAAGCAGTGAGGCTGTGTCTGTTTTGCGCAAAAAAACCCTTTTGCGCAAGATCCTTACGCCTTCCCGTGAAAAGCCATAGTGTAGACAAAGCCTGACTCTTTGAAAATGTACTCTACATTCTATGGACATGATGGCTATCTTCTCTCCTCTGTAAATATCGGTGACAGGGGCGGCCTCAGGCTGCTCCTGATCTGTGATGTACTACAACAGCTAAATATGGACAAATATGTATCTGTAATCTAGATTTCTGAAGGTGTCATTTCTGCCCCATAATGCATGGGTGAATAGCTAAAGTATAATAGGGTTTTTAGTACCTATAGGGAGAGTGACCAGCATAAATTTTCTGTCTCAGAACAAAATAATCGTTGAGTATGGACGGATGTTGTTTTTTTACTATATATGGAGAGTAATATGTGGTAAATCCTGCATAACAAAAATGTGGGAGAGTCAAACCTCTGGTCTTTGAAGAACAAGCAGCAAGATATAATATCACTTCCTTATAATGAGCAGGTGAATTGGAAGATGGAAGTTACACCATGGCTGTGTCTAGACTGGCAAGTTTTTCCAGAAAATCATCTGCTTTTCCGGAAAAACTTGCCAGCTGTCTACACTGGCCACTTGAATTTCCGGAAAAGCACTGACGATCTCATGTAAAATCATCAGTGCTTTTCCGGAAAAACTATGCTGCTCCCGTTTGGGCAAAAGTCTTTTTCCGAAAGACTTTTGCGCAAAAGGGCCAGTGTAGACAGCATAGTACTGTTTTCCGCAAAAAAGCCCCGATCATGAAAAAGGCGATCGGGGCTTTTCCGTCTAGATTGGCCACGGATGCTTTTCTGCAAAAAGTGGTTTTGTGGAAAAGCATCCTGCCAATCTAGACACGCTTTTCCGAAAATGCTTTTAACGGACAACTTTTCCGTTAAAAGCATTTTCGGAAATTCATGCCAGTGTAGACATAGCCCATATGTTAAGGATTCCTGGGAGAAAGAAAGCTTGGATCCAGAATTGCAAGACTTTGATACAGCAGAGAATGGTATAACAATCCAGTGGTTGGAAGTAGAACCTAGACAAATTCAGATAGAAATAAGGCATGGATTTTTTAACTGTCAGAGCAATTCACCACTGGTACCGCTTACTTAGGGCCATGGTGGAGTCTCCATCACTAATGGTTTTAAAATAAAAAATGGTGAGTGTCCTAAAAGATCTGATCTAGGAATTATCTGGGGAAAGTTCTGTAGCCTGTGTAAGACTAGATCAGACTAGATTGTGACAATCTAGAAGTCAGACTGTCACAATGGCCCATTTAGGCCTTTACATCTATGAAAATGTACTTGATGCTGGATGCATGGGTGTCATTTCTGTTCTAGAATTTGTGCCTCAGGTGGGGGTACTGGAGCAAAATTAAGTCCTGGCTTTGTTGCTTAACTTTTATTTTACATTAAGGTAACTAGACTGAACTTTAGCCATTTATGCAAAGTCAATCAATAAGACAGCATTCTTGGACAGAATTAAATAGAGAAAAGCAACAATCCAGGCATTACATATTGTACATTGTTTAGAGAGAGAAACTGTAGTCCAGATTATAGCAAACACACAGATAGACTGTGAGGAAGCCCAGGTGCTCAGGGAAGGCAGAAGGTACCCCTTGAGTTGTTGGCAGCATAAGCTCTAGACTAGGTTAGCCTCCCAAAAAGGGAAGCCATAAGGGCATGGTAAGAGATAGCCATTGCCTGTCACTCCTTTCTACAACAGCCAGGGGAGTTCCTGCTCCATTACATTCTTTCTGAACCACCAGAGAATACTGATAAAGTCATCCAAGGTTTAAAGACACCTCCCCACCGTGCAGACAATGGCTTAAAACAGGAGTGGGCTAGCCACCACCACTATATTTACCTATGCCTCAGCAGGTACAGGTGATTGCAGCTACCATTGGCTGTGGATCGCCATTTCCGGCCAATGGGAGCTACAGGATGTGGTATGAACCTGGACACCATTTCCCGTAGCTCCAATTGACTGGTAATAGCCATTCACAGCCAAAGGGAGCTGCAATCACCCATGCCTATGGAGACACAGGTAAATACAATGGTGGCAGCCTGCCAGGGTAACCCTGGGGAACCAGATCCAGCCCATGGGCCAGTATTTGCCCACCTCTGGCTTAAAGACACTTACTGTCTTTATATAGAGAGAAATCATTTTATCCGCCACTGAAGCACAGCTGCCTACAAACTGGAAGACTGTAACTCCTTGATAGTGCAGAGAAATAGGGCTCGTCTACACTGGCCCCTTTTCCGGAAGGGGCATGTAAATTTCACCTATCGTAGTAGGGAAATCCGCGGGGGATATTTAAATCCCCCGCGGCATTTAAATAAAAATGTCCGCCGCTTTTTTCTGGCTTTTAAAAAAGCCGGAAAAGAGCGTCTACACTGGCCCCGATCCTCCGGAAAAAGCGCCCTTTTCCGGAGGCTCTTATTCCTACTTTGAATAAGACTTTGAAGTAGGAATAAGAGCCTCCGGAAAAGGGCGCTTTTTCCGGAGGATCGGGGCCAGTGTAGACGCTCTTTTCCGGCTTTTTTAAAAGCCGGAAAAAAGCGGCGGACATTTTTATTTAAATGCCGCGGGGGATATTTAAATCCCCCGCGGATTTCCCTACTACGATAGGTGAAATTTACATGCCCCTTCCGGAAAAGGGGCCAGTGTAGACGAGCCCATAGTGTGTAACGAAGAACAGAGAGTATTATATCCAATTAAAAGTCATCTTCTGCAGGGAATTTTCAAGTAGGTAGAAAGCAACTAGTCAAGCAACAGTTTGGCCCTGACACCAGGGTTAATATCTCTTCTCTGCTGAAAAGGGCTATCGGAACTTTAAAAATAAAACTTTTGTGAAAACCAGAATCTTGGCCCCAGTCCACCAGAATACTTAAGCACAAACTTACCTTGATGTATATTGATTTCAGTTGGACTACTCATATGCTTGAAGTTAAGCATGTGCTTTAATTTTTGCTAGATCAGGATCTTTGTTTACATAGTACAAAATTTTGTCTTTTAATAAAGAACCTTACTGACCTGAATAGAGCTAGAAGAGTTCCTCTCAATGAGTTTTATTATTATTTAGAGTGTAATCTCTTCCGGGCAAGGATATTGTCTTCATACTTGTCTATACAGCAGTTGGTAGTAGGACTTGTATTCCAGAAGCCTCCAGAAGTCCCTATTGTCAATCAATGTCCTATTATGCTTGTATGTACACACACACCCTGCCATTGCAAAAAGAGTTTGCAGTCAGAGTATAAGATGAGACAACTGGTGGAAACAACAAGTAGGCAAAGAGACACAAAGAAACAGTTAGGTGATCATGGAGAAGGAGTTTGGAAGTGACTTAAAGGCAGCTGGTGCGTAAGCATGAGAGTCAATCTGAGTGGAAATGAAATGGTGCATGACTAGGAAAATGACTGAGCTAAATATGGAGAGGATGCATTTGTAGTTCAGAAAATCCATGTCATTTTGGGATTTATGCCAGAGGCACATGAGCCAGAGCAGATGAAGCAGATGTTGGTGGTGAACTGGGGCTTGAAGGTCAGAAGAATGAACCTTGCAGTGGGAGAAATGGGAGAAGACAAGAGAGGTGGCAAACAATGTTCCCACTAGTTTTTTCCATCCATGTGTGGGGTTTTTCCATCCATGTGTGGAATAAATGTTTGCATGTGCACTGAGGCATATACTAATGTGCAGCCCCAGTAGAAATAAAACATAGCTGTGGGTGCTCTGCTAATCAGCTGAGCAGCATTTGAATTTCTCCAGTGTTACCCAAGTGCACAGCTTAGAGGGAACACTGGTGGAAATTCAAAAAAGGAGAGAATCAATCACTGAGTCAGAGAAAAACAGGAAGAAGTTGGCTGAATAGCTAGGAAACCTTGAATATCAGTGATTAGGGAAGGACCAAAAGGCAGGGCAAAGGACAATGAGGCAGATGGATAACGCAAAGGAGATGAGATGGAGATCAAAGAGAGGACCCCAGTGCTAAAGAGATCAGAACAGGAAAACAACTTGATGAAACTAAGATTAAACAAGTGACAGCATTAGTGAGTACAGGAGTTGGTCCAGGAATGAAGGTCAGTGAGGAAGTGAACAAAAAGAGAATTGGCTCCCTGTTAAATATTTAAAGATGAAATGAGAAATGTTAAAACAACTCCTGAGTTTAGCTTTTACAAAATAGCATAACAGATAAATGTGTCCTCAACATGGGAGGAGCACTGTTAAAAACCGCAGCCAAACCAACAGATACTTTTTTTCAAAAAAAGGGCTATATTTGGTCAACAAGCTACTGTTATTCCATCAGTTTGATAGCAGATCAATCGTATAATAACCTTCTAGTGTCAGATCAATAGTATAGAAAAGATTTACAGTGACAGCTTAACAATGGGAAAATGCTAGCATCTAATCTTCATACAGCATTTGGATGTTTTTACAAGGATCATTGCAGTAAAAAAAAAGATGTCAAGGTAGTTTCTATAAAATGAAAAAGGAATAGAAAAGCCCCCTTAAAATGTTAGGGCTCATTCTTAATAGGAAATAATAACTAATGAGGAAACTAAGTCCTCTAGTCCAGTTTGTGGAAAAGATATGTTTGTCATGCCATAGACAGTAACTTATGGCTCTAGCTCAGAGGCCACTCAGTAAAGGTTTGCGTTTTTGTCTGTCAAACAACCTTTATCTGTGTGTTTGTCTCATTAATGTAACACTTTGCTCTAGCCTTACTTCTCCCATTTTTTCCTCTTGTTTGCTGTAGTAGTGTGAGCATCTTCTCAGACAGAGGGCCAGTAGAACTATAACTACATCTGGTGGAAGGAATGCAAACTAAAGATGAGAAGGGAACCAAACAAGTGGGCGTCAGCCACTAAGAGAATGCATGAATTAAGCTGAGAATGAATGGATTAAGAAAGTGAGGAAACCAAGAACAGCTGGGAGCCCAAGGTCTATAATGTGAGCACTGGTGGGAAAAATACCTTCTTTAGTGCTAAATGTGGTTTATAAAAGGCAAAAGGACAGGACAAAAGCAATAGGAAGCCTGAAGTGTAGACAGCCCTAGCAGCTAAGATAGGTGATAAGTGAGTAATCCCAACTGGTTGGAGAGAGACTTAATTAAGAGCTAAGTGAGAAAGCACCAGAGTTAATTCCGAGCTTTTCAAAGAAGCTTCAGTTGACAAACTGGATTTCTGAGACAGCAGGTAAGTTTTGCCATGCATACTACCTGATGAGAATCCAGGGACTGAAATCAGTTTCAGGCTGTAACACGCTGGGCAATGGACCCAAATCGTACAGAATGGATGACTTTGTTCTTTTACAGATTGAGGGACTGTTGGTCAAAATGTTTTGATATATGAAATAATTGTTTTAATTATAAAACTAAACTTTGAAGGGTTGAAGCTCCTTCTGCATATACTTCTGTAGAAACTTTGAATCTCTGCTTTTCTGTCTCTTTCTGCTTCCTGCTAATATAGACACTTCTCACAGACACATCATATTTCCATCACCTCCTGGTCCCTCCAAACTTATCAACGGCATAGAAGGGCAAGGAGGAAGATGGAGCAAGAAGTTTTGGGTGCCTCCTGATTAGTGGACCCATGTTCTCTGAAAGGACTGGGCTGGGTACCACATAACGAGAATACGAGGAGTTACCCTGGAAGAAATTCAGCCATGTGGAGAGAGCAATGCACAGTTTAATAAAGTCCCACTTGTTCAACTTAATCTTCATGCAGCTTCACAGTTTGTGAATCAAACATAGTGGGAGAGTATGAGCTGTGAGTTCTCTGCTGTACAGCAGCTAGTAGTATTAGGCATGGAATTCAGTCTGAAGCCCTCCAGAGCTCTGGATTTTGCAGGCACAAACTTAAGTTGAGTGATGGATCCAGTGGAAGGAAGCATTAAAGCTGTACACAGACCAGGCCATACAGGAGGACAACAAAGCAGAAACTTTTTTTTTAACTTTACTGGAGAACAAGGCTGAGAGGCCTGCAGCACTCTGAAGTGGACTACTATTTCAAGCATCACATCAGTCTTAGGTGCCCTGGGGACCTATTGCTCCCCCAAACCAGAACAAAACTGGAGAGAGAGACAAGGCTTTTCACTAGAGACCAATCTGAGAGAGGAGGATGGATCCCTGTGTTACAGCCTTACACATACTGGCTGCCACATGCATGTCTGGAGGCACTGACAGACTCCCTGTTTCAGGATGACATAGCTGTCAGTATTTGTGATCACTACAGGCAATAATGGCTTCCCCAGGGAGTCACTCTTACATCAAACAGATCCCTTGAGGTGGGGCATCTAGGAAAGCCTCAAGTATAAGGATGAAATTCCTAGGAAGGCACCACCACTCTCCCAACTATAAGCATAGTAAGAAGTCAGCAAAGAAGAGCACGTGACCAGGTTTCCACACCCATCATGAGATGTGAGAGAAACTATGAACAGATAGAAGAGAAGTGGCCCAGCACTAGGGCAGCATCACAAGCTGAACCATTCTTGCAGTGGTGGGCAAAACCAAAAGAAGCTCTCCAAAAGATTCAGGCAGATGTGTACCAGTGGGGACATCAAACAGCATCCTGATTTTCTCTCTGAGTCCGAGCTCATATCACCTTCAGGCCTTCAGGACAGGAAAACCACAAGAGACATTACCCAACCTCCGTGTATTCCACCATGGCACTAGGGAAACATAATGTGTGATTCCAGCTGGCATCCAGCAGTGTGATTCCTCTGGCTGAACTGGACTCAAACATGCCCATTGAGAAGCACAGGCACACTCTCCTGGTGCACAATCAGAGCATAATGATGCAGTCCACAGGAAAGTACAACTTCATAGTGATTAACCTGAAAAATAACAGTCTGTGCCAACTAGTTTGTGGCCATGGATAGTTAACACCTCGTGCCCTTCTTGGGACGTACAGCCTTAAAACGATGGTTCTGGTCAGTGTGCAATATACATTTTATAGCTGCAGCACAAGAAGCAAAAGGAGGAATCCCATGGACAATGAAGACAAATTTAAAATCACATGGGGATGTTTTTATAGGTGACGGGCGCCTCCAAGGAAAGCTGTGACTAGAAATAGACCTAACAATGGAATCTGTCTGCTCCGCTTTTCTCACAGAATGATTTCCATGACACTATAACTCATAAGCCAGTACACAGGGAGCTTGGAAGTCTGCAGAGCAGGGGTATCATAGCGCAGTATAGCCCAATGTAACCCCTTTGGAAGGGATACTCTTGAAAAAGCACAATGAGAATCTAGAGGACTTGCCTCTGTACTACAGCAGTAATTGTGGCAGAGGCTTAGGACTCCAATTCCCAGAAAACCTAGAGTCCAGGGCAGAGAAAGAACTGTCTAGCAACACTACTCAGACCAATTATGACCCAGGATGCCAAGTAAAAGAACTGACCTTGCTCAGCTGACAATTTTTGGAATGTAACAAGGAAGCACTCCCCAGCCAAAGAACTCTGCTACTTTCCACTAGAGAAGGCTGAGCCCTCTGGGGATTTTAGAGATGTTGAACAATGTCATCTCATCAAAGATCACAAACCCAGGAGGCTGAGAAGAGCATCAAAGTCAGACTACCAAGCAACAGCCTAAATGCACATTTCAGTCCAGACCAGATAGCCACATGGATGATCTTACCATGCCTGGTGTGACTACCTAGTAAGAACAACCTGGCTGTTTGCTTTGATATTGTATTTTCAACCACCCAGGAAGGTCAGCACTGCACCACACATCAAAGACTGAGCCCAAACTTGCTATTTGCCTAGCTGGATTCTGGCAAGGAGCAGTGTGGTTTGTAGTGGCTGTAAATATTGGGCAGAATAGAATTAATGTATGGTTAATTTTGTCTTTTGGTATCCTAATCACTTTTTCCAGTGTTCCCTGTTCTATATAAGCCTAATAAAACCCTTACAGTTTTATTTCTTTGGGAATTGAGATGGCTGTTCTATTTATGTGCTTCAGCTGACATTTTGCTGTATGAGATAGCGTGTTAAATATTTTCCCAACGCTCAGCATCAGAGGTATTTCGAAGAATACTCGCCTAGTGCTGGAAGGACTGGTTGGGGTGAAAGATGATGTCCTCATTCTAGATGATGGGAGCAATGAAACAGAAGCTAAATGAGAGCATGACAGAAAACTACAAAAACAACACTGAGTCCTCTGGCATCCTAGGGCACACTTCATTTGCATAATGGTGGCCACGCATTCTTTCGAAAGGGCTTTTTTCAAACCCCGACTTCATTTGCAATTTTGATCAGTCTAATTTACATCCCTCTTTTGAAAGAGGGATGGATGTAGTCTAGACATGCCCTTAAAGACTTGGGGTATGTCTACACTACCACCCTAGTTCGAACTAGGGTGGTTAATGTAGGCAACCGAAGTTGCAAATGAAGCCCGGGATTTGAATTTCCTGGGCTTCATTTGCATCTTGCCAGGTGCCGCCATTTTTATATCCCTGCTAGTTCGGACTCCATGCCTGCAACTTCGGTTGCCTACATTAACCACCCTAGTTCGAACTAGGGTGGTAGTGTAGACATACCCTAACAGAGTTATTTGGGGATAAGCTTTCATGGGCAGAGACCAGGAGGAGTTAGAATAGTGGCAGGAAACATCTGCTCACAAAGAGGGACTGAAAGCAGATCCCTGCAAGATTAAGGCAGGCCGAGACATGTCCATTCCAGTGGATGCAAAAGAGGTACAGAAGTTGATAGGAATGATAAATTCTCTGCCCAAGCTCTATCCACACCTACCTGGAGACGCAGAACCCATACATCCCAGCTCACAAGTCAGGATGTTGAGTGGAAAGGAGCAGGTTCCCCAAGTAAGCTTTTGACATGCTAAAACAAGGATGATGGAGGCCTCTCTCCTGAAATACCCTCTGCCAAGAGAGCCACTGGCAATCTTTGGGAGAAAGAATTGGGTGTCATTCTTTTTCAGGAGCAGCTGGTTACTTATGCCAGCAAAGTCCTGTCAGAAACTGAATGTCCAAATAGAAAAAGTGCTCTGGCTGTGGTATTTGATGATCAAAATACCCAGTTATAGTGAAATCAGGTCACATACACCTGAGGACTATGACAGCAAAGCGCTTCCTTAGTGCTTCAAAGAAACTGCAGCTCAATGCTAGCCACTGAAGATTGGATACAGTCCAGAATGATTCCTGGTGCTAGCTCACACCCCGAGCAGGACATATATACCCAACACCAACTCGTTCAGGAAAGGGAATCGGGACATTATACAATACATTAATGGATTCAGTCTCCCAGTTTCCACAGCAAAGCTGATGGAAACCAAAAAGGCTACAAAAAAGAACATCAAAGTACAGGCAGTCAAGAGAGTGATACTAGCAGTGCAGCCAGAAGACAAAAGCCAAGTACTGGTAGGCACAGAACCATATTTTCAAATTAAAGATGAGTTGAGTGTGTAGGATGGAATCATACTTCAAGGACAGGGAACTGTTGTCCCCACCTCATTACATAAGGATGTCATGCAAAACAATACATGCCTCATATTGGGACATTGACAGCTGTCTTTGTTCGAAAGTGTGTTTACTGGCCAGCAATGAATACCCAGCTCCACTCCTTGATAGAAAGGTGTGACACATGCCAGTCATGTGGTAACTGCCAGCAGAAAGAGATTTACTGCACAGTCTGCCCATCCAACCATGGGAAGAGGGGGGAGCAGACATATTTACCTTAAAAGAATAGTACTTGATTATTCAAACTTTCAGCCCTGCCTCGAACCAAAAACAAATCAGTGACTGACAAAATGAAAGTACACTTTGCAAGAGATGGCATTCCACACACTATATTCTATAATATATATCCAACAAGGGTCCCCAGTCTGCTTCAGAATTCAAGGAAATTGCAGGCACCTTCACTACAGCATACCCACAGAATAATGATAAGGTAGAATCAGCCAAGAAAACAGCTAAGAGACTGTTATACCAGAAACAGTCAGAGAAACTATGCACTAAGGGTATGTCTAGACTACATGGCTCCATCGACGGAGCCATGTAAACTAGTTTACCCAGCATAGACAAAGATTAAAATAAACATGGCCACCGTGCTGTGCCAACGATCAGCTGATCTGGCACAGCTCGGCAGTGTAGACGCAGATCTGTCGGCTGGGGAAGCCTTTGCTGACCGATCCTGTAAACCTCATTTCACAAGGCATAAGGGAACGGTCAGCAAAGGTTTTCCCAGCTGACAGATCCATAAAGACTACTCGACTAGTCGACTATCCAATAAACATTTGTTTATCGGTTAGTCTTTTGATTTGTTGACTAGTTGATATCCTCCTCCCCGTCCCCCTGTCCCCCGCTGATATAGAGGCAGCAAAGGGGGGGGGAGGGATACTTCAAAGGGGCAGCCACTGCATAGCTGATGGTGATGCTGGCCCAGGGTATTTGCATTGATGGCGAATCGGGTAGCAGCAGACTCCTCTGCCTTTCTGTCCCAACATCGCTCTTGGTCCAAGACTTTGCTGAGTCTATGTCTTTTAGAGCCCCATTGCCTGGACAGGCCGCTGCACCTGTGAGTCTGTCTGTGCCTTTCTCTGATGTTTCCCTTTCACAGTCAGTGAAAATGGAACCAAAGCCATGCTCACCACAAAGTGTAACACCAGAACTTGGCCAAATTACACTACAGCCATATGGGGTGTATTTAGTTATCACTGATTAAAAGCCAAACCCAACATAGCTAGGAATAGTTGCCAGATTTCTCTTAGGCAAAGCCAAATTGCTGCAGCATGCTGTTTTTACTAATCAGAATGGAAGAAAGAGGGAAAGTTAACCCAGAAAAAAAATAAAAATGACCTTGGTCCTAAGTATCCCTGACATACATGTTTTATTGTTATTGTGACTAAAAATTCTAAAAAAAATGCTTTGCTAATAAAAAATAATGAGCAATTTGTTAAACCTAAAAAATTGGCAACCCAGTAGGGGTTATTATAAATTATGTGTTTTATAAGAGTTAGCTATAAAAACATTAACTAAAAAATAAGTACCTTAAAAATAGTCCAGAAAAACTTTTCTATACCTAAGCTTCCCAATAGCTCAAAAAAAAGGGCCCCCAAAAGCTTGGCTGGTAATCACACCAAACCATTTCAAACTTGCTCATGTCAACATAACATTGGAAGTTCTTGCTCGTGTCAACATAACATTGCACTTCCATGATTGACTGGATTTCATCTGAAACACCGGATGGTCAACTTTGGTTCTCACTCAGAAAATTAAGCTCCTTGAGGCCCTAATAGATTCTACAGATTCTACAAATTCAAGAGAGATTCTGCTCACCACCCTTTTCAAATGATTTGCCACCTTTGCTTCCGTCTACAGTCTCAGCCTTTCATGACAGTTTGGATGTGCCTGATGCTCTTAGGCCACATGTCCACTTGCACATAAGTGGTTCACTTTGCAATGTTGTACTCTTCATCTTGGCTCAGGATGCACATTGGGATGGCACCATTTCATATAGCTAGCGGTGGGGCTATGGCCACAAAGTGCAAGGGCTGTTCCTCTACTGACGCTTCTTGGCAAAATTCTCTGGTTTCAGGATACTGGCCACACACGCACCTGAGTAGAATACATGTCTGCATCACACCTCCAAGAACCATCGTTACAGTAAGTAACAGTTCCTTTAAGACCTAAAGGCAGAAGAACAGATAGTAGGGGTTTGCTGGCTGGCATCCCTGAGGCTGAAAGCAGGAGGAGCAGCAGAGAGAGTTGGCTGCTGGCTCTGTTTCCAAAGGCTGGAACCAAAGGGCCAGAAGAACTGATGGCAGGGGAGCAGCAGAGATGCTGACATCTCCAGGGACACAGAGCAGGACCCAAAAAATTATGAGAAGGCTGAAGAGGGAGGAATTGGAGATGCTGTCCTTGTACAAATGATATGCCAGCAAAGAGGCTGTGGCAGCTCCCATAGGGAAGAATGGGGTTGCACTGCAAAAGGAAGGGTTAGAGTGGTTGTCCGGGGACAAGGACGGGGAAGGGTTATTGCAAAGTGTGGGCTCAGTTGCAGGCCTCAGTGTGTGATATGTGGGCATTTTTGGATGAGACGCCAGGTGATCTGATTGACTGTTTGCACTGGAATGAGAAATGAACTATGTGTATAAAGGACTTATATTCTGGACCATTTGCATAATATTTTATAATAAACTGGGGAGAGATTATTGTGTCAAGACATCTTGCATAGAGTTTGTGAGGAATCTGAAGGGGGAAATGAGACCAGTGTGCCTGTCATGCTGCGAACTGCCGCAGTAGGATGTTCCAGGCAGGAGGGCACTCAATGATAATCCATTGAAGTCAATGGAGTTACATAAGAGTTAAATGTAACCTTATTCTTTTCATCTGCTAGCTCCATTTATACCATCATCTCAACCTTGGCACCATGGGCTTGGCATGGCTTTCCTTTATGACAAGGAAAAGGATGAAAATATTAAGTTTTGCTTACAGTCCCTTCTCTCCTTTTCTATTCCCGCTAATATCTGAGCCATTGTTACAAGTTATTAGCAAACTAAACAAGACCACTACCATGAAAAAAGCTGTTGTGCGCTACTTTTGCAATAAGTATTAGAGATGGAGTTTCTAAACTGCAGCTAACACTAGCTTTGGACTTTATTGTTCTCATCACAAGTCTTAATGTGTGAAATTTGCAACACCTGTGTTCATTGACAAATTTCACTCAAGCTTTTCCTTTAGTTAGTTCAGTACGGTGGGGTATTCAAGATTAAAAAGATTTTTTTCTAAATTGTGTTACATGTGGTTTTTAAGACTAAACATGCCTGCAGAGTACTGAGTGCATATTTTACACATAAAATAAATACCCATGAAATGTCAATGTTGAGAAAAAAATACTGGAGATTATGTAGATGGGGTGGAACTGGGCCAGCACATAGTCCTATTGCTTTTCTTTTTACCTTTTAATCCAGTTATGATTTCTAGACCCTTCTTGAGAAAACAGCCCCTTTCCCTTGTCTTTGTGACTTGTACCTAGATGCACATTAGCTGTATTTATATCACTGTCCCCTATAGGATCTAGTGTAAAGCTTTTCTTATTAAATGCTTGCTACATAATGTCAAATGATGCCTTTCCTAGTATTGATAGATTGAGTCGTTCCAAGTACAGTAATCCTCTTTCCTAAAACATCAGATCATTGTCAAAGAAGCCAGAGCCCTCCTGCTGACATCACCTGAGTAGCCATGCATTTACTTACATAATTTTGATGGTCCCTTCCCAGGCCTTTTCCTTCCACAGGGAGGATGAACAAGAGTATCATGAGTACCCCCAAACTCTTTTATCCTTCTTCCCAGAGCCATGTAGTCTGCAGTGATTCACTCAAGGTTATTCTTGGCAGTATTGTTGGCACTCACAAGGATAAGTAGAAAGGGATAGTGATCCAAGGGTTTGATGAGTCTCAACGGTCTCTTAATCACATCCTGAATTCTAGCTCCAGACATTCAGCACACTTCTCGGGATTCCCAATCCAGACAGCAAGTGGAAGACTATATCCCCCTTGGGAAGGTGTCCCGACCACCACAACCCTTCTCCTCGTTTTGGGAGTGCTGATCATCAAACAGCTATCCCTAAGACAATGCATCCCTGGACTTGAGACAGATTTAAAGACTGATATCACATGAACTATTAGCATTAGAAACCTAGGCCAAAAATTTCAAAGAGGCCTCCATGGGCTGTTTCCATAGATGTTCAATGGCTTGGGATGAAGAGTCCTCCTCTTTTGTCCCAATGCACATCTGCCCAACACCAAGCCCAGTTCAGGCCAGGTACTATACTGAGGTTTTGGGCCATAATGAACAGACATACAAAAGACAAGTTTATATTTGAGCAAAAAGACATTATTATGAATAGAAAGTATGTCAGGAAACCCTAGAGAACAAACAGTGACATTATTGTGCATGGAAACCAACAGAAAATATTAGAGATCCTAATTAATTGATCAATCATCTTTGTGACGCTGACCATCACAAAGGGGTGACAAATCAAAACAAAAGCATTCAATTTGCATCCAGTTAAATTCATAAGAAATTATTCACATTCTGAATCCAAGGATTTTGATTTTTTTTCTCATAATCATGCTGTGTAATCCTAACAGAAGAGTTTCTGTCAAACACTGCAAAGTCCAAAGAGCTACTAAGCCACCAAGAGCAGTGAGAAGTCCTGTGGCACCTTATAGACTAACTGAAGTGTTGGAACATAAGCTTTCGTGAGCAAAGACCCACTTCGTCAGATGCATGCATGTTAGTCTAGAAGGTGCCACAGGACTCCTCACCGCTTTTGCAGATTCAGACTAACACTGCTACCCCTCTGATACTAAGCCACCAAGCTATCATCTAGTTCTTCCAGAGAAAACAGAAATTGTCACCACTGCATTTATCACCATGCTGAGTCTGAAGGGGGAGATTTCGTGATAATTGCCATGGGTCACTCATTGACACATATCCTCAGAAAACATATTTGAAATGTAATGTAGCTCTTGTACATTAAGCTGGGGACCTATTTGCCAAAAGCACTGGATGTAAAGGCATTCCAACAAACAACTTCAATGGAATGATTTCAACAGCATTTTTGCCATGGTTGAATTCCCCCAATGCTACCAGATAGAATGGCTTGTTTTCAGAAGCAGTCTTCTGAATAGAAGAGTTATCTATTACTCCAAACTTCATATGTCACTGCTGACTAGAGGCCCGATTCTGCTCTTACTCACATGGACTAGAGCCTTATTCCATCTATTGAAATCAATAGTTCTCTTTATGAGGAAAGGTACTGCTCAATAGGACTATCAGTTCTGGCAGGATAAGACCCTAAATATAGTTTCAAAGATGGATTTAAAGGGTAGGTGATGAACTAAATGTACATAAAAATGAAAGGCATCTCCAAAAATAACTGATCTATGCAGTAACTTTAAATTCAGTTCGCTACTTACAACAATAAAGTAATTTGGTACTTGTGAGTTAGCCATTTATAAAGACAACTTTCACCTATTCCACATTCACATTCTTGCCTAATATATGGGTATTTCATCTGTAAAATTATTTTAGACACTCACAAAGTGCCCCTAATGCAACCATCAGTGCTTAACCTCCTTCACGGCTGATCTTCTACTGAGCCTGCTGTGCTGCTGTCATGCTATTAACATTCCATTGAAGTCACTGGAATGTTAGGATGTACCTGGTATATTCAGCAGCACAGCAGGTGCCTTCTGCTTGGACGTACAGTACCTGCAATGTCAGGCAGCAGTCACAAGGTTAACACTGTAGGAAAGTATGTAATTTTTAGACAACAACTACTTACATACATAGAGAAATTGCTACACTTTCTATGTACAGATTGCTCAGGTTCCAGGAAGCAATTATGGACCAAGACCCAAAGCACACAAATAATTAGCACTTATGAGTAATAAGTTATTTTATTTCCCTGCATGTCACTTTGTGATCGGAAAATGTGGATGGATTCCTAAGTTACTTGGTATACATTTATATGATTCAACCAGTCCTAGAAGTTTCCAGAGCATTCAGGTAATGATATAATGTTATAAGTTGCTCATAAGTGTCTCCAGAAAGCCTCCCATGTAAATTTCATATCTTATTATACAGTTTGCTTACTTATGCTTCAAAATCATTTGGTGAATTGCCGATAGACTCTAAGGCTATGTCTACACTCGCGGCTTCTTGCGCGAGTAATATGCAAATGAGGCTAAGCGTGGAATATCACCGAGCCTCATTTGCATACCTAATGATCCACCATTTTTTTCAGAAGAGGCTCTTGCACAAGAAGGAGCATCTACACTGCCCCTTCTTGCGCAAGAAAAACCCTCTTGCCCAATGCCGTTACACCTATTACTTGACAGGAAGAACGGCATTGAGCAAGAGGGTTTTTCTTGCACAAGAAGGGGCAGTGTAGATGCTCCTTCTTGTGCAAGAGCCTCTTCTGAAAAAAATGGTGGCTCATTAGGTATGCAAATGAGGCTTGGCGATATTCCACGCTTAGCCTCATTTGCATATTACTCGGGCAAGAAGCCATGAGTGTAGACATAGCCTAAGGGTGTGTCTAAACTACATGGCTCTGTCGATGGAGCCATGTAGATTAGGCTGATCGGCAGAGGGAAATGAAGCCTCAATTTAAATAATCGTGGCTTCATTTAAATTTAAATGGTTGCCGTGCTCTGCTGACCAGCTGATGATCAGCTGTTTGTCGGCAGATCGGGGCAGTCTGGACGTGTCGCTGTCGACAAGGAAGCCTTTGTCAACCGGCGCAGGTAAACCTCGTTTCACGAGGCATACCTGCGCTGATAAACAAAGGCTTCCTTGTTGACAGCAGCGTGTCCAGACTGTCCCATCTGCCAACAAACAGCTGATCATTAGCTGGTCAGCAGAGAGCGGCAACTATTTAAATTTAAATGAAGCCACGATTATTTAAATTGAGGCTTCATTTCCCTCTGCCGATCAGCCTAATCTACATGGCTCCATCAACAGAGCCATGTAGTTTAGACACACCCTAAGAGGAAACCACAACTTAAAAACACACTTAGATTTCCCTATGACATCCCCATTAACTCTATTGCCAGGGAAAGCCTCTGACTTCCCAAGGAAAGAGTACAGGGATCCTAATTCGATCTCTACATTCCTTTCATACCAGTTTTTCCTCATTTTTTAGTTATTGTTATTATTAGTGTCACATAAAAAGCCATATGTGAGCCTACAGGGGCTAAATTTGCATTCCTCTAAGCTAGCCATGAGCCCTGCTGGTAAAAATACCAGGTGTTCTTTTTCAAACAGCCTTCATCAGCTGCAACTCCCTATCCTTGCTAGCTAAGAGCAGAATATGGGATAAATAACATGACTTTGGTTCTCAGCCCCTTGGTAACGTTGAGTGACATTGGGCCAGGATGCACACACCCGGTAAACAACTGTAGTATAACTAGTGTAGGGAGTCTCATGTCTGGTGAGTCTCACCAGGGGCCTAGACCTCAAAGGGTGACCTGGATCCCCCCAGCTGGAGCCATGTCCACTGCAGCTGGGTGTAAGATGACCAGAACGGGACTCCCCACAGACTGAAGGGGTGTAAGCATTTCCAAGTGCCTGTTACTCTTTTATGCATTGTTCTGCTTATACTTATTGGTGTATTACTTCACAGTAGCTGTGTAACCATCTGGCAGTATTAAACCTGTAATAGTAATGATGCAGTGAGATTAATAAAAGCAACTATCCCTAATCAACTCTGTCTTGAAGCGAATCCACAGCTCTGTTGGATGCTGCTCCTGTGAGCTGACAATTAGTCTGGCTACATTCTAATTCCAATGAAAATTGGGAAGAGCTACAGATGACTAGCGTCAAATTTAGTAAGTCTGGTTGTCATGCAGATTTCCCCACACAGCTCTGCAAATTCCTTTTTCCAGGACTAAAATAATATGGTCCCTTCTTGATGAGTGAGTACCAAAGGTAAAAGCCAATTTTGGAATGATTTCAATGCTGTTAATATGTGTCTGATTGAGCAGATACCAATAGAGCTATTTCACATGTGTTCTCACCCAAATTTTAGAACATCCATTTTCCAAAATGAAAGGCATGGGCTTGAACCCGTTTCACTGCTTGTTAAGTATTTTTTTCACTTGGGGCACTTAGAAGTAAGGCACAGCCTGAACTTTTAGCACACACATAACTATAACTTTTCCATTGAGAAGTTCTATATAGTGGTTTCCACTGAAGAGTCAACATCTGCCTTTTCTGTCTTTAGCTACCCACCCAGAAAATCCAAGAAGCAATGTTGCTGGGCAAACAACAATTGCTCCCTTCAGGGAAAAAGGGATCATCTAAAGTACCGGTCCCCGCACTGGCACAAAGAGGGTGCAAGACCACCTCTTTGTACTACTAAAATAAAGTTAGCCCCATTCACTACAAAATTATGAATGTGCCCATAGGAATGGCCAATTCCCCTCATTTCTATCAGTGTGGCAGACAAGTTTATGGTGTCTAAGATTTAAATATTGATGAATATTTTTCCACTAATTCCAGCCTCTTGTGTGTAGATGTAAATTTGGTAGGGCAAATTGATGCTGAAGGGCTTGTGCCACTAAAATTAATAGTAGGCACAAATCAGATGGAGCTATCTGAAGCAGGGACAGTCTTCTTTGATATTTGTGTGTACAGCATCTTGCATAATAGATATTTGATCAATGATTACATTTTGAGGCACTTCCGTAATGTAAATGACAATAAGTTCAGCTGCTCAGATTTTCACTCACTACAGATATCCAGAATTAAACCTGAGCATAAAAATTTTATCCACAAAAAGGGAGGACCACTTTTCTGACAATTTAAGGTTAAAAAGGGTTCGCTTCCCCACCTTCATCCCCATGTGATGCATCTCACCAGAGTTTCACAGCAATTAACTTTAAATACAGCATCTTTTTGAGTGCAAAAGGAATCTGTAGACACATTTTCAATTTGCCACCAGAGGGCAGAGCATACACATGGAAATACATCAGAGACCCCTTAAATGAACAATCTACGCTTCAGCTGTCATGTAACAGGTTTCTCTGTTTAATATTTCAGTGTAAAAAGGTCTGCAGTTACAGGTCTGCATCTTACCCCCCCCCCCCACACACACACACACACACACCCCAATATTAACCTATTATGTGCTATTTCCAAATCCAATGACATGTATCTGAAAATTTCCTTACCCCCTAGCCTTTACCCCTTCTCCGTGTTTTCTGAAAAACACTTCTCTTGCAAGAAAAGTCACGTAGGCAAGGTGCCCAGTTTATTTATTTAAGAAGATTTCACCTACAAGAATTCATCAAAGCTAATACAGAATAAATGTCTTCATTTAGTAGTCTGAGTTTCTAAACCCTTGACACTGGGAATTGGGATTTCCCAATGCTATTAGCACTTAGCAGTAGGAGCTCCAGACCAGCCAAGAACAAGGGATTAAGAGGTATTTGTCTAAACTAATTTCACTCTGTATACTGGGTCTATAGAGACTGGTGTTAATCTGCGGGAATTGTGCAACACTGCTAATTGGCTACAAATTTAACAGTGGCAGGGTTCCCACAGGAGTATGCTACGTATTCATTATACATATTCTTTCCACAAACGTATTCTTGCAGTAGACATTTGTGGTTTAGGATTCCCAGTGCAGTGTTTGAAAGGCTGGCTGGCTACCCACCATTGTATTTCCTTTTGTCTTTCTCTGAAAGATTCTGAGATGCTTTTCATCAAGAACATCAACTTTAAAACATTCATTTTTATTGGATCAGTTCAGAAGCACTGGCTAAATTTCCTGAGAAGAGCCTCTGTGCATCTCTTGAAATAGCAAATAAATACATAAGTAATAATAGTAAAAACGTAATTTACATGTATATAGCATGATTGGGTCTCAAACTTTGTAATATTGTGAATGAATTCTGAGGATGCTGAAGATGCAAATCCTCTAATTACTCGTGCCCCTTTCCAGTATTATTCAGAAAAGATGAAAAACTTGTGTCAATGGATGTGGGTTCTGGAGTACATTGCAATTTTGCATCTGCTCTGTGTGTTCTTCTTTCTAGACATAGGGCTTTTATTAGTAGAAAAACATCGATCCTTATTTACAACCCTCACTGTTCTAATCTCTCTATGTCACTTTGCAGTGTGATTTTGTTGGGTGTTTGTGACTGCACAATTTTAGTGTTGTCTACAAATATGCTAAAAGTTGAATTTACACCACGCAAACACCTGACAAAGGAGAGAGATTAAGCAGTCATTCAGAGCGCACAGATGTGCTTAGGTTCCTTTTATTCTTTTTTTTTTTACATGTGCACCCATGTGTGTTTTTGTTCTGTTTTGTTTTTAGTTTAGTTTTGTTCAGTTTTGTTTCATTTAGTCAAAAAAGTCTCACAAATCCCATAAAAAGTCCTGGATCATGTTAGAACTGACAGAAACTATCACTGATTGAAGACATTATTGTTACATGGACCACCTGTGAATACTCCACAGATTAATTGTGATCCCCAGACACAGATGCGAACAACAGACATAACATTTTTCATCCTGAATGACTCTGTACTTTACCCCACACATGTAGCAGCACCACTGAATTGCTGCCTCTTCTGGGATGGAAGACAGTACAATAACAGGAAAAGGGAAGATTTTGGCCAAGAATACTGGGACAAGCTCATGCAACTGAAAACAAGACATGCAAATTTTAATATCTTTTTCAAATAAATGAAACAGGACTTCAGTGTCTATGGAATTTCAAATAGACTTCCTCGAGTCAAAATAGTACAATCACTATTGTGAGGGCTAGAGAGGTCACCTTGAAGAAATGAAGTTAACAATGTCACCCCCAGACTACCTGCAGTCCTTGCAAGGGAATTAAGAGAGAAGTCTAATCAAATCATAGTTCTTACAGGGAAGTTCAGAAAACTAGTCGGTAGGCCATTAGTCCACCAAAAATGAATGTATTTTCATTTGTAGATTTATACTGACTTTAATAAAATAAAATTAATAGGAAATCAGTAGTAACCACTTAAAAATAAGGGAATTCAGAATGTTTTCAAGTACTATCCCTTTTTGTTAGCATTTTAAGGTGTTAAATAAAGTTAGTTTTAGGAAATATGGAAATATCTGATTGTTCTTCAGCTATGTCTGCTGTACAGTTTCTCAAACTTCAGAAAAAAGCTAATGATCTAGGAGCTCTTTATTGGAAAGGTGCCTCTCTCAGTATCTTCTGTAGTCATGACTCCAGTCAGAGGTAACCATATGTATAATAAGGATAAAAATATGTCCCAACTTCACAGGGGTGCTATTTGAATAAATACATTAAGTACTATGGGGAGCTCAGATATTGTGGCAATAAGGCCATAAATGTACCTTAGTTGGACTGAGTATCAACCATGCCATAGGACATACAGGTTGGACCTCCCCCAATCGGCACCCTGGGGACCTGATCAGTCCCAACTGAGGAGATTTGCCAGATCAGGGAAGGTCCCTCACAACATGGCCCATGCTGAGCTCCTGCCCCTGCTAGGGCTCCAGCCTGGCACCACAGCTACCTTACCAGCCGTGGCTCCCCAGGCTGGAGCTCCTTATCTGCTGCTGCCAGACCCAAGCTCTATGGCCAGGTCCAGAGCTCCACAGCCACTGCTGAACCCAAACTCCAGGGCCAGAGCAGGAGCTCCACAGCCGCTGCCAGATCTGAGCTCCCTGGCTGTGGCTGGGGGCAGAGCTCCGTGGTCACTGCCAACCTCTTCTACCTCCTGGCCACAAGGGGCAGAACTCTCCTCTGTGCTGCCCACCTTTCCACATCCCTCCCCACCACATAGAGTTCCCAGATGAGTGACTGGATCCCTTGCCGTGCTCCTGCCCTATGGTCTGACCTCTCTATACCTGGGCTCTGTGGTCTAAGAATATCTCTGGTCCTGCCAGACCACAGATGATGCCAGACCAGAGAGTCCAGGTTAAGAGAGGTACAAGCTAAATTTGTTTTCCTGTGCTGAGATGACCCTAAGGAGTGGAATGTTGTGTTTAGTGGAGTCATTAGAAAAATTCCCATTGACTTCAGTGGGGTCAGGTTTTTAACTCAAGGAGATCATAAAGGATGGATATCTGTTTGCCTTCTGGATTCTGATTTATGTTAACCACAAAAAGAAAGGTGCTTACTGAGTAACTATTTTCTAAAATGTGCCAAGGAGTGTCTGGAGCAAAAGGTAGGTGCTCTTTATTATGGAGGAAGTGTACACATTGACAGATAATAAATAATAAGGTAATAACTTAGGGTCATGTAGTACCCTCCATTTCCATTGTCAGATGGGATGAATCTCAACCAACCTTTATAAATAAAATTAATGTGCAATACTAATCCTGTCACTTTCAGTGGAGATTATAACTCATTATAATCCTTAATAGGAGAACATTGTACACCCATTTAAGAGATACAATTAATAAATAAAAAAGCAGAATTTAGCTGTAGGGTTCACTAATTTCAGACATAAAAAAGAACACTTAAGGATGCTCCTGAAACAAAGTTATAAGAAATGATTGGGGTTAACTGATGAGTTTTTTAAATTAAATATAATTTTACTGGCCACAGAGTTATTAAACACCTTAATTTATGATGGTAAATTCAGACTAATTGCTGGAGTCTGTGGACCTAGTACATATTATCAAACTGGTAAAATCCAAACACTTTCTAGGTAGTATCAATTAAAGACTGATTAAAGACTCCTACAATATAATAAAGTATAGACCCAGCTCTTTGGAATAGAATCTAACTAAATTCATACAGTGTTTCTCTTTTCATATCAGTAGAGCGTTTGACAGTGTTGAATGGAGGTATCATGTTACCTTTTTATACATGACAGGGGAAAGAAGGTGAATTTAGTTAAATATATCCTAACCTTATTTATCAGGGCAAAATAAATTGTAGCTAGAACCTACTTGAACTAAGGCTTACTAGTGAAAATGAAAGACCCCCATAGCAATAAGCAAACCTACTGAATGTCTTCAATTTTAAAGGAAGGACTCCAGTTCAATGAGGTATTAAAATATGTGCCTGACTTTGAACACAGGAATAATTCAGTTGACTTCACAGGGATTACAGTATTTTTCTAGATTAGGACCAAAGTGAATTTAGTAGCGTTATTTCATTAAATTCTAACATGTGACACTTAATAGGCACACATAAACAAACTACTTAATAAGCAACCGTAGACTAAGCTAAAACATTGGTGCAGAATCTTTTTTGGGTTGGGGGCAGCTGAGCCACATCAAAATCAGTTGGGACCTGCACAAAAGTGAGAAGCAAAAACAAAAAAATTGGCCCCCCCATTAAGAAGCAAAAAGATACTCCTCACATTTCCTTCACACACCAGAGAAGGGGGACCTAGGCTAATAGATTTTTGTGGGCCCCTTATGCTCTAGATTGGGACCAAAATTGAGAGGGTTAGTGTGTGGGAAGGGAGGCTGCCGGGAAGCAGGCCTGGGGTGTGGGGTCTGGGCAGGACGAAGTGGGTTGGGGGTTGGTGGAACTAGGAATGTGGTAGGGTACAGGAGCAGGTGAGGGGTGGGAGGCCTGAAAGGGTGGTAGGGTGCAAGAATGGGCTGGGGGTGGGGGACCTTGGCAGAAAGGGGGTTCAGGAGCTGCTATCTCCCACCACCCATGGGTTTGATCTGATTCTGGCTTATGACACTCGGGGCTTTCTCCCCCACAGTGAGGACCTGACACTCCAACCCCCTAGAGCAACTGCAGGGGACTGAAGAGCTGGAATGCCAGCACCAGCTCCCCAATGCTGGGGAGGAGCCCCAAGCCTTGGAGGCCGGATCCAGGCATGCTGGGGGCCAGATATAATCCCCTGGGCCTTATGTTCCCCATCCATGAGCTAAAATGGCAGAAGTTAAGCATGGACAACATGTAATTTATTTTGTTTAATGAATTTCATGACTTCTATCATGCTTACCATGTTGTTCTTTCATTCGTTTGTGAGACTAAATAGAAATTTGTAAGAGGATTGTGGGTGTTGTTTGTTTTTAGCAGATTTGTTTTTGCAAGATGTTGAGATACTAGGCTGACAAGCTTGGTTCAAAAAAGTGTTTATAAATTTATTTGACTTGCCCCTTACAAACTATCCCAGTGAGCTAGATTCAACCCAAAATAAACCACCACAGATTTATAATTTTTTTCAGATATCTTAATAGAACAACGTTTTATGGAATGCTTCCATGGACAGTTTGCAAACAAAACAAAACAAAAATGAGTAAACCACTGCCAGATTGAAGATGCAATTTAAATGTGAACCACGGCTAATTGAGAGGATTTTGCACTTCATCCAGCAATATCTATGTGGTCTCGTTTGTTCTATTACAGGGATGCTCAAATCCTGTGGTGATGGAAACTTTATAAATGAGTTAGACAGACAGAAGTTTGAGGGCACATTGGCAAGATTATCATGTGGCAGTGGACAAAATAAGAGTCAACTTGATGATGATCACAAAGAGAACAAGAAAACAATAAAAAGGAAATTATTTTAATAATTAAATATCTGTTCCTTTCTCTGCCCTGCCCCCTGCTGGCCCAGTGGGTCTATAGCTGTTCTGGTCCCCATATCTGGCCTCTTGCTAGCCCCCATGGTCATTCTGCAGTATAAAAGTCCCTCCTGCCAGACCCATCCCTTTCCATATTATGAGAAACAATTGAATTCCAGGCATATCCCATTGTCCTGGCACAACCAAACCCTGACCTTGCTTTAAGTTAGGAGAAGAGGAAGCTCCCTACTAAATTTGGTGATCCTAACTCTTGCCATTTAGGAGTTCTTGAACAAACAGACTCGCAGATGGACAGAAAGACAGACAGGGACACATTTCTTAAATATATATTTTAATATTGAGAAAATGAGACAAACAAATCACAGTGCTATAGGTTCTATGTTCATATTTAAGTCCTTCTAGACTCACAACCCCATATTCTCTACTACATAAGATAGCATAACACTGCTGAAATCAATAGAGCTATTCCAATTTATACCTACCCATTAACATATCCAACAAGTATTACCTATCCACAGTGCTACAATATCTTTATGGCTCTGCACTGCTCAGAACCCTTCAGCTTTGTAAAAGTATAGTAAGTAGTAGGTACCTTCTCTTCTAGTTGATTAACAACTACATAGCTACCTCAATTCTTCTAATATGGCAGGCTATCATGAATTGTTGAAGTTACTGTGGTCTTTGTATCTGATAACCAGTCTAATTGTCTATATTTGTTTCCCATGTTTCTGCATGAAAAGTATGGGCAAGACAATGAAAGAGGCATTCTAAACCAATATAAATACCCTCTTGTCCAAGTTGCATGGAATCAATCTGAGCAGTGCTGACTTCTCCTGGTGTATTTTTCCATTTATGCATTTTTCAAGATTCTGTTCCATATTAAGTTGCAACCAGAAACAGTGTACCTGAAATAGACTTATACATGTGACTTCCCAACAGGGGATGCTCACTTTGCATTTTAAGTTCTACACAAAATCATAGCCTAACATTATAAGCAAAGCAAAAAAAAAACTAATGGAAACATGAGTTCAGAAGACCAGATCATGGAATATTATGAATAAGGTTATTTGTTCAGAAGGTTAAAAACAACCAAATTTGAATCAGACTTGTGTGTGCTCATTAAGGAGAAATCATAACTTCACTTTGTACAATGATCAGGCCTTCAAAATAACAGGAATCAATCCAGATTGAATGTGTGATTTTGACACAATATTAGGAAAATAAACATCTTTTGTAAATAATTATATCTTCATATCAAAGACTATGATTCCAGCCAACACTTATACTTATACATACAAGAAGTCTCACTAAAGCCAATGGGGCTATTTATGTGCACAAGCATTTCCAAGACCAGGACCTAAGAAGGGATGTGTAGGCATACAGACATACTCACTCAGATGATTTTTTACACTTGTTACAACTTATTAGAAATCTGCCAAAGTCTTTAAAATCCAACAGTTTCTACCATATGAAGAATTATTCTGTAACTTAAAGATTAAGGCTAGTTAGAGGTTCCTCTTCATTGTATCTCTGTAAAGTGCATGTTATTAAATTAACAAACAAAAACTATGTCTAGTGACTGTGGAGACTGTGTCAAGAGACATTACATCTCCCAAAACCCCTAAAAGCACCTTTATATTGCCTAGAACCCAGTCAATAATGCACTCTAATGCCCCAAAAGACTGTTTCCAATAGCTACCAAAATATACACCTCAACTTGATCAAAAGTGCACATTCATGTGAAACGTGAACAGTGACCTCATATCTCTGATATGATATTACCAGATCATTTGGGAAGTTATTTTGTCTTATAACTGTGGAAGTCATTGTTTGGTTTTGTGTCAGAGTGGAACTTTGGTGAAACTGAGTAGATGTTTGTGACACTGTGGGCATTATCAGAGGAGCTTGACCGTCTTCTCTAATAAATATTAAAGGCTCTAGTAAGGTTTAAAAACTTTTTGTACATGTTCTGAACTTCTAACACTGTTCTTCAGCTATCTTTCCCTCCCCCCATCACCTCAAGCACCACCCAGTGGTCGCATCCCATCAATTTCACAGAAACCATGATATACTGACAAATGGTGGATGATTGTGATCTGATTGGAAAATGTATTCATTAAAACAACCAAAGGACTCCAAGGTCAGTGCAGTGAATCAAAGCTACTAAGGGCTCAGCAGTGCATGAAGGTGACCTCTACCATTTCCACTCTAACTCCTGAAACTAACACACTAGGAAAAGACTGTTAGCTCCATAGAATCATAGAATCCCAGAGTTGGAAGAGACCTCAAGAGGTCATCGAGTCCAAAGCAGGACCAACCCTAACTAAATCATCCCAGCCAGGGCTTTATCAAGCTGGGACTTAAAAATCTCTAGGGATGGAGATTCCACCACCTCTCTAGGTAACCCATTCCAGGCTACAATCTATGGGTATGTCTACACTACAGTGCTATTTCGAATTAACTTAATTTGAAATAGTTAATTTGAATTAAGCTAATTCAAAATAATGCATCGATACACAAAAACTATTTCAAAATAGTGTTTTGCTATTTCAAAATATCACATCCACACTGAGTGGACCCTGAACCAAAGTTAAGGCTGGCCGAAACCAGTGCCGGCAGGGCATCAAGTTAGGACTTAGTGTGTGGGGCTGCTTCCTGAGGCTCCCTGAGCTCCGTGCTTAAAGGCACCCTACCCCCACCCTGGACAGAGTTCTGAGGGTTCCCCTGGATACGTCTATGCTACAACGTTAATTCGAACTAACTTAGTTCGAATTAGTTAATTCGAACTAACTTAGTTCGAATTAGTTAATTCGAACTAAGCTAATTCAAACTAACGGATCCAGACTAAAAAACTAGTTCGAATTAGCGTTTTGCTAATTTGAACTAGCATGTCCACATTAAGTGGTCCCTGAACCAGGCTTAAGGATGGCCGGAAGCAGTGCCGGCAGGGCATCAGAGGAGGACTTAGAGCGTGGAGATGCTATCTCAGGCTAGCCGAGGGCTGTGCTTAAAGGGTCCCGACCCCCACCCCGGACAGACAGTTCTCAGGGGTGCCCCGCTTGCAAAGCAGTCCTGGCTTGGAGTGCCCTGAGTGCCCACACTGGGCACATCACAGCACTCGGCCATCAGCCCGGCTGCACTTGCCGCAGGCTGCCATCTGGGGAGAGGGGGAAATTGGGGGGCTGCAGGAGAGCTTCCACCCCCAGAAGCTATTTTGAAATAGCATCGAAATAGGATGCACAATTTGCATAGCTCAAATTGAGTATCTTCTTTCGAGTTACAGTGCAGTGTAGATGCATCCTAAATGGCAAGCCTCCTCCTTTGTAAGGAATAAACTAGTTAGTATTCCCCTCTCTCTCTCTCTCTCTCTCTTTTCTCTCCTACCAGCAGTCTTTCCCCACATGTGTGCAGCTAACATGCTTTAATAAATGTATAACTAACAGCCATTTACCACTCCCAAAAACTAATCTAAGAATCATACTCTGAAACTCTGTAGCACATTTCTGGAGTGATGCTGAAAATGACAGGGGTTGCATAACTCTCTTTGCACTTCTGTTGGTCCTAGGGCACTCCAGGGGTTGACATAACAAAAACAGAGTGTGTGTATTTGTAGTAGGAACCTGTGCAGTAAATGACCTTTGAGCCTTCCACCTGTCACTGAACATTCCAGCCATACACCACGTTTTCTTTGTGATCTGGTATCAAAGACTGCACAATCTCAATGGGGCCAGCCAGCTGTCCTAATATCCTTTGACCAGTTGGAGAAAATATTTGAATAGGGCATGTCCTCCAAAAAAAATATCACTGAGTCCTGAGAGGTACATATCAGAAGTCACATTTGCCATCTCATATTGGTTTACAGTTACATTTTTAAACCTGCTAGAACTGTCAGTGAAATTATTCTACCTTAGGAGCTTTTCATTCTCTTTCTACCTTGTCCCCACTCTCAAGAGAGTTTGAAAGCCAGGAGTTTTTCTTTTTAAAAAGACAGCATCAGTGGAAATTGTTGTCTGTGTCACAAGATGTATTTCTAGAGTGGGCGGTAAGCTTCTTCACTACCACATAAAAAGGAAGCTGCTGGCTTTTGTGTGTGTTTAACATTTCCTACCCCCTTACAAAATTATGCTAATACATACACCTGCAGCACAGATGGTAGAAGTTTTCATCATATGAGATTAACAAGTAAATCTGCAAATCCTATTTTCACATACATCAGCACCTAACTGTGGCAATTACAATAACTGAAAAGATGCTCAAATGTTTATTTCTCCATTAGGACTTTACACCACTATCTAGTCTAAATGGTGCAGTAAATCCCAGTAGAAACGGCTTTTATGGTGATAGTGTTATTTTTACAGCAAATTCAAATATGCTGTTGAATTTTAGTGGAGGGAGAAAGCCACTAAGATATGATTAGAAAGGAGCAGTTTTCTTTAAACCCTTTATTTATGTAAGATGTGCCTGTTATCAAATACCTGCCCATAAAGCCATCACTTGATATGAAAAAAGGTAAGGGGAGAGCAATAAAACCTATTTAATTATTTTGGGCACATCTATACTTAGCACAAAAGATCAATGCTCCAGAGGTCAATCTTCTAGCGTTTGTTTAACAGGTCTAGGATAGATCAGTAAATCGAATGCTGAGAGCAGCCCCCACCCGCATCCAGTACGCCTCCTTCTGAGAGGAGTAAGGGGAGCCAACAGGAGCATTTGCTCCCATTAGTCTCCCATTGTGTGGACACCGCCACAGCTCAGTTTAAGGTAAGCTGACTCCAGCTATGCATTTTGAGTACCTTAAGCTGACCTTCTTGGTCTAGTATAGACCAGGCCTTCTAGAACAACATGTAAAAACAGCTCACTTCACATGACAGTAGCTTTGAGTGGATTCACAATGAAATGATTCCAGAGAGTCTTTCCTCCTGGCCATGGTGTCCTTGACCTCACCATAGGGTTAATTCTGATGTTCTCAGCCAGGCTTGCATCTTTACTTTGTTATGTATTCTGGGAGCCTATCAAGGGGCCAGGCGAAAGTTCTGTTAATGACTACCTACGGGACTGTGAGTAAGTCACTTGACTCTCTGTCTGCTCATATACTCCTTGATGAAATTGGGAATAAACAACACCTCTTCAAAAGAAAAATGTATGTAAAAGCTTCAGAGGGATTAGTCTTTAACTAGAAAAACTTAAAAAACAACTAATAGTCTAGTAGCACCTTAGGGTACGTCTACACTACAGCGCTAGTTCGAACTAACTTAGTTCGAATTAGTTAATTCGAACTAAGGTAGTTCAAACTAACGCATCTAGAACTAAAAACTAGTTCGAACTAGCGTTTTGCTAGTTCGAACTAGCAAGTCCACATTGAGTGGACTCTGAACAGGGCTTAAGGATGGCCGGAAGCAGTGCCGGCAGGGCATCAGAGGAGGACTTAGAGCGTGGAGATGCTGTCTCAGGCTAGCCGAGGGCTGCGCTTAAAGGGTCCCGACCCCCACCCCGGCCACACAGTTCTAAGGGGTGCCCCGCTTGCAAAGAAGTTCTGGCTTGGAGTGCCCTGAGTGCTCACACTGGGCACATCACACCACTCGGCCATCAGCCCGGCTGCACTTGCCACAGGCTGCCATCTGGGGAGAGGGAGTAATTGGGGGCTGCAGGAGAGCTTCCACCCCCAGAAGCCCGCAGAGCCAGCCCAGTCCTCCCCATCGGGGGCTCGTACCCCATTCCTCCCTCACCTCCTTCCACTTACCCTTCCCTAGCCCCCCTTCTTATTGATGTACAAAATAAAGATAACGTTTCTTCCAACATTGACTCTGTCTTTATTGAACAAAACTGGGGGAGACTGGGAAAAGGAGGTGGGAGAGGGGAAGAGAAAGGCTGGGAGAGGGGAGGGCAACTAACATGATCAGGGGTTGGGAACAGGTCCCAGATGAAGAAAGGCTACAGAGACTGGGACTGTTCAGCTTAGAAAAGAGGAGACGGAGGGGGGACAGGATAGAGGTCTCTAAAAGCAGGGGTTGGGTGGAGAGGGTGCATTCAGAAAAGTTCTTCCTGAGTTCCCATAAAGAAGGACTAGAGGACACCAAAGGAAAGGAATGGGTAGCAGGCTTCAAACTAGTAAGAGAAAGTTGTTCTTCTTCACAAAGCAAATAGTTAACCTGTGGAACTCCTTGCTGCAGGACACTGTGAAGGCTACAACTAGAACAGAGTTTAAAGGGAAGTGAGATAAAGTGATGGAGGTTGGGTCCATGGAGTCCTATTAGCCAGAGGGTAGGAGTGGTGTCCCTGCCCAAAGTTTGTGGAAGTCTGGAGAGGGATGGCACGAGACAAATGGCTTGGGCACTGTCTTCGGTCCATCCCCTCCAGGGTCCCTAGGGTTGGCCGCTGTCGGCAGACAGGCTACTGGGCTAGATGGACCTTTGGTCTGACCCAGGACGGCCATTGTAAGCTCAGGGCTCAGGGTCGGGGGTCTCAGTGGACCCCCTTGATTTTCATGCACACCTGGTCCTGGGTGGCCAGGCTGGCAGCTCTCCTGCCCTAGACAGCCACTTTCCTGTGCCTAGTGCGGAGATCGTGGACGAGGTCCACGATGTCCGCACTAGCCCAGGAAGGTGCCCGCCTCTTGCGGTCCAGGGCAAGCTCCCGGGAGCCGCCAGCCTGGTCCCGGCAAGAGGGGGAGGGCTGGGGGGCATCGGGTGGGTGGCTCTGTGCCGTGCCAGGTGCAGGGTCTGCTAGCTGGGTGCTGGCAGGCTTGCACCTGGCACGGGCACCGTAGCCAGCCCGTGCCCCTTTAAGGGGTCCGGGGCCGGGAGGGGGGCATAGAGTTTCCCTGGTGTTGGCCAGAGTGGCCACCAGGGAAACCTGGGGAGGGCTAGCCTCCCACTAGTTCGAACTAAAGGGCTACACAGCCCTTAGTTCGAACTAGCTAGTTCGAACTAGGCGTTAGTCCTCGTAAAATGAGGTTTACCTAGTTCGAACTAAGCGCTCCGCTAGTTCGATTCAAATTCGAACTAGCGGAGCGCTAGTGTAGCACCTATTAAAGTTAGTTCGAACTAACATCCGTTAGTTCGAACTAACTTTGTAGTGTAGACATACCCTTAAAGACTAACAAAACAGGTAGATGGTATCATGAGCTTTTGTGGGCACAACCCACTTCTTCTGTGTGCCCACAAAAGCTCATGATATTTAGTTAATGCTGGTGAAGAACTTCAGTGCAAGATGCCACTTGGTTACTACTCAGGTACTTGCAGAGCCTTGGTGGGCTCTCAGCTCTGCCCATCTTTTCAGGCTGTTAATGTAGAAACAAAGTTGTTCGCATTGATCAACATTCAAAGGTGTGTACTAGGGACAGAACAAGCATCCATTTGGGCGTGTCTTCAGAATACAAGAAAAGCAGCAGAAGAACCAAGACAAACTTTGAAGTTTACAAATTGCTATTTAGACAAGCAGACTTTTACCACATCGCCTTATGTCTAAATAGTCCTGTAATTGAAGAAAGCTCCAAACCACTAGAGAGCAACTCCACCTCCAAAGCAGTTATGCTACAAGCTTTGGTATACATGTGTCTGACCATCCAATTACAGATAAGAAATGTGGCTTGAACATGAAGTTAATACAGGAATAAGATAAGGTGTAGTTCTTCCAGTGATTTTGGCACTGGCAATAATGCTGTTCTGCAGAGCTGAACTAACTTGGGAACAGAATCCCAGATTTAAAGGGACTGAGGTGGAAATACACCTTTAGTATTTTCATTGAAACTAATAGGCTCTATTTATATTGAAAGAATATTACAGCATCTCTTGAGTGCTACAAGAGCAACCTTTGACACATGATTTGATCCCTTGTGCTTCCAATCCTGGCCTATCTATGAAGTGAGACATGTGACATGAATGATAATGTGTGAAGGGCCAAAGTTAAACAATCATTCTGGAGTATCAAGAAACATTTAGCCTGAGAGAAGGATAAAGATTTGGATCTGGTCTTATTTTACCCAATCTGAATAGTCTGCCGTCAGATCACACTAATTCCCCCTTGCCTCTGCCCATTGGCAAAGAACCAGAATGAAAGCCTAATCCCATTGACATCAGTGGGTGTTTTACCTTTATTGATTTCAGTGGGGGAGTAGGCTTGTCACCCAAGCTGTAACAATGCCACAATTACTGGAGAAGCTGCAGCAGACAGGAACTGGGTCTTGCAGTTCCTTTTTCAATAATGTATTTGCTTATCCCAGATTATAGCCAATATTTTCTATTGAGGATCACATCAAAACAGAGTGAACTGTGGGAACCTTGGGAATGTGGACTGCAGTAACACAGCAGGTTCAGTAGCTGCTGTCTCTGTCTCTCTCTGACTTCCCATTAAGCACTTCAAGTTGAATCCTTTAAGTAATCTGAATATTATTAAAAGCAGATATTTCTGGATAAAAAAATTGTGAGGTATTCTGGGGGGAAGGAAGACTGGAGATATGAAGTATATCTGGAGACTTACAAGTGTAACTGAAAACTTATGATTCCAGAATGAGGTTACCCATGCTGCCATCTGCTAACCTTGAATTGACCATTTTCTGTCAAGCACATCCTATATAATTTTTCAGCAAGCTTGGACTCCCTTTGATTTTTGGTTTGCCACTTGTTATTCAAGCCATTTAAAATAGTAGCAGTAAAATAATATTTTAAACTATTTTCTCCTTTAAGTTTTCTTTAAATACACAGGACAGAACAGTAAATTCCTGTTACAGTAAATGTTCCAGAATTCCTTAAATGGTATTTAGCAAACAAACTTCAAGGCAAACTTAAGCAATATTTTCTTTTTGTTTGTGTTATTTTTTATTATCTGTTGTATATCTTTAACATGATAAACTTTAAGTAGTTTAATCTCAAGGACTGTGTCTAACAACATTTTGTTTGATCTCTTTATTTAATGCTGCATTTCAGCCTCAGCGTAATTATATATTTAAAAACCCTTCCTTTTCTCCATTATAGGTACATACACATACACACTCACTCTCCTGACAATATGATTACTTGATACTGACCTGCCAAATTAACTTATTTACTTTACCAACTTGGTGGATATACAGTATCTTGACATTTGCTATTTGAAAATATTATGGATTTTTCACATGGCCAAAGAGCAAATGTCAAGGAAGACAAAGGAGAAAGGAAAAATGTTTAAAGAGAGAAGAGGAAGGAATCAATTGAGATATATAGAAAGAAGGAAAAATGAGGGAGAGGCTGAACAATATGTAATGGGTAGACCGTTAGAACCTGTCCTCTTACAATCACATAAAAGTCATTCCAACTGCTAATTTAACAACAGCAGGGAAAGTTTGATATTAATTGCAAACTGCACCTTTGTACCTAAGGTATTGGACCTCTTGGACAAAAAGGGTATGTCTGCACTACAGCGTTATTTCGAAATATCTTATTTCAAAATAGCTTATTTAGAAATAACGCGTCTAGACACAAAATGCATTTTGAAATAGCATTTTGCTCTTTTGAAATAGGGCATCCACACTGAGTGGACGCTGAAGCGCATTTAAGGCTGGCCAGAACCAGGTCCAGCAGGGCATCAGGTCAGGAGTTACTTTGTGTAGCTACTGCCTGAAGCTATCTGAGGCCTGTGCTTAAATGGACCCCCCACCCCGCCCCGGACAGCCGGTTCTCAGCTTTCCCTGCTTGCTTGCCTACCTTGATGAGGGACAGCAAAGCATTTTGTCTCTGCGTGCTCTAGTTGCCCTCACTTGGGACACCACAGCACTCTGCAACATGGAGCCAGAGATGCCCCTGAGCACTCTGGTGCTTCTCGTGGACATGTTGCTGACAGCCTGGCTGCACTTTCTGCAGTCTGACATCCGGGAGGTCCATCAGGGGGCTGTCAGTATCCAAGAGGCCCTGCAGGAGAGCTTCCACTCTGAGGAGCACTAAGAGCCTCCCTGGTCTGCCCCACTGGGAGCTTGTGCCTCATTCTTCCCTCACATCTTTCCATCTACCCCTCCCTAACTCCCCTTCCGGATGTCAAATAAAATACATGTATTTTCATGAACACAAACTCTTTTTATTTAACAAAACTGGGAGGAGGGGGAATGAAACTCTGGTGAGACTAGGGAAAGGAGGTGGGAGAAGGGAGAATAAAGGGTATCATAGACGGCCGCATTCCTCCATCTAGCGCGGAGATCATAGATGTTGGGGGCATCCCCCCCAAACCTGAATAAGGTCCATGATCTCTGCCCTGGACCAGGAAGGCGCCCACCTTCTCCGGGCCCTGGCAGGCTCCTGGGAGCTGGCAGACTGCTCCTGGGGAGTGGTGGTAGGCTGGCTGCCAGTGTCTTGCTGGCTCATGTTTTGGGGCCACTGGGTCAAGGGCAGTGACTGCTGGCTCTGGGCTGGCAGGCTTGGAGCTGGCACAGACACTGTGGCCAGAGTCACCCCTTTAAGGGCTCCAGGGAGGGGGAGGAGTGTTCTTGGTTGAGGCTGGAGTGGTCACTAGGGCACCCTGGGAAGGCTGGAGGCCCCCTATTTTGAAATAAGTGTCTACACAGCACTTATTTCGAAATAGCTATTTTGAATTTGACGTTATTCTTCATGGAATAAGGTTTACCAAATTCGAAATAAGTGCTCCACTATTTCAAATTACAGCCGGTCCCCAAGTTACGAACGGGTTACAGACCAAATACTTGGCCGTAACTCGAAATGTTCATAAGTCGGACCCAATTGAGTTACATTGTGACCGCGCTGTTCGTAAGCACGGTCGCATTCGTAACACGAGAACAGCCTTTACAACCACTTAATGGGAGGTTTGGTCATAAATCAACCTTTTGTAACTCAGGGACCGGCTGTAATTTCAAAATAGCGGTTTGGCTGTGTAGACATACCCAAATAGAGCTACTTAAACATTTGTCAATGAAAAAATGTTCAATGGCAAAATACATTTTCAGGAAATTAAAATGAAAGGAAATTAAAATGCTCATGAAACATTTGGCCCCATCAATATTTTTTCAATTTTTGATTAAATAAACATTTTTGTTTAAATTCAATTTTTTAAAAACGTTTCATCTTGGTTTCGGGTTTTCTCCCTTCTTGAAAGCAAAATGAAATGAAAATTCTCTTTAATAGAAATCTCAAAAGCTACATGAAAGGTTTCAGTTTAAATGAACATTTTTTTCATAAAACTGTTTCACAGACTATTTTTCTAGTAGTCCTTGGCAAAGCATACCTTCAATGTTATATCATATACCCTACTAGAGGATTTACCTTGCATTGTTCAAGTCCTTAACAAATAATTTTTGTTTTTCTCCATTTACATCATTGCTCTGTGGTGGGGCTGGTGGTGAGAAGTTCAGTATGCAAGCTGATCCAGGGAGAATTATTCTAACCCTTTCTTACCACAGCAGCTTGGAGCCACATGAAAAGCACCTGTCCATGGCTGCTGCAGCTGCAGCAGGCATAGCCGGGGGAGGAGTGCATATCCCCCTGCTGGGGGACAAACACACACACAGACAAACTCTCTGAAATATAGAGTAGATAGCTGTCCCGTTCTCCAGCCCTGCCCCCTGCCTGGCCCAGTGGAGTAATAGCTGTTCCAATCCCTATCTCTGGCCCTTGCTGCCCCCTTGTGGTCATTCTGCAGTATAACTCTCTCCTACCGGACCTCTCCCTTTCCATTTGATGTGAAACAATCATATTCCAGGCATATCCCATTGTCCTGGCATAACTTAAAGCAAGGTCAGGATTTGGTTATGATAAGAGGAAGTTGCATAGCAAATGTGATGGTTTAGCTCTTGCCGTTTAAGAAGAGTTCTTGAACAGACTCATGGACAGATGGATGGACAGACAAACAGACATATATTTCTAAAATATGCAGTAAAATGTATGTTCCACTATTATACTGATATTTTAAAAAAACACAGCAGACAATGAGGAAAGTAGAAACTCACAGTAACAAAATGGTAATAAAGGTACTCTGACATTTGCAGTTATTCATAATGATATAGTGTATACATTCCTGTGCCACATAGTCATACACAAGGTGGTAGGCAAATTGATAGGAAGTGTGGTAACCTTTTATGCCATGGCTACTCTGATATTTTGTACGTGCATTTCTGAACTGAAGGACAGGTAGTCAAGGAAAACAACTTGGATAAAGATGGGTTAAACGAGGACAGTGCCAACCCAAAAAGAGCTCGACAGGAACTGCTGGGTACTTGGCAGATCGTGAAAACTTTCTGTCACATGCAGGGTGGACAGTCAACGTTTTCCACACTGTGCCACACAGCAAGGGCTAGAGAGACCATAGTTCAGGGGGGTACTAGGAAGCCTAGGAGAGGGTGGTTTAACTCAGGTCTGGGTACTGGAATGTGGACTCGGGAGCCCCAGGGTTGGGGCCTGGGAGCAGAAATTCTAAATCTAAGATCAATGTGAAATATGCTTAAGCCCTGAGCCTGTAGCCCAGGTTCAGTGGACTCATGTCCTACTAACCCTGCATTTCCACTGCTGCATAGACATATAGTAAACGAACAGACTACATAATTAAGGTTGTGTGAAAGCAACCTGAAGGGCTGCAAAGTCATTTGTTGTGTTTGTTATAGGTTGCTAGTTTAGTTAGGAAATTTTAAAAGGGATCTTTAAAAAAAAAAAAGGAAGATGTGCTATGGAGCAAATCCTCCATGGTGTGTACAGCTACCACACTTTTCATGTTGTCCTCATGAAGTCTTTGGCTTCGCTGAAACAAAGCCCAGGACATTTGCTACCACATTCCTTTGTATAGTTTATATTCATAATAACATATTTATCTCCACGCCAGTCCACTGAGTAAGATATTGCACATAGAACCTAATGAAACAAGGCCCTAATCCTTGACTAGATCCTCAAGGTGCAACTGTAGTACAAAAAAATAAATAATAACACCATTGTCATGAGGCTAAAAGCCATTTCTGTTTCACCAAAATGTCCATGAATCATTTTTCCCATTATTTGGTCACCGCTACTGATGACCATGGTGTTTACATATGGACAATTGCTGGATGAACAGAGGTGCTGATCTTGAAAGAAACAGTAGTAGAAACAAAAAGGAATACATGTTCTTTGTGTTCAAGGCCCTGCACCGATTTCTGGGAGATGTTTTTAACCTTAATTGGAGAAGAATACCAGACCTATGGGTCAATGTTTCCTCTAATATTTTCCATCTATGAGCGGATTTTTCCATTCATGTGCAGAATAATTTTTCTTTGTGCACAGAATCACGTATGAATGTGCACCACCAGGAGAAACACAAACCTAGTTGTGGGCACTCTGCTAATCAGCTGGGTGGCATTTGAATCTTCTTGAGCGGCTGCAGAAGCACCCAGGTTACAGGGAACACTGCTCTGAGTATTTGATTGAGAAGAAAGGCAGGTCTATAAGAAAGAAGAAATTTATCTCTTCCTAGGCATTTGGCTATGAACGATATACAAACTGAACATCAAAATCTCAATATGGCCAATATTTATTTCCTGAAAATGTAGTGCAGAAACATCTATATCCAAACCACAGCCTGAATCCAAATATCCAGGAAGTGCGCATGCCCCTACAGGTTTCCTTGGAAAGACCTGTTCTTGCTATTCTAGAAGCAGAAAAAGTAGCAGAGGCAAAGCAGTTCTAATTGTAATTTTAGAACTGTTATTCTGAATGTAGCCAAAGATTTGCTTCTTCAAGTCTATACAAAATGGAAAGCTGACAACATTTTTATTCTGTGACTCTTCATTGTCAGAATCTCTTACGGGAAACAATTCAGAAGCTCAGCCACTGAAGCCTATCACTTTTTTATGTACTCCTTTTAATACAGGGGAGATATTTATAACTGTTGCCGTCTGTCTTGAAATAAGTATACAGTGCAAGGCTACCCATTGTGTATCTTACCCATTGAGCAAAGAAAGGCAAAGACAAATAAAAAACAATACAGACAGGACATACGGAAGATACTGACAATATCATAGAGCTTCTGGTATTAGGAATACTAAGAACTGAGTTTGGAAGAACACTAAACATTAGTACTGGTTCTGTTTAGGCTCATCTTCAATCCATTAAAATATTAACCTACTATTTATTTCTCTTTCGTCTTTGTTTTCCTAGTCTGTTTTTTTATTTTTGTTTCTTTGTATCTATTCTATAGAACTGAATAGTGCTGAGCTGCTGAGAAATCACATATCACTGGATTTTTGTTTAGTTCTAGGCATAATTTGAGACAATTTAACATGAATAGCAAATTCTGTATTCACATCTTTTATTTATTAAGGCTCTTCAAAATACAGGAAAAGGGGGGGACAAAAACCAGTTCTGCATAATACAGGGAACATCACAGTGGAGAAACAGAAGGACAAAGAAAGAAAGGCTATATTTGAAAAGAAAAGATATTGACCCTGCTTATCACCAGCCCAGAGATGTATTCAAAGATGGAAACAGGAAGTTGACAGCCAGACTCAGTCATTCTCTGACCTGTACAGCTCTGTTTCTAACCCCGGCAGCAGTTAAAGCAACTTTGGGGTAACTGTAGCCTACCTCAATGATTCCCAAAGGAAGATCCATCAGACTGAAGATGGAGAACTTTGGTATCCCTGACCTACCAGGAAGGGAGAGTAGCATGCAAGACAACTGCAGCAGTTTTATACATATGGGAGATTTCCCCCATCCTTCCAGGGAATTCACAGCTCTCCAGATATTACCAGTAATTGTCCCATTTGCACCACCTAAGTGACCATGAACCCTGGGGAGAAAATCTGGCCCTGTGTATTTGCTTGTCTTTAACATTGGCCTAAATCATAGCTCTATGTAAGTCTCACACTGACTACATGGTACTGGGACATACCATCAAACCCCAGACACACACTTACTCCTGACCTGAAGTTAGCCCCCTATTTTTGTTTCAATATTTTCAACAGTTTAACAAGGAATCTGCTGAATGAGTAACCACATGTTCCCAAAAAAGGTGTCTGCTCCTGCAGAGTGCCAGACATGTTTTCAAAAGATGTAATATGCAGTATTGCCAGAATGCACTGGGAAAGGCTCAAAGTTTAATCATCTCATAGTCATTTTCTGTTCTTAGTAACCACTAAGTCACAGGGAAAAGAAGATTCCAAGCACACGCAAGGGAAGGCGTATTGATCATTTAGCCATGGTGTATCATTCAGGATCCCTCTTGCTTTCCTTGGGGGAACAGTGTTAAATTAGACAGGGTTCTGGATATTTACCCAGCATTTGGGAAAGATAACAAATCGCTATCTGACTCTTGTTATAGATCTGATTGAGCTCTCCTTGGTGGACATTTGTCTGACTGTTGGGAGGTGATCCAAACACTGAATCCTACCTGCCCTTAGCTTGTTGGGTACAGACAGAGTTAGGCCGTGGCTTCGGACTTCTAAGCACACACTATAGATGCAGACCTTGTGTCTAGAATCATAGAATCATAGAATAATAGGACTGGAAGGGACCTCGAGAGGTCATCGAGTCCAGCCCCCCGCCCTCAAGGCAGGATCAAGCTCCGTCTACACCATCCCTGACAGATGTCTATCTAACCTGTTCTTAAATATCTCCAGAGAGGGAGATTCCACCACCTCCCTTGGCAATCTATTCCAATACCCAATCTATTCTAACACCCCTTTAGGCTCTTGACACCCTCTAGTCCAATTGTCTTGCCCTAAGACTAGTACTGTCTTCCCCAAACTTTCCCAACAGCTCTTGTGCATTTCCCAGAACCTCACCAAAGGTGAAAGCTTTCTAGTTCATAGATTACTCCTTCAGGGGCATGCTGCAGTGAAAGAAACAGACACACAGGTAGACTGCACAGGATTCTAGAACACCAATTCTCTTTACTTAACCACAGGTCTAGACACACTAATGAACACACTTATCCATATTTCCCCATTCTCACTATCCTGGAGGTTCTTTGGGCTGGACAGTGTCCTCTGGGACCTTTCCCTGCAGTTCATTACTTCCAAATTATGGAACTTGTCTAGCCCTGCTAGCTGTCTCTTCTCCTTCCAGTTACTGCTGAGGGACCCTCTCCTTCATAACCTTCAGACCCCTTTGTCAGGGAGCTGCCTGATGAGCCTCAACATGAGATAGCAGCTTTTCCAGCTGCCATGATTGCCAGGCAACTTCTCCCCTGATAAACCAGTTCTGCTATTTATTCTCATAGGCTACATCTAGACTGGCATGATTTTCCGCAAATGCTTTTAACGGAAAAGTTTTTCCGTTAAAAGCATTTGCAGAAAACAGCGTCTAGTTTGGCATGGACGCTTTTCCACAAAAGCACTTTTTGCGGAAAAGCGTCCGTGCCAATCTAGACGCGATTTTGCGCAAAAAAAGCCCGATCGCCATTTTCGCCATCGGGGCTTTTTTGCGCAAAACAGTTTTCAGCTGTCTACACTGGCCCTTTTGCGCAAAAGCATTTCTGGAAAAGGGCTTTTGCCCAAACGGGAATGTCAAAGCATTTGTGCAAGAAGCACTGATTTCGGACAGTAGAACGTCAGTGCTTTTGCGCAAAATCAAGTGGCCAATGTAGACAGCTGGCAAGTTTTTCTGCAAAAGCACCTGCTTTTGCAGAAAAACTTGCCAGTCTAGATGCAGCCCATTTGAAAAGAAAACCATCCACATTTCATGATTCTCTGCTATAAGCTCTGTACCATCACCCCTCAGAATTCTAGCTCGGTAAAAGGAAAACAGAGACGTAAACAAGATGCACATTCAGAAAAGATAAACTTGAAAAACAACAAATAGTCAGGTAGCACTTTACAGACTAACAAAACATGTAGAAGGTATCATGAGCTTTCGTGGGCACAGCCCACTTCTTCAGATGATTGTGCCCACAAAAGCTCATGATACCATCTACATGTTTTGTTAGTCTACAACATGCTACCAGACCATTTGTTGTTTTTCAAGTTTATCCTGTACAGACTAACTCAGCTACCCCCTGAAGATTCAGAAAAGAGTCTGCAGCTTGGTAAAGGTTCATACACAGAGGCTGTGTCTAGACTGGCCGGTTTTTCCGGAAAATCAGCCGCTTTTCCGGAAAAACTTGCCAGCTGTCTACACTGGCCGCTTGAATTTCCGCAAAAGCACTGACTTCCTACTGTAAGAAATCAGTGCTTTTTGCAGAAATACTATGCTGCTCCTGTTCGGGCAAAAGTCCCTTTTGCACAAAACTTTTGTGCAAAAGGGCCAGTATAGACAGCTTAGATTTGTTTGCCGCAAAAAAGCCCCGATCGAGAAAATGGCGACCGGGGCTTTTTTGCGGAAAAGCGCATCTAGATTGGCATGTGCCAATCTAGACGCTCTTTTCCGCAAATGCTTTTAATGGAAAACTTGTCTGTTAAAAGCATTTCCGGAAAATCATGCCAGTCTAGACGTAGCCAGGGAGTTCATAATCTCATGAAGAATTCATAAACTGTACATAGATGGATTGTCCCAAGTGTTACAACACATAGGATCAATGTAGTGTTTAAAAATGCATTTAAGTAACTTGTATGAAAGGATCAGGCCAGAGGGATACATGAGAGTAACTCAAGTAGTGTATAGTATCCTCAGACTCAGTAAATCTCTGTTTCCAGGGTAAACTGGCAGGGGCTAGTCTAAACCAGCAAGAACTTGCAAGAATCAATCAGTGTAATTAAGGACATGGTGCTAATTAAGTGGGTTTAGAGAGTCAAGTGAGCCAAGGCTAGTTGGAACACCTGGGGCCAATTAAAGAACCAGCTGAGACTGGTTTAAAAGAGTTTCCCTGCAATTAGTTAGTGTGTAGGGAGCTGAGAGGATGGAGGGAGTGCTGCTGAGAGGATGGAGGGTTTTGTAGCTGTTTTATGGCTGGTGTTGGAGACCTTTATAGGCAGCTGCTATTACTGAGCCCTGGGCTGGAACTTGGAGTAGAGGGTGGGCCTGTGTTTCCCCCAATATCCACGGGTTTGGGAAAAGAAAGGGGTCTACCCAGCCCTGTATCATTTGAAGAGCCGTCCAAGACTGTGAAGTTGCATTTTCCCTCTATGCCTTGTGCTGGCCAATGATAGGAATAGCACAACAAATAGCAAGCTGATGCCGTAGGTATGGTGCCTAAATTGAGGGCTGCTGTGAGCCTCTGAGGCAAGCAATCCACCTTGAAGTGCAGAACCCACCTAGTTTGAGTAGGAGCTCTGTCACACTTGCTATATTAAAAATAAATATAAGCCCAATGATGCATATGACTAGGTAACTGGCACAACTTTGTTTTCTGTGTTCTGAATCTTTACTGCCGAGATTTTCAAAAGCAGATGCCTATCATGAAGCTCACATGTTCCAACTGAAAGTGCTGAGCAGTTCAGTAAGTCAAGAGGGCTCTGTGCAAAGGTGAACACCCATGTGGAACTGTTTGCAGGTTCGAGAGTAAAACTTCCAGTAAAGAGCTCACATAATAAGTGTGTTTTATTGCTGAATCAGATCATCCAGTCCACTGAATTAAAATGTTTTACAATTACAATAGTTCAGTTGAGTTAAAATCTAACATTTTCAGAAGAAAAACATTTTGTGCACTGAAAAAAATGCCAAGAAACTTTCCCAAAAGAGAATGGAGGCCCATTTGCAATTTACAACGTGGCTAATCTGGAGAGAGTTAATTATAATAGTATTAATAAAATTGGGATTAAAGACTAGAGAGATTTGTTCTGTATGTTTGTGGTTCATGTAACAACGCTTTGTGTTGTTCACGCTAGCGTTGCCAGGTGTCCAGTTTTCAACCAAATACCCAGTCAAAAAAGGGACCCTCCTCAACTGTCCCCAGCATAGTGAAAATGAGTAAGTGAGGGAGGGTGACGGAGAGCAAAAGATGGAGACAAGCATAGGATGGAGCAAGCATAGACTACGTCTACACTTCAGGAATTTGTCAGCAGAGGCAATGCAAATGAAGCAGTCATTAGCATTTCTCGTGCTCCCATTTGCATAGTCTCTTCTGACCCGTTTTGCAAAAGAGTTTTTTGAGCAAAAAAACGCAGTGTAGACAGGGCCATTTTACACACACACACAAAACCCCTTTTGCGCAAGAACCTTTATCCCTCAAAAAAGCAGGTATACAGGAGCTTGCACAAAAAGGGGTTTTTGCCCCATCTACATTGCAGTTTTTTTGTGCAAAAACCTCTTCCGCAAAACAGATCGGAAGAGACTATGCCAATGAAAGCACGAGAAATGCTAATGAGCGCTTCATTTGCATTGCCTCTGCCAACAAATTCCTGCAACGTAGGCATAGCCCATAGTAGGGCCTCAGAGAAGGGATGAGGGCAAGGGTGTTTGATTTTGTTTGGTCAGAAAGTTGGCAGCCCACCCATTTCCCCTATATCTTTCTTTCACTTCTTCTCTGAAGAACAATTTGACAGTTTGGGGTTTTTTAAGAAAATAAAAATGTTTTCTGTTTCTGCAGTAATGAACAAATCAAGTACTAATACAAGAACAATTAGAGAGGTGGCCAAGAATAAGAATTCATGCTTAAGACCATCTACAACCTGATCCCTTCTAAAGCTATGAGGAGCTCTGACATGCGGTACCTCCGTAAGCAATTAATATGTGGCTTGGATGTGGTGATGAGACCTGAGGACCAAAGGCAGAGGGACTGATCAGCAAAGAAGTGAAACTCATCCTGAAATGCTGATCCCATTGCTACGATGAAGTAGAATATATATCTAAAAACAGACCTATTGCATTAGGATCACAGGAATTGCTTCACTGACAGCCTATTATAAAGCTCCAACTGGGTCCAGCTTTCTGCAGCCATTTCATAATTATATTTATCAGAATGAATAATGTGCAAAAGTGCACATCTTTTTTTAAATATTTCTTATTGAAACAAGTATGCTAGGAGTATCATGCAGAGTCCTTCTACAGCTAACAAGATTTGTATGTTCTAAACATAGAGAACATAGTATAAGGAATAGTCTGCTTTATACTATTGGATCTACATACCTTTCTGTGCCTGTTTCCCCTCTTACCTTGAGTGATTCTTGTCTGCTTACATTTTAATCTCTACAGGGCCGTCACAGTCAGTGTTCCCTGTAAGCTGTGCACTTGGGCGGCCATCCAGGAGAGATTTAAGTGCTGCCCAGCTGGATTGGAAGACTGCCCACAATCAGCAGCATGTGTTCCTACTGCTGGAGCACATCCACACTTGCCTCAGTGCACATAACAAAATGTATTATGCACATGGGGAAAGAATTAGAGGGGATGCTGATCAGAGTGTCTTTTCATTTCTTTGTTTACAATACCTAGCACGGTGGGACCCCAATTTCAGTGAGGGTATGTCTACACTACAGAGTTTTTTCAGAAAAACTTGAATTACATCCACACTGCAATCGCGTTCTTTCAAAAGAAAATTGAAAGAACAGAGGGGTTTTTTTCTGACATTAGTAAACCTCTTTCTGTGAGGAAGAAGCCTTTTTCTGAAAGAGTTCTTTCAAAAAAGAGCTCTTTCAGAAAAAGGCCCATGTGGACAAGGAAGAGGGTTTTCTTTCGAAAGAAGAGGCCTCCGCCCTCCCCAAATGCCCCTTTCCTGAGGGTCCCTCTTTTCCAGGACTTCCCCCCCCCCCTCCTCCTGTGCAGGGACTGCAGCCTGAGAGTGCCTTACCTCCATGAGGAGGGCCCCAATGGTGGACTTCCCCACACCAAATTGGTTGCCCACCAACCGGTAGTTATCGGGGATGGTGAGCTTCCAGAGGGCGATTGTGACCTGCTTCTCCAGCGGGATGGCAGGATGCAGGCGGGTATTGCACCTCCGGAGGGTGGGGGCGAGCCAGGCACACACTTTCAAAAAGGTGGCCTTCTGCAGGTGGAAGTTTTGGCGCCACTGCTGGTTGTCCCACCGCTCCATGACTAGCCAGTCCCAGCAGTTGGAACTGGTGTCCAGCCTCCAGAAACACTTTCCACTGAGGGTTGCAGTTGCAAAGATGTTACTCCTGCACCCAGGAAGAGCAAACCAAGAATGAGCTCTGGGTCGAGCTCAGTCATGACCCGGAAGGAAACTAGCAGAAAGTGCTGCAGAAACTGTAGCATGGCCATGTGGGGCCATCACATGCCATGGGGCAGCTCTGGCTCCATGGCACCAAGAGAAAAGCTGTGGCATCCAAAAAAGCAGGGCAGCCACAATAGGCACTGTGAGAGCTTTGCTGTCCCTCGAAGTGGTAGGCAAGCAGGCAGCAGAAGCAGAGAAATGGCTGTCCAGGGGGTTCCCAGTAAGCACATGTTTCTGCTAGGCTCTGGCACCAGCACTTAGAAGCAACTCTGTGCTTGCCTGAAGTGGTTCTGGGTGGCCTTATATGCAAGAGAGTGTCCAGTCTGGATGCTTTGATAGTGTGGACGCTCTCTTTCGGAAGCAGTTTTTTCGGAAGATTTCTTCCGGAAAAGCTTCTTCTGAAAGAAGCCTGCAGTCTAGAGGTAACCTTAGACTCTTTAGAGATTACTATCATAGAAGTAAATAAATAAATAATGATGACCATAGACAACGTTTTCATGATTTTTGTTAAGTCTTCTCAGCATATATACTGTTCTTTGGGGTGATTTTTGAGAAATTTCTGGAATCCATTCATCTCTCATAAGGACCTTTTTTGACTTCCACTACTATGTGATGCCCAAAATCCCTGAAAAAGCAGAATGTACAGAAATTCCTGTGCCTGAGAAGTTGAGTCACACACTGATGAGATCCACTCAAGCACTATTCATGCATTTAGTGGAGAATTTGTATCTTGGTCCCACTGTTCACTCAGTACTTGTTTATTTGTCCAGCACTTTTAATTGAGTTCCACACTGTACATGTCTAACCAGCATGCTTCTAGTTCACTCAATCCTTTATTCCCTTTTCTATACATTCCTAGTACACTTCTTTGAAACTTTGTAAAGTTCACTTATTGGGAGATACTCTTGCACAAAAATTCTTCCAGAATAATGGGGGTCTGTGGATGTGTTCCATAGGCTGCCTTGTGCTTCCAGAGTTGTTCATCCATTTGATCACCAAGGTGTAGATCCAGATTCATAGCTGGACTGAGTGCTAGAGAACCAAAGCAGAGAAAAAAATTTTCAGCATCAGGTCCTGGAGCAGATGTGGATCTGTTCCATTAGAGCTCCTTCAGCCCAATGGATGAAGTTATCTAGAAGACACTCCCATGCTGTTCTACCCACATAATTCACAAGTCTCAGAGGGGTAGCTGTGTTAGTCTATAACTTTAAAAACAATGAGTAGTCCTGTAGCATCGTAGGTCATGTCTACACAAGTAAGTTATTTCAAAATAACTTATTTTGAAATAACCCCTGAAATGACTATTTCGAAATAGCATGTCCCCAGTACAAGGAAGCCTCAAAATTTGTTTGAGGCAGTCTCCCTTAATGTGGACGTGCTACCTCAACTTAGAGCTCCAGGAAATACAGGAGAGCAATTACTCTGAATAACTGTGGGGAGTAGTTATTTCGAAATAGCAGCAGTGGTGCAGCCACACTAATGCAATTTTGAAATAAGCATTATTCCCCAAGGAAAGCAGTGGTACAGATTTTGAAATTACCAGCCTGTTATTTTGAAATAATGGGCTTCGGAGTGTGAATGCTCCACTTATTTCAAAATAAGGGGGGTTATTTTGAAATAACTCCCTACTGTAGAACAGGGCTGTGAAACTAGCAAAAATATATATAGCATCATGAGCTTTTGTGGGCAAAACCCACTTCATCTGATGATAAGCTGGAGTGGAAATAATAGAACCAAGACATTTATGATAAGAGGGGGAAGAAAAAAAGTGCCTATCAATTATAGGACCGGTGCTAATGAGGCTTTAAGGGTATGTCTACACTACAGCACTAATTCAAACTAACTTAATTCGAATTAGTTAATTAGAAATAAGCTAATTAGAATTAGTGCATCTAGACCTAAAAACTAATCGAATTAGCATTTTGCTAATTCGAAATAGCATGTCCACATTGAGTGGACCCTGAACCGAGGTTAAGGATGGCCGGAACCAGTGCCGGCAGTGCATCAGGTTAGGACTTAGAGTGTGGAGCTGCTGCCTCAGGCTAGCCGAGGGCTGTGCTTAAAGGGACCCGACCCCCACCCCAGACAGACAGTTCTCAGGGTTCCCCGCTCGCTTGTCTAACTCGATGAGGGACAGCAAAGCAGTCCTGGCTTGGAGTGCCCTAAGAGCCCACACTCGGCACATCACAGCACTCGGCCATCAGCCCGGCTGCACTTGCTGCAGGCTGCCATCCGGGGAGGTCAATCAGGGCGCTGTCAGGATCCAGGAGGCCCTGCAGGAGAGCTTCCACCCCGGGGAGCCCGCAGAGCCACCCCAGTCCTCCCTATCAGGGGCTCCTGCCCCTTTCCTCCCTCACCTCCTTCCACTTACCCCTCCCTAGCCTCCCTTCCTGATGTACAAAATAAAGGACACGTGTGTTCAAAAATAGAAACTTTCTTTATTTAACAAAACTGGGGGGGGGGGAATAATCTCTGGGGAGACTGGGAAAAGGAGGTGGGAGAGGGGAAGAGAGAGGGTGGAAAAGGGGAGGGGAAAACCTGGGAGGAGGGAGCTAGAAGGGGGAAGCCAGGGGAAGAAGGAGGAGGGAAAGTATAAAACTATGGTACGCCCACATCTTGAGTACTGTGTACAGATGTGGTCTCCTGACCTCAGAAAAGAGATTTTGGCCTTGGAAAGGGTTCAGAAAAGGGTAACTAAAATGATTAGGGGTTTGGAACAGGTCCCATATGAAGAGAGGCAGAAGCGACTGGGACTTTTCAGTTTGGAAAAGAGGAGACTGAGGAGGGATATGATAGAGCTATATAAAATCATGAGTGGTGTGGAGAGGGTGAATAAAGAAAAGTTATTCATTAGTTCCCATATTATAAGGACTAGAGGACACCAAATGAAATTAATGAGTAGCAGGTTTAAAACTAATAAAAGAAAGTTCTTCTTCACACAGCACATAGTCAACCTGTGGAACTCCTTGCCACAGGAGGCTGTGAAGTCTAGAACTATAACAGAGTTTAAAGAGAAGTGAGATAAATTCATGGAGGTTGGGTCCATGGAGTGGTATTAGCCAGGGGGTAGGAATGGTGTCCCTGGCCTCTGTTTGTGGAAGGCTGGAGATGGATGGCACGAGACAAATCGCTTGGACATTTTAAGAAAGGATACAATTAAATTAACATTTTTTTAATTGTATCCTTGGGTATATATGATTGTGACAATTTTCTTCCACTATTTGATCTGAGGAAGTGGGTCTGACCCACGAAAGCTCATCATCTAATAAACCGTCTTGTTAGTCTTTAAAGTGCTACATAGTCCTGTTTTTTGTTTGGATTTACTAAGGTTGGGACACTTTCAGTCCACTTAATTAGCTTCATTAGCACTTGTCCTACATTTGACAGGCACTTTTTTTTCTTCCCTCTCTGTGTTTCTGTTGTTTCTACTCCATTTCATCATCTGAAGAACTGGGTTTTGCCCACAAATCTCATGATTCTATATATATTTTTGTTAGTCTCAGGTACCACAGGACTACTCATTACAATTCACAGGGATAAGCATAAAAGTGCATTCCTGTTCTATGTGCTGGTCCCTGCCAGCTCCTGCCAACAGGGTACTTTCATAAGGCAGAGTTCCCTCCATACACACCTATTGGATAGTCCCCTATCCCTATATTTAGCCCTCTCTGAAACAGTGAATCCAGACAAGTTCTGCTGCACAGGAGTCTTCCATAGCCATGAAGGAAGGGGCTAGCTTTGCCTCTAATTGCAGTATAAGCATAAGTAACAAATTCAGGCACAGCAGGTTCAGCGAGCATCCTCGCCCATCCATTAGGGATGAGGTGCTCATATCTCTGAACGGAAATGACCCTTGGTTAGAAGACTTGATTATAAACTTGTATTGAAATAAAAACTTGGGCCATAAATCACTGGAAAGATTTCAAATAATTTACTTTGCGAAATATCATCTCTGATCTTACCAGTACCTGGATTCCTGTCCTTTGGACTCTGAATATCCAGACAGTGTACTAAAGGGGTTGTTCCACAACGGGGATTTGGGGAACCATGCACACATCCCTACTACCTTCTTCAGGCCCACCAACATGGGGAGGGAGGAAAGGGGCAGTTGCCCAGTGGAAGCAGCTGGAGCCCAGGCCCTTTAAATCGCCAATGGAGCACCACACCTTGCACTCCGCATGGCTCCGCGGGCTGGGGGGCACACCATGGTCTGAGTAGCACCGAGGGCTGGCTGACCCCCGGCTCCACTGCTTCCGTTTCCGGGCCGGGGTCACAGAGCCTGGCCCCTCCCACACCTTGCCCAGGTGCCCACGGTGGATGTCAGCCCTGAGGGCCTTTCTTGCATGTTTTTCCAGGACCTTGAAAGTGCTTCTTTTAAATCCCAGCATCTGTTTTTTAATTTGAATCCACTAAACACTCCTCCGCCCTTAACCATCTAGCTGTACTCCTTACAGAAATTCTGATTTAGCACAGCTGCCCCAGTGTCCCCCGCCTCAGCACAACTAAAGTCCAGGATTCATGCTGAAGCAAGCGGCATTCTGGGGGGTGGAGTGTGGGTGGAGCCATGCCTGGCAGTTTGGGAAGGCAATTCCTTCCCCCACTTCTAATACCCTCCACCCATGCTGCCCTTCATCACAAAGAATGAGTGACAGTGTGGTTGGCTGTCCATAGAGTTCAACCTGCACGTATACAGGGCCTAACATGACATTGGTTCCCTCTTTAACACCTTCAGGATGACGTCAGTGCATTGCAGAGGATGGTGGCTGAGTTTGACTGTAGCAGAAACAAGTTTTTATCCTGTCCGGTTTTCACATCTTTCTGATATGTGAAACCAGGCCCCGGCATTAATTGCTTCTTTAGTGCCTTGCTTCGTAGACAGCACACAAGCCAGACATGAAGGGTGTAACACAAAACAGCATTGAATTCACAGGACCAGCTCTCTCAGGGTATGTCTATGGGAGAAAGTCAAATTAAGATACCCAACTTCAGCTACATTAATTGCATAGCTGAAGTCAAAGTAGCTTAACTTGACTTTTGGAGCTGTCCACACTGCAGGAAGTTGAAGGAAGAACACTCTACCTTCCATTTCCCTTACTCCTCCTGAAAGCCGGGTTGCCAGCATTGACTGGAGTATCCCTCTCAGTTTGAATTAGCTGTCTTAACTAGACCGCTAATTGGAACCCTGAAAGATCGACAATGGCAGCTTCGATCTTCCTCTGTAGTGTAGAGGTACCCATAAAGGGTGTAAACTGGCACAGCTGTATCTCCTTTCTAAACGTCTGCTTGTTGTGACATCATTTCTCTTTTTCTCTCAGCAACCACCAGTAGCTTCCATGCAAAAGGTAGCTGCAGTTCAGTTGGCTAAATCATTTATAATGAAAAAGGTTACCCAAGCAACTTTGCCTCTTTGTCCATAGAGAGATCACTGTCTTCTCTCATGTGCTCATTATTCAAAATTATCAGCTGAATAAGCGCTCCCAATAATTACTGGTTTGTAGCTTACTAACAAGCAGTTCACAACAGATATCTAAGATTCAGTAGCTTTAATTCAGCCTGTTTTGATTGGACACAAAGCACATGGAAAGGTTCTGTTCCCTGACTGGATGACTATGACATATATAATTATATTTTTCTAAGCTTCAGAATAAACTGTTGTTTGACTTTCACTTATGGATGTAGGCATTGAAAAGGAGGGATTTCTGCTAACCATGAGGTGAAAGAGGGACAGACTGTGGCTTTCAGCCAGTTGGTGGCATTAGAAGCAAGGAGGAAGGGGCATTAGAGTCACAATTTCTCTGGGAGAGGTAGGCTGATGCTCCACCACCACTTTACAGGGTGCTGTGAACACTCCCACCTCTTGAGATGACTCAGCTATGCTAGTCATGGCAGAGTGAGTTAGGAGCAAGTCCCAGCCTCGTCCAACCCCCTTCTGCGCTCTTTAGAGATGACACGCTGTCTGGAGTGAGTCACAACTCTGACCACCTATCTCAGAATAGACCATCAGAAAAACAGGGCAAATACCCCAAACTGGTGGTTTGTTCTATAATTGGATTTCACTAAGCCAGTAACAAATGTGAACTCCTGAATCACAATACCGGTCTTACCATTGAGTCAAGACAGTCCCTGTAGACTCTCCAGCCTATTTTGCCAGACAAAGTAGGCTTATTGTTAATAACGGTCACAAACTAAAAATCACACCACATCAAATTGCTCCCAGGCCCAGAGGACTAGTCACTTACCTTAGATCATTTGGTGCTCCCAATCTTACAAAGAAAATAACAGAGCCAATTCTATAGAACACTAACTAAAGGTTTATTAGCTAAAAAAAGGAAATGAGAGTTATTGAGAGGTTAAAGCAGGTAAAATATATGTACAGATGGGTCACAGTTTATGATTTCAAATGGTGGCATTGATGTAATAAACTGCCAGACTCCTAAAAGTCTTTTCAGCATTCCTAGATTGTCTCTAACAATCTCCACTTTGCATCTGGCACTTTCCTGTAAAAATCGAAACAATCCAGAGATGAAGAATTTCAGCAGCATCAAGGTAGACATCTTGCTTGATTATATTTTCATAATTGGCATCTGGGAGTTGTGCCACAGAGCCCACCATGACTGCGCTCCACTTCCCTGAAGGTACACAGGTACACACTCCTCTCCCTTGTAAAGGCCTGGGGATTTTTGAAATTCCTCTTCCAGCAATTTGGCACACACAGTTCTTAAAACATCTTCCCAGCTGACCATGCTGAGCAAACAGGAAGAGGAATTTTAAAATAAAGTCAAAAGTCCATGAAATGATTGGATAAGACAAACTGTATCATGGGATGGCAAGCATGCCTCATGATGCACCACAATCTGTTCCCAGAGCTTCCTGTGGCAGAGGGTGATGAGTTGTACAATGGAATAACTATCCATAAAGCAATGCTCTGTCAATGCAAGAGCACTGATTGTGGATGCACTCCACCAATACAAGGAACACTGTGTGGACTCATACAACTGAAGTAATTCAAGTGGCTTAAGATTGCCAATATAACTTGACATAACTCTATAATGTAAACATGCCCTTAAGTTACAGGGATATACACTATCTAAATGTTTTCTACTATATTATAATAGGAACAGAAAGGTAAAAACAATACCTGTAACATCCTAGTAGATTTCATGATGTTTAAATACCAAATATTTTCTTATACATGTAACAATCACTTTGTTCTATACTAATACACAGTAAGGATGTTAAGGACTAGTCAATTAGTCGATCCCCACCCCTCCTTGCTGCCACTATCAGATAGAGGCAGCAAATGTGGGAGGAAGTGAGGTACTTCAAAGCGGCAGCACTGCATGGAGCCCAGAGTCAGCTGAGGAGTCCCCAGCTGATCCTGGGTTCCACAGAAATGCCACACAGAGCCAAGCTGACTCCCCAGCTGACCCCGGCCTCTGCATGGCATTTCAAAGCAGCAGCGCTGCATGGAGCCCAGGGTCAGCAGGGAACAATAAGTTCCCTGCCAGTCCCAGGCTCCATGTGGGCGCTTCTGCTTTGAAATGCACAAGAGCCCCCGCTGGGGACTCTTGTACATTTCAAAGCTGGCACACCCACGTGCAGCCCAGAGTTAGCAGGACTTCCCATTGGCCCCGGGCTGCACATGGAGTTCTGCATTCCTCCTTTGGAATTTCAAAGGAGGAATGCAGAAGTGCCTATCGACTAGTTAAGTAGTCAATGGAAATTCCATCGACTACTCGACTAGTAAATTACTCGCTATTTAACATCCTTAATACATATGTGAATTGGCCAGGGGCTTCAGCATGAGCTGCCACCTGTTCTGCCAGCATTACAAGGGACACTAACGCTAATGTTACACACTTATAGTGCTCATGTCTCATAGCGCAGCTAGTCCTTACATACACCCTCTGAGCTACCAGCCGCTTCTCCATGTGCACCCTAGCAACTATACAGGACTAGTCCCTAAAATGTCCATCCAGCAAAACTTCAGCAACTTGCTTTTACTGACCTCAGTATATCTGAGATACAGGCAGGGCAGAATACAGACCCTGATTCGGAAAGCATCCATATTCAGGGAGGACACATAATAACCACATATTCAAATACTTTCCTGAATCAGAATGTACACACCCATTTGGGACACAGAGGAGTGGCAAAATACACAACATAAATGTGGAAGTCCAGAAGAGGTTTATGTCACTCTTCTTTACTTCCCATTATCCCTTTCTCCATCCATGCCACTCCCCACCCCAGTCTTTGTTTCTTCATCTCTTATTCAGATTTTGAAGGCCCTTGAGAGTATTAAGTCATTGGTTACAAGTCTCTTTCTGACATGCACATAAATATACCATCTCACACCCTTCATACTGGTGAGTGGCTCACGTGTCAGTTTTCTATTTCCAGCAACAAAGCACAGCAAAACTGCCGCATGGGTTTTTTCCTAGTATTTTTATTCAATACACAGAAGTCCCCTACCATGATATTTTTTTATTTCACTTAGTGCCTAGCCTCTTCCTTTCCTGACAGCTACACAAATCTTCCTAGAGGCGGTTGTTCCTGGACCTGCTACGTTTTCTGTGTTAAAAGTCATTTATCCCTAGCTCAGTGCTTTCCGGAGACAGAGTAAACAATTAAGTTCTGCAATTTACCTTGTAAATAGGGCATGATCATTTATTACCTGCTATCGCTGAAGTCTGTAACCTAAGGTTTACTCAGTTCAATAAATAGTGGAACAAAGGGTATTCTGCCGTGAAAGACTGTTTATATCCCATACTGGATTTTTATTTTTGAATCATTTTCCATTAAACTATTGAATGGCCATCAAACTGTGATTGTTCCCTATTATTGAAATTGTACCTCTGGTCCTCCTCCCAGAGTAGTCCTATAACCTCCCAGCACATCATCATACAGAATGTGCCTATGTGAAATAAGGTGCTGAGACAATAGCAATGGGCTTTTTGTGCAACACAAACATATATTAAAAAATACATAATGTAACTTGTCTTAATATACTTTTCTGAGTCTAAAAATATGCCAGACCAAAAGAAACATATTTACATAAAAAGCAGACAAGGTCAAATAACAAAGAAAGCCCTTAATTAGTTGTAATCAACTTTAATTTGCATACCGTATATAATTCCTAAATGATTGTTAATAATAACTTTATATAATGGACTTCCAATTTTCATGAAAATGGCACATTTTGATAAGCAGACACAAAACCCTAGTACTAATAAGGTTTAATTTGCATACATTAGACTGATTATCCAAACAAAAGGATTACAGTATTACTTCTCCATACCTTTATGTCCTTATTATGCACATTTATTAACTTCACAAAAGCTAGCTGTTAGTGACAAACAATAGCCATGGCTGAAAGAGAAATCTATGGTATGAATAAAGTGCATTTTAATGCTAAAGAGCAAAGTTTATACAGCGTGAATGTTTTGTTTAACTCTTTCTAAGCGAAAAGCACTAATGTTCTATGAGGCGTGTGTTATTAGAGGAATAAATCATCTTTCTTTCATTATGTGCAGGTTTCTGGTCGTGCATTACTTAACACAAAAAGTCCAACAAGCTTCATCATCCCGCTTTCTTAATGAATCTATCTGAAGCTAAAAAGCATGGAAGAGTTTGAAAGTATTCAGCGATTATGTTTACAGAAGCAGCAGAATTAAACTTTTAGTTCATGTGACTTCTGGGCACCATGCTAATAAATATAATTCAACAAGCTTAGTTTTCAGCAGTGTAAATAATAATATAGATGGCATTAGAATGGCTCTCTTCTAAATGGTGTCATAGATTCATAGAGTTTAAAGCCATTAAAGGGGAACATTAGGTCATCTAGCCTGGGCTTCTATTTATCACAGGTCATAGAATTTCATCCAGTTACTAGTATACTATACCCAATAACTTTTGTTCGGCTACCTAACAACGTAAGCCACAGCATTAGGGGCTCGTACACCTGCACATCCACTAATGTGAAATATGCCATTAAGGGCCAGCAATGCCCCTCTGCCATGTACATTGGCCACACTGGACAGTCTCTGTGTGAACACAAATCAGACATCAGGAATGGTAATACACATAAACCTGTAGGGCACCATTTTAACCTGCATGGTCACTCAATCATGGATTTGAAAGTAACCATTCTTCTACAAAGGAATTTTATGACCCAGTTACAAGGGAGACATCTGAACTGGAATTCATTTATCAATTTAGAAATGATGAGTAGTCCTGTGGCACTTTAGAGACTAACAAATATATAGAATCATGAGCTTTCCTGGGTAAAACCCACTTCATCAGATGATTTGGAGTGGAAATAGTAGAATCCAAGGCATATATGACAGCAAAAGCAGTCACCTGTCAATTGTAGGACCTGTGTTAATGAAACTAAGTAAGTAGGCTGGATGTGTCCCAGTCATAGCTTTTGATGTGAAAATGTCAGTGATGGGGGAACTGGCTTCCAGTTAATATCTTTAGTCAAGCCCAGGTTGAGAGTGTCAAATTTGTAAATAAATTCAGATTTTAATTAATGATAGACCCTTTAGCCCAGTAATTACAGCATTCACCCAGGATGTGAGAGACCTACAGTCAAAACCTCACTCTGCACAGTTTGAGCAGGAATTCAAACTAAGGCCTATAAACATAGGAGAGGCCCCTAATTTCTGGGCTATGGGATATTCTGGGAGAGAGTGTCTTTCATGATTTCATCTATTGAAGCTGTTCCACATTACATAAATAAAAAGACATTGAGCCAGAGAGAGAGAATGACTTTGTAGCCCAGGAGCGAGGGCAGACACTTTGGGATATGGAGACTCATAATGAAGTTCTCTTCCCTTTTTGTTTTAAGAGAAAATGCTTAAGCAAGTAACTGCAGGACAGAGTAGTGGTAATTTATGGAGAACCTAGGACTATGAGTCATCTGAGTACCCTATCTCCAGTGAGAGGTAGCCTTTCCTATGGTGGTTAAGTGCCAGCTCCCTACCACCACCAGCCTAACAGCTACTGAAGCAATTTCCTTCAGGCCAAATCAGCCCTGTCTTCATTTTGCAGCTCTTTCATGTTGAAGGGACCAGTCTGAGTCACCACTTGACACCACTTGAAGGAAAAGAGAAAATTAGTCACCTTGTGCAATAACAATGGTTCTTTGAGATGAGTGTCCCCATGGGTGCTTCACTGCCCTCCCTTCCACCCCTCTACTTTGGAGCTCATTAAAGGATTTCGGGTAGAAAAGGAACATAGGGGACAGCTAACGGATGAAAACAGTGCAAGAAGGTGACTGTGCATGTGCAACATGGGAGGGCACTGGTAGGCTAAAAAAAAGCTGATCACCAGCATGAGGACGCACCAACACCTGAATGGAGCACCCACAGGTTCACACCTCTCAAAGAACCATTGTTACTACACAAGGGGTGTGTCTAGACTCCATGCCTCCTTCGACGGAGGCATGTAGATTAGCCAGATCGGAAGAGGGAAATGAAGCCGCGATTAAAATAATCGCGGCTTCATTTAAATTTAAATAGCTGCCCCGATCTGCCGATCAGCTGTTTGTCGGCAGATCGGGAGAGTCTGGACGCGATGCCCCGACAAAGAAGCCTTTCTTCATCGACACAGGTAAGCCTCGTGAAACCAGGTTTACCTGTGTCGATGAAGAAAGGCTTCTTTGTCGGGGCATCGCGTCCAGACTCTCCCGATCTGCCGACAAACAGCTGATCGGCAGATCGGGGCAGCCATTTAAATTTAAATGAAGCCGCGATTATTTTAATCGCGGCTTCATTTCCCTCTTCCGATCTGGCTAATCTACATGCCTCCGTCGACGGAGGCATGGAGTCTAGACACACCCAAGGTGAGTAACTTCCTCTTCCTGTGGAACCCCGCTAGAAAAGCCCCATTCAATGATTCCCCCCATTGACAGCTACTTTTGAGATCTGTCCATTAGCTAGTTTTAGCCTATTTCATGCATGCCTTATGTAGATCGTACAGTGCTAATTTTTAATCAGAAGATCACGTGGTACTAAATCTTATGAAAGTCTATACCTATTACATCTAGACAGTTATTTTAATCACACTTGTAATCTCAATGAATGAAATCAGTTTTATTTGACAAGACATATTTTCCATAAAACCAGGGTGACTGGCATTAATGATATTCCTATCCTTTAATTCTTTATTAGTTGAATCCCAGATCAACTTTTCAATTAATTTACTCAAAATTAATGTCAGACTAACTGCCCTTTAGTTACTTAGGTCATCCCACCTACCTTTTTGAATATTGGCACAACATTTGCACTCTTTCAGTCTTCTAGAATTTCCACGGTGCTCTAAGATTGATGAACATGAACATCTATGGGCCAGAGATCTCCTCAGACAGCTCCTAAAACATTAATCAGACCTACTCATTTTTAAATGTTTAGCCCTATTAGATATTGTTTAATGCCCTCCTTGTTTACTAATTGACTGGAAAGCACTTCATCATGCTCATCTGATGCAAGTAAATCACCTCTCTCTCAAACAATGAAATTGTTATTGATTGATATGACCTCTTCTGTATCATAAACCACTTTACCAAGTCCATCAGACAATGGACCTATAGTGGTGCTAGGATTTTTTTGTTCCTAATATACTTTAAAAAAAAAATTCTTTATTGTTTTTAGTCCTGCCAGCCCTCAACTTTCCCCATGATATTCTTAGCTTCCCTAATCAATTTTCTACATTTCATACTTTTTAATAATATACGATGGCTGTCCATTTCTTATTATTTCCATTTGTTGTATATTGCTTTTTTATTTCTAATTTCCACCTTCACTTTGCCAGTGAACCCAGATGGACTTTTAGATCAATTTGTCCTCTTCCTTGATTGTGGCCTTTTGGTCACATAATAAATTCTTTATTAATTCCCCATTTTCACTCACATTTTTCAAATTTAATTCAATTTTCTTCAGCTTTGTGAGATTAGCCCTCTTGAAGCATCAGGAATTTGTGTTCCTATTGGGACTTTCCTCTGCATACTGTGGCGGGGTGTCTAGCCCTCCACAGTCCAGCCCTGGGGCCAAATCTCTCACAAACAGGCCCTGAGGCCTAATCCCTCATGAACAGGCCTTGAGGCCTAGTCTCTTAGGATCTGCTCCTAGTCCGGGATCTGGGAAGAAGGGGTAGGGGGGCTCGGGCCCTCCCTCTCCACTGGGCCCTATCAGTGATGGGTGGTTTCCACCACTGGCTCAGTGGGGAGTTCTCCCCAAAACGCGCCAAGCCCACCGGGGCCTTTCCTGCTCCCTGCCCTGGGCTGCTTCCTACCCCATCTCCCTGGCCGGCATAGGTCCCACCTGTATATGCTGGCTGTGGCAGCAGCGTTGGCAGACACTGTCTGGTGCAACGGTGGTGTCGGATTTGGGGTTGGCGATTGGCAAGGTGGCAGTTGGTGCGGTGACAGTGGCTAGGGTGGCTGCAAGCCATGGGTGATGGGGCGGCAGAGCCCGGTATGGTATCTGTAGCTGCGGAGTTGGCTGGGCCTGGGGTTCCGGTTCAGGCAGTAGCTCCTTCCCCTCTGGAAGTCAGCCCCGACAGAGCTGTCTCCCTGGCCTTTATAGCTGGCCCGCAGTTGGAGCATGCGCAGCACTGCGGCGGGGTAGGGGTCTTCCCAGGCCAGAAGGCCAGTTTGCCCTCACCTTGGCCATTGCGGGGTTGGATCGCCCCGTCACAATACCTAATCGATACGGATCATGATCATTTGTTCCTAGGCAATACAAACTTTGAGCCAAGTGATTAATTTATCTTTTTCCGTCATAGAAGTCCAAAATAATACTACCTCATCTTGAATGCAACACCTTTTATGTTAAAAAAAAAATCTATATTTGAAAATGTCATGGGACAGTTTTACTCATAACTGCTGAGTTCTCCGATACATGTCTCCCAAACTGAAATCCTTCTCTCCCAACATAATAGACCAAGGGTGGGCTCGCAGCGTTCAGAGCCCGCATGGCTCCCACAGCTGCTCTGAGTGTCCTGCTGGGGCATGGAAGGCAGGGATCCTAGCTAAAGAATTTGCTGGGCTACTGGCTAGGAGACACCTGGGTCCAACAGAGTCCAGGTACAAGGAGATCAGACCACAGGGCAAGAGTATTGGGAAGGGACTCAGCATTGAGAGAGAGGGGTGGGCAGTGCAGCAGGGATTTCTAGTTCCTTCTGCTGGGCTGTACAGAGTTGCATCATCCAACAAGCCCGGCAACCATGGAGCTCCAGCCTGGAGAGTCCCAGCCAGGCAGGCAGCAGTGGGGCTCAGCTGGAGTCCTAGCCGGGAGCAGCACAGGCCACATTCGGAAGGACCTCCCCTTATTCAGCAAATCCCCTTGTTTGGGACCAGGTAGGTCCTGAGGGTGCCAGATGAGGGAGGTCCACCCTATATGAGAGGGGGCTCCAGCCTGAGGTAGAGGGATGGGTGTGGGAGGGAGTGATGGCCCTGCCTGGGCATATGGGCTCGAGGACGGGGACAGGGATGAGGGGCTTGGGCTACAGAAGAGGTTCCAAGCAGGGGCCAAGGTGTTTGGCGTGCAGGAGGGGTTGCTGGGTTTGGGCTCTGGGAGAGAGTTTGGGTGTGGTAGGCTGCTCAGTCAGGGCTGGGGGTTGGGGCATGGGAGGGATTTTAAGTTGCCAGATCCAAACAGTGCTCACCTTCGGGTGGCAGCCTGCACACGGCAACAAGTCCCCGTGCTCCTAGGCTCTGTGCACTGTCTCTGCCTGCAGGTAGCGACCCTGCAGCTTCCACTGGCCGTGGTCCCCAGTCAATAGAGCTAAGGAGCTAACACTCAGAGTTGGGACTACGCAGAGACTACGGAGCCCCTGTGAGCATTCCTCCACCTAGAAGCTGCTTGCAATACAGCTTGTACCTCCCTGAATTAGGACTCCCTGGTCTGGCAACATCCGTGGGCTGGCACGGAGCATGGATGTTCCTGGACCACAGAGCCCAGGAACAGGGAGGTCTAGTGGTGGGGCACAAGTGCCGTAGGGGGCAGCGGCGACTCAGCACAATGGGTGGCACAGTGGGGAGTTTTGGCTCCAGCAGCAGCCGTGGAGCTCCAGCCACAGCGGCAGCCAGGGAGCTCTGGCCTGGCCTACGAGCTCTGGACCTGGCCCTTCATTCCAGCCCTGGCTGCGCAGCTCCGGCCCCAGCTGCGAAGTGAGGTGGCTGAAGAGCTCTGTCCCAGCTGCCAAGGCTCCAGTCGCTGATTCAGGCAGCTGCAGAGCTCCAGCCCCATCTGTGGAGCTCAGGCCATGGCACTCAGGGGGACAGGGATTTCTACTATATTTTATAAATTTATGAGGACTTATTTTGCTAGCCACCCAGCACATCCATGCCATATTCCACTCTGTGGAGATTTGGGGGGGGGGGGAATTCCCTCGCTTGTGGTTTTCTGTCATGTTAGATCATGATTTCTACAGAGGACAGCTTGCTTACTTACCAGATTAGCTGTCGGGGTCACCAATATAGTAGTTAAGAACAGCAGTATAGTAAATTCAGGATGCACCGGTGAGACAACCTGACAAGTCTCCTGCTCCATCAGTGATGATAAATGTTTGGTTATGTGCATTTCCCTATGCTCCCTCAGTATATCATGTCAGCTCTGCACAGGTAACTAGCATAATAGACTTCACGAGAGCCCCCCCAAAGACCACAGACTCAGATAAGATATGAAAGCACCCGAGTCAGGTTTATTGTCAAACAAAGTACATGAATAGTTATTGGTAGTCAGATGGCCTCCAAGCCCCTATGGGCTTATACCCATGACAATGGACTCGGCTCAATCAATAGTATGGATTTCACTCTTGTCCCCTGGGCTGGACAAAGAATTAAGTCAAAGTACCCAACATTTATACACAGAGATCAACAATCTATGATACACACCTTACGTATCATCTTACGCATTAATGACAGGTTTGGTACCTCCCTTTGTGCTTTCCTCCAAAGCATTCACTAGCCATTGTTGTACTTTCACTCCTGTTGTTTCAAACTATTTTACTATGTACTAAGTTGGGGTGTCCTTGTACTGTCCTAGAGGAATGTATTTACATATTTCATGTGTTTTAGCAGTGCTAGCAGTTCTAGAGCTGAGAGGCAAACATCTGCTTTTGACAAGGCCTGTCTGTTTCTCAGGCTATGTCTAGACTGCAAGCCTCTTTTGAAAGAGGCTCTTTCGAAAGATACTTTCGAAAGAGCCTCTTTCGAAAGAGAGCGTCTAGACTGCACGTTGAACTTTCGAAAAAGCGGCTTGCTTTTTTGAAAGAAAGCATCCAGTGAGTCTGGATGCTCTCTTTCGAAGAAGCCCTATTTACATTGAAGAACGCCTTCTTTCAAAAGAGGAACTTTCGAAAGAAGGTGTTCTTCCTCGTGAAATGAGGTTTACTGCCATCGAAAGAAAAGCCGCGTTCTTTCAATTTAATTTCGAAAGAACGCGGCTGCAGTCTAGACGCAGGTGAGGTTTTTTCGAAAAAAGGCTACTTTTTTCGAAAAAACCCCTGAGTCTGGACACAGCCTCAGAGCATAACTCTTATTTTGATCCCATGCCTGAGGCTCTTTCTTTCTCCTACACCAGCCACACGGTAACAAGCCCACCAAACATACTTTACCTTCAAACACAGGCTCCGCAGCTATTTTCTCTGAAACTGTGCCTGCTTAATTGCAGGGTTTTCATGAAGATTTCTGAATGGGCAAACTATAGGAGAAAAAAAGCATTAATAGTGCACCTACATTCACACACATCTGAGGCAAATATAACTCAAACGGGCCTGTAAAAGAGCCAGCCTTGAAACAAACGGAATGATATTTCTGAGTCGCCTTTGAGTTATCTTTCATGGTACTGGGCTGTGATGGCATGCAGTGGTGTTCGTGATGGGTGTGTCTAGACTACAGGGTTTTGTCAACAAAAGTGGGCTTTTGTCGACAAAACTATACCTGCGTCTACACTACCGCCACATTCTGTCAACAGTACATCAACAGAACGCGGCAGTTTTGTTGATAGCGATAAACCTTGTTTTAGGAGGAAGAACGTCTTTGTTGACAGAGATCTGTTGACAAAAGAGTGTGTGTGGATGCAGGGAGCCAGTTCTGTCGACAAAAGAGGCCTCCAAGAAGAAGCCTTGGTGAACAGTCTAGCCTTTACAGGTACAGCACCTCTGTGGTTCCTGGCCGCAGCCTCTTAAAGGCACAGGCACTTAGACAGGCCTTGCTGTCCGACAGCTAGCCAGAGCACCCGTGCCTGCCATGCCAGCCACGTCCCAGCCTCAAGGGAGGGTCGTGGCCCTTCTCCTGGCCCTTCTTGGGACAGAGATGAGGACCCACCCAGGGGCACCAAAAGGTGGGGATCAGCCTAGTCAGGGCCAGAAATCAAAAAACCTGCTGGAGCTCTGGTCCCAGGAAGAAGCCCTGCAGGTCCTGCAAACACACCTGCAAACACAGGAATGTGGACACTTACGAGCGCCTGGCCCACGGACTGGCCCCCAAAGGGCATCACCCCTGCACCATGGCACAAGTGAGGGCCAAGGCAAAGGAGCTGAGGCAGGGATATGCCAGGGCCTAGGACCAGAGCTCCCGCTCCGGGGCAGCCCCTGGGACCTGCCCTTACTACCAGGAGTTGGAGCAGATCCTGGGCAGTGTGGAAGCCCAGACTCCACTGCGCATGGTAGAGTCTGGGTTACCTCACCACATCGTGGACCAACCCCTCCTGAGGGAGGAATACCAGGCGGGAGAGGCAGGAGAGCTGCACCAGGAAGAGGAGGAGGAGGAAGAGGAGGCAGCAGGGACCCAGACTCCAGAGGCCCCCCAGATGTCCATGGACATCAGGGAGGGAACATCAGATGAGTGCTTTTGGAGGTCACCACACACGGGTTGGCAGCGTGGGGGGCCAGCTAGCCCCATTGCCACTGGGGGGCCCATGTGAGGCTTTCAGGCTGCTGCCCAACTCACACGCAGTGTCACGTGTAACACCCCAAGTCTCCTGTCCAAAGGAGAGCTCCTGACAGTCCCGGCATGCCCTCGGGGACAGCAGGGGTGCACACAGACACCTTTTTCCTCTACAGCCGGACCCTCTACCCAACAGGGGAGCATCATACCCGCCCCACCACCATCCTGGACCCGTGGCACCCACAGGCACTGACGTGTGTACACAGACCTGCTGAGGGAGCACATTGTGGCCCTGCAGGACCTCAGCAGGACTCTCCAGCAGAGGACATGGGCAGAGGCCAAGAGGCGCACAAGGCTGCTGGACGAGCTGGTCCAGCAGTGCACTGACATCTGTGCCACAATGAGGTAGCTCTTCGCCTTGCCTGCCCCTGTCACGGGCACTGCTCCTCCTGCTCCCCCTGCTCCTTCAGTTCCCCCAGACTCCCATCCTCCCCCGCCACCCCTTCCCCCCAACCTCAGCTCACCTTCCCTTCCCCCCCGCCCCCCGCCCAGGGGCAGCTCAGGCTCCATGGCCAAATAAAAGGTGAAAAGCAGAAAAAAACCTGCAAACAAACTGCTGTGGTGTCCGAGGAAGCAGGGCAACCAGAGCAAAAACTGCAGCAGCTTTGCTTTCCCTCTAGGAGGTAGGCAAGCCAGAAGCAGGAGCAGAGCAACGGCTGTCCAGGGGAATTCCTTTAAGCATGCGTCTCTGCAAAGGGCAGGCAGCAGCACCTGGAAATAAAGGCTGCTCCCATGCCCTGCCAGAAGCACTTCCTGGTGCCTTCTTTTGTTGACAGAGAATCTGGCAGTCTGGACACTCTTTTTTGAAAAAGCAGATCAATTTTTCAATCAGCAATGTAACCTAGACGCTCTTTTTTGACAGAGGCTTTGGTACTGTTGACAAAGCCTCTGTCGAAAAAGACGTGCAGTCTAGATGTAGCCGATGTGAAAAGAGGGATATCAGAAAATGAAGAGTCTTTTTCACATCATCAATAGATACTTTTAATGTCCCCCTGGTGAGGCATCACATCTAAACAGAAATAAAAAGATAGAATAAGTCCCTACAGAAGTCCTTGAGGTCAGTTTTTTCCTTACTGCTGCTAACAAATAGGCTACATCTAGACTGCCATGAATTTCCGAAAATGCTTTTAACGGAAAAGTTTTCCGTTAAAAGCATTTTCGGAAAAGCGCGTCTAGATTGGCAGGATGTCCGTGGCCAATCTTGACGCGCTTTTCCGCAAAAAAGCCCCGGTCGCCATTTTCGCGATCGGGGCTTTTTTGCGGAAAACAGTACTGTGCTGTCTACACTGGCCCTTTTGCGCAAACGTCTTTCAGAAAAAGACTTTTGCCCGAACGGGAGCAGCATAGTATTTCCGGAAAAGCACTGACGATATTACATGAGATCGTCAGTGCTTTTCCAGAAATTCAAGCGGCCAGTGTAGACAGCTGGCAAGTTTTTCCAGAAAAGCGGCTGATTTTCCGGAAAAACTTGCCAGTCTAGATACAGCCATACAGTACCTATTTCATCCAACCCCCTTAGAAAGGTTTCTACTATCTTCTATTTCAGGGAAGAAGGTTACTACTTGAATCCTCTCCAAAAGAGGTACCATCTGTAAGAGGGCTCATTACATAGTTTCCACTCTCTATGAAGAAATTGATCTTACTTCTATATAAGGGTCTGAATTTTTGTTCCAGCATTTCTCTTTAATACCAGAAGGTCAAATCCCAAGACCCTTAGAAAGCCAAAACTCTAGGCTCGAATGGAAATTCTGAAAGAATGAGGATAGCAGAATTCAGTCTGGACTACATGACTAGAGAATTTGAGTAATTGCTCAAGCCAGGATCAATAAGCAAGTGTCAGCCTCAGAGTCAGGCTGCTGTCAAAGACCAGAGAGATCTACCAGGCTGGAATCAGGAGGAAGAAGCTGGATGGGAGTCAAGTTGAGGTCAGAGATCCTGAAACAAAGTGAGGTATCAGATGAGACACTTGGGACTGTCCAGACAACTTCCTGGTCCATCCTCTACAATTAAATAGTGAGCATGGGCCAATCAAACGTCGGCATGGCACTGCCAAGCTGGGCTGTTTGGGCATTAGTTCCTCTGGCACCTAATTGTCAAAGTGCTCCTTGGAGGCAGCAGTCCACAGCCTACTGGTGGTGATGGAGGAATGTCTTGTGTCCTGCATTTTTTAGGCCACTGGTCTTTTATTGCAGTGTAGACATACCCGTAGAATCTGGCCCTGATCTTTTCCCTAGATTAAAAGAATCTGTTTCTAATGGGTCAGCTCTCCAACTGGTGTAAATAGGCATAACTTCACTAAAGTGATTGACTTATACAAGCTGATGCTATAACCCACTGTTGGCATCCCTGGATCCAAACTGCAATTATGTGCCTGTAAATCAGAGCTGTGTTAGCATAACTGCATGAGATTAGAATAGGCACTTACAGTCAGTACTCGTTTCCCCATGTTAGTAATAATGTGGGGGTATACTTCTCTCGGGATGTGCACTCCTTTCGCTTTCTTTGCAAAAACCCTAACAGTCATACTAAATGCACTGAATCTAGTTCAGCTCTTTTTTTCCCATTGCACTGTTACTGAAAAAATGAAATAAATACTTTTTCACGTTACAGAGATATTGCTTTTTTTATGTGTCACACTGCAGATCAGAAGCTACTCTGAATTCTAGAGAACAAAAATCATTTTGCCCATTTAGCTGATTACTGGAAAACATCCAGCTTCATCAAAGCCTTTTAATACCAAATCCTTGGCACAGCCGCTTTCCAGCAGGACTTCTCATTAAGGTACAAAACCCAAGTCAAATTTCAAGAGATAGAGAGCAGGCAATTTTAAACACATGTAAATAGTTGTCCTATTAATTTCACCTGACAATCACAAAATCAGCCCAACTCTAATTGGCTAGGATTTTAACAAGTTCCAAGAGAGAGCTTCATTGGTAAGTGTAACTAAGCCTAATTCATGGGGCTAACTTAATTCAAGATATAGTAACTCGGCGGGTAAGGAAAATTCAGGCTACTCTTCAGGTGGCACTAGGATACTACTGTTGATGAGGGTAGCATAAAACTCTATATAGAACAGAACTATACCACTACTTCTCATCCACTTTCAAAGAAGAGGAAAGATACATTGTACTGTATATATTTAGCTAAAAATCATTAGGCTACTTAAAGGTTAGTTTCAAAGCAAACTAGAGCACCTTGTTGAAATACATGAGCTGAGTGGCTAAATCCCCTATTAATCTTTGAAAAGCTCAACCAAGGAGCACTACACATTCATTGTGTAGTAATTTGGGTCCAATCCTGCCAGCTTTTGTTCACACAAAGAAGCTGTCATTCACCTGAGAAAACTCAGTGTCTTGTTGATAAGGAATATTCAGGGTTACAGAATCAAACCAATAATTGGTAAGCCAAATCAAACTTTTTAAAGTTAGTTTTCCTACAATTGTACAAAAATCACTTAATTTACAACAGTCAAAATAATATCTTGATTCTGTAGATGCTAAACTAACAGTTTGATTTTTTTTTTAAAAAGTATAAAAACAAGGAAAGACCTTGGTTCAAAAAAATAAAATATGCCTTATGATTTAGAGAATTCTGCACTCTTTAGATGTGACCTAAGTGATCAACGTGCCCAGGTTTTTTTACCCCATGCTCATTGCAAATGTTTCTAAGAGTCATGGAGAGAATATGTTGTTTGTTAAAAAAATAAAAGCTTCAAATCAAAATTCCAATAAACTTCAACTGTCTGAATTTCTGAGTCAATGACCCATATAAATGTAGGTTTAGAAGTCATCTCAAGAGGTTACTTAATCCATCCCTTCATGCTCAGGCAGGCCCAAATATACTTGGATGATCCCTGAGTGGTGTTTGTCTAATCTGTTCTTAAAAACCTCAAGTGACAAGTATTCCACAACCTCCCTAGGTAATTTATTCATACCTAGCTAATCTTATGGTTAGAATGTTTTTCCTTCTATCTAACCTAAATTTCCCTTGCTGAAAACTAAGCTGATTACTCTTGTTGTTACTCTTGACATGGAGAACAATTAATCAACACCTCCTGAGCCTTCAACTAAAGTTTTTCACCTGAGAATCCATCTACATTTTGGCAGAACTGTTACACCTAACTGAGTCCCAATCATTCAAGCACACCTATCTGTGTGTTACTTTAAGCATGCAAATATTCCTGAGTGTAAATACTTTTTCAGGAGAAGGCTTAATTTTTCAACATCTAAATTATCAGTATTTTAATTAATTCAGAATGTTGAGTTTTCCTCACATCTACATCTTTCTCAATTTCAGTTTCTCTCTCATACTTTCTTAGCCCTACATTTAAAATGTAATGTAAATTTGGTACTTCAAAAGAAACGCTGCTGAGAATTGTTTTCTGCTTATTTTACCTCTATTGACAATGCTGTCTGTCCCTTCAAAAGCATTTTGGGGACCTTTCCACTTCATGACTCCCTCCGCTGAGTGCCATGTCATACTTGTCAACTCTTAAGTTCATTCACACTTCAATACTATCCAAGTTATTTTTATATAACATCCTTTTAAAGCACCACAGAATGCTTTACAGAGCAATTCAATCATAAGCTACAGAGAAACAGAATGTTAAACAATGAGATTGGGAGAGAAAAATGTAGGTTGCCATAACAAAGTAGATCAGTGGTCAATCTGATCTCTAGCCAGCAGTGCTTTGTACCATGTATGCTTCAGAAGGCAAAAACAACCAGCTACACACACAAAAATTGCCACCATGAATCCACACACACATACTCTCACACACACAATGTGCCTAGAAAATTGTATAATACTTCTAACATAACAGCTATTGAAGAAGTTTCTCTAACCACCACTAATTATCAGTTTATGACATAAAAATGCAAATCCCTCTACTTTTGCATAAGACTCCTCTAATCGTGTAAATGGCCAATACTTTTAAAATGTTTATAATAATATAATATTCCTCAGATGATCCCAAGTGTCAATGAGTTTTCCTGGAATAACAAATAAGAATAAATATTCTTGTTGATAGTAAGGATAATGATCTGAAAGCTCTTCACTATGCCATACATTAGTTTATGTATCTTCCTCCTATTATCATAGCTCCTTTTAATCCTGCTTCTCAGGACATGTCTACTTAGGAATAGGGATAGAAAATTTATCCAAATTAACTAAAGGTGTGACTTTAAAGTAGATTATTCAAACTTCATTAAAACCCTTTATGAACATCTTATTCCAACTCTTAATTGACTTCCAAAACTGAATTAAAGTCATATTAATTTTATCAAGAGCAGACATGCAGGGGGTAATTACATTGAACTAACCACATTAAATTCACATCTTCCATTAATTTGGATTAGCTTTCTTGGGTCCTTGGTCTACACTAAGCATGTCTATACTACACAGTTATTTTGAAATAACTCTGATTATTTCAAAATAACAAGGTGAGTGTTCACACAGCAAGCCCGCTATTTCAAACTTATTTTGAAATAATAAGCATGTTATTTCAAATAATAACCCCTGAATATACAAGGAATAAAGCCTATTTTGAAATTGGTATTTCAAATTAGGTTTAGTGTAGACCATGGGTTCCCAAACCGGGGGGGGGGGGCCTGAAGAAATTCCAAGGGGGACGCAAGGAGACCCAGCCTCCCCTCCCCATCAAGTTTTGCTGCCCTGGTCAGTTCCTTTTTTTTCTTTCTTTCTTTTTCCTCAACAAGTTTTGCTGCTATTTTGGGGGAGGAGGGTACGGGTTTTTCAAAAATCAAAAAGAGGGCATGATACTGAAAAGTTTGGGAACCACTGGTGTAGACACTCAGCTGCTATTATTTCAAAATAACTACTTCACGGAGTCATTCAGAGTAATTAATCCACAGTGCTTCCTGGGGCTCTAAGTTGAGGTAACGTGTCCACATTAAGGGTGTGTCTAGACTACAGGGATTTTTCGGAAAAAGTGGCCTTTTTTTGGAAAAATCTTTACCTGCGTCTAGACTGCTGCCACGTTCTTTCAAAAGTAAATCGAAAGAATGCAACAGTTTTTTCAACTGCGGAAAACCTCGTTTTTACGAGGAATAAGACCTTTTTTCAAAAGTGCTCTTTCGAAAAAAGGTGCTATGTAATGCAAACTGTGCTTTTTTGAAAGAGAGCATCCAGTCTGCCTAGGTGCTCTCTTTCAAAAAAGCGGCTTGCTTTTTCAAAAGTACTGGTTGTAGTCTAGACGCTTTTTTTCAAAAGAGGCGTTTTCGAAAGATACTTTTGAAAAAGTCTCCTTTGAAAGAGGCGTGCAATCTAGACGTAGCCTAAGGGAGCCTGCCTTAGACTAATTTTGAGGCTTGTCTGTAGTGTGGACACACTATTTCGAAATAGATATTTCAGGAGTTATTATTTTGAACTAACTTTGTAGTGTAGACATGCTCTAAAAGTTTAGGCTGACCCAGCTACATCATTCATGGCAATCTCTGGGTAATGTAGTTAAGCTTACTTAACCCCTAGTGTAGACAGTACTAGATCTATGGAAGAATTCTCTCATGGATGTGGATTACCTTTGCCAATAGGAGAATCCTTCCTCTCAGCATAACTAGGGTATGTCTAGACTACATTCACGAGGCATAAGGGAGCGATCAACAAAGGTTTCCCCTGCTAACCGATCTGCATCTTGACTCACGCGCTGTGCTGACGATCAGCTGAGCTGGCACAGTGCGGCGGCCATTTTTGTTTTAATGAAGCGGGGATATTTAAATCCCCGTTTCATTGACTATGTCAGGTAGCCTATTTTACATACCTCTGTCGGCAGAGGCATGTAGTCTAGACATACCCCTACTGTCTACACTGAAGCACTACAGCATCATAGCTGCAGCATTACAGCTGTGTTGCTATAAGTGTAAACAGGCCCCAAGTGTCCTTGTGTTGAGAGGCCTAAATAAACCTAATCCTTTCAATGTCTCCTTAGCAGGAAACTGCCATAGCAGCTCCATGCCATCACTGCTGTTCTTCTCTGGATCATTTTCATTTGTGCTCGGGCCCTTTGAGAATGCATTTACTGAAATAGAATGTAGGACCAGATGAAGGTCAACACCAAATTTAATCAAATAGCATGCAAAAATGCCCTTGAATACTCATTTAAATGTTAATAATTTGCTTCAGCTATCTACACAGCCCTTGAGTAATTGCGTTTCAGTGGCACAAATGCTTGCAGAAAAACACTGTTCAAAGTTACATGTATATAGGCAGAAAACACAGTTCACATACATGAACACAATTATTTATACTAGATGTGTTTGCACACTTATCCAGAAAAGCAACAGAAACAATACCATGTGACTTATCTCACCAGTCACAGCTGACTAACACAGTTTAAATAGCAAATACAGAATACCCACAGAGGACTGTTTGCAATCAATCCATACTGTTTCAAATTCAAAGAAATTACTGTATAATTTCCCACAACAAATACATTTGAGAAAATCATGATCTGCCCTTGGATATTCCATGAGCAAAGAACAAAGATAAATTTGACAAATAAATTATTTGTTATGAATCTTTTCTCAGCTCTAGTCAGCACATACAACAGAAAATAGCATACAAAATATAATGGAAAAGAAGTCGTATCTTTTTGATCATCACATTAATTTTGGATCTTTGTTCCTTAATGATCAGGTTAGACCTAGATTTTTTCCTGAGATTTTATTCATAGAGTTTAAGGGAAGAAGGGACTATTAGATCATCTACTCTAAACTTCTTGTATACCACAAGTCATAGAATTTCATGGATTTACTCCTGTACTGAGCCCAATAACTTGTGTTTGGCTAAAGCAGTGGTCTCCAACCTTTTTTAAGCATGAGATCACTTTTTGAATTTAAGTGCAATCAAAGATCTACCTCATACCCAGATACCCTTGCCCTGCCTTCTTTGTGTCCCTTCTCTGAGGCCCCGCCCCTGCTCACTCCATCCTCCCGCCCTCCCTCACACTCTGTCACTTTCGCCGGGCTGGGGCTGAGGGTTGGGGTGCGGACTCTATTCTTGGATTAAGGGATTTGGAGTGTGAGAGGGGCTCTGAGCTGAGCTTGGGGCAGGCATTTGGGGTGCAGGACGGGATTCATGACTGGGGTAGGGTCTCGAGATGTGGGCACCAGCTGGGCACTGCTACCTCTGGTGGCTCTTGGGTGGTGGTGCAGTGGGGCTAAGGCAGGTTCCCCCCTGCCCTGGCCCTGCTCTACTCCCAAGAGCAGCCAGCAAACTCCCTCCCAAACCCTGTTGTGTCCCCTCTCTGCTCTGTGGAAATGGGATACAGAGTGGGAGGGGGGGCACTCTGACATCAGCACCACCTCGTGTCCCTCTCCTGCCCAGCAAGCAGGAGGCTTCTGAGGGGTGACCACTGGGCTAAAGTATTTCTTCCAGAAAGGCATCTTCATCTGAAGGGATCAAGAGAGACAGGATCCACCATTGTCCTGAAGGTAATGCAGTAAGAAGCAGCTAAAGGAACTGGCTCAGGAGAGTGACACACCACACAGAGGTGGAAAGTCACAGCAGAACAAAAGAGCAGATGCCAGAGCAGAAGGTCAGAGAGACAGGATGGAAAGAGCACGTGGAGCATTTTAAAGGCACAAACTGGCAATTTTGAATTTGAGGTCGATTCAAAGGCAGTGACTGTGACTGAAGAAGTGGTTGCTATGGTCCCATTCCTGCAGTGAGCGAGACAACCACCAGCTTCATTTGGGACCTCATGACATTTTGAGCATAGGAGTTCAAGAAGCCAATAATAGGCCTCAGTGATGAAGGTGGGAAGTAATGGAATCATTAACAAAGACCAGCAAAGTCAATGACGTGGAACCAAAGGGGTCATTTCAGGAGAAGGATTACAACCAGGGAATAAAGGCAAAGTATGGAGTATCTGTAAGGTGACACAATTAAAACAGACCAGTAAATGGGATGGAGAGCCATTAAAAAGCTTTTCATGGGAAGACAAAAAAATGGATGTAATCTGGATTTATTCTGATTATATTGTTTAGTTCTGTGACAGCATCCATAGGCCTCATCTTGCCACACATTATATTGTTTAGCCACTGTCCCAAAGAGCTATCTAAATTAAGACAATATGATACACGTGAAAGTGACAAATAGTGGGATTTTGGGTGAAGATAGATTACATTGCTTGATTATGCGCTCAGCCTGATACTTCTGAATCATTTTAAAGTATTTTGCCTGGGAAGGATGTTCAGTCACTAAATATCAGTGAAAATGGCTGCCCCTCAATTTAGTTATTATTAGTGGACTGAGCTGTTGGCAGCATCACAGCAGAACTGTGTCTTGAGGGATATGAAAATGCGGTAGGTTAGCTCAGGGACTACGTTCTATGGGTAATGTGGAGGAAAGCACAGAGATGAATGGAGACAAAGTAGGCACTGAGACGGCTGATTGGAAGAGGTTGCTGTAATCATGAAATGAGATGATGCAGGCCCAGACCAGAGTGTTAGTGATGTGAACAAAAAGAAAAGATCATATTTTTTTCAAATATTATACATTGAGAAGCAGCAGAATTGGAACAAGGCAAGGGAAAGGAAGGATTCAAAAATAACCTTCAGATCCATATCTGAGACTATGCTGTTCTACAAAGGCACAGAGATAATAAGCACTGGAATTTTAAAGCTTGTCTTTTTCTCTCCATCTTTAAATCCTCAATTAAAACAGCCCACCAAATTCTGCTCTCAGACTCACTGGAGTGATGCTCATGGAAGTTAATTGGAGATATGCGCCCAGGCACATAAGTGGCCCTTGTCAATAACTGAAAGCCAAGTGGCAGACTTTTCAGATGGTCAAGGCAACATCCTTGGATCAGGTCACTGAGCTCACCCTTGTCCTCCAGTACAGGGACACCAGAATGAGAGCTGCACTGAGAGTGGAGACATAGGTGCTGACTTTTGATTTTGCCACTGGGTGCCCCATCCTGGCTCCACCTTCTTCCCCAAGGCCCTGCCCCCACTCCATGGCTTTCTGCCCTCTCCCCGCTAGATCCTACCACTGAGCACCTCCAGCCCGCTTCTTTCTGCCCTCTCCTGCTGTAAGAGCGAGAAGGGGGTATTGGGAGGGGTGCTCTGCCAATTTGGAGGGAGGCTATTTTCAGTATATTTTTATACTTCTTGTATATGCTAATTATGGAGTGTCTGCCCAGTATCATCGGTTTCTCCCCTTCCTGATGTTCCCCCTGCTTGCTCCCCATCTGTGTCCCTTTTCCCATCACATTCTCTTAGCTGGCAGCTCTATCTAGTGCCCGCTCCCATCTACTGACACTGACAATGCACCTATCGCTGTTGTGATTCTGGCACAATAGCATTTTATTGAATAACAAAAATACATAAAAAACATTCTGTGCAAATTAAAAGCAAGTACATTAGATCCTTAATACATTTAATGGAACGGAGCTTAAAGAAGGAGAAGAACATTCATGTCCATTTCAGCTACACATACCCCAGCCATGGCTCTCACTGGTCAGTGTATGTGAAGCTATTCTTGACCCTAATTCTCCCCAGTGTGGAGGGATGGGAGTTGGGATGCAGCCCCTTGTGACATGTTGATGAGGGGGATTGTGGACATACTATACTGCAGCCCTGCATGGACTGCAAAGGGAGGCGAGCCCAGGATTATTGAACCTGTAGGTCCACAAGAATATGTGGCATTTTCATTTGCTGTTGGAAAAGACCCATTACGTCCTGGTGCAACTGCCTGTCCCATTCCTGGCCTTTCTTTGCTTTTCCATACAGCCTTCCGTATTCATTCTCCAGGCCCTTTATGCATAGTCTGATGCAGCACTGGCTTGCAGGATCTTGTTGAGCATGTCATGCTGAGTGCTTTTCCTTCCCCTCCTCATCAGGCTCCCATGTTTCTGTGGTTTTGGAAGGGGAGATCCTGAAGTCTGCAAAAGCAGCAGCTATAGGTAGAACACCCAGAGGTACGGTTGTCTGTATAGTCACAGAGGAAAGTGAAAGTTAAAGCTGAGAACTCCTTTCCCTTGCTCCCCTAGAGTTTTAAACACCACGGCTGTGTCTACACTGGTAAGTTTTTCTGCAAAAGAAACTGCTTTTGCGGAAAAACTTGCCAGCTGTCTACACTGGCCACTTGAATTTCCACAAGAACACTGACTTTCTACTGTCTGAAATCAGTGCTTCTTGCGGAAATACTATGCTGCTCCCATTCGGGCAAAAGTCCTTTTGCACAGAGCTTTTGCTCAAAAGGGCCAGTGTAGACAGCTCAGCTTTGTTTTGCACAAAAAAGCCCCAATCGCGAAAATGGCGATCGAGGCTTTTTTGCGGAAAAGCGCGTCTAGATTGGCATGGACGCTTTTCCGCAAAAAGTGCTTTTGCGCAAAAGCGTCCATGCCAATCTAGATGCTCTTTTCTGCAAATGCTTTTAATGGAAAACTTTTCCGTTAAAAGCATTTGCGGAAAATCATGCCAGTCTAGACGTAGCCCACATGCTTATTGGCACTTGTTTCGAGTCCTTGTGCACAGTATCGCTCGCTGCACCAGCCGGCGTTAGTGTGGCTCACCAGAGGTGAGGGAAATGAAAAGAAAATTGCTGGGCTGCATGAAGCTATGAGCATAGGGCAATAGCATCAAATACTGGCACCATTTGTCACAGGGGGAGGTAATATTATCAGATATCTCACTCCTGAGGGTGACAAAGGCAGAGTAGGCACAGCTGCTGCTGGTGTCCTGAAGCCACCTGGGCTTGTATGCAGTTAGCCTGTGTTCTGCAGTGGAGCCTGCTGAAGTTATCATGGAGTGGCGTGAGAAAGTGTCCAACTGCAGAGGAAGAAATAAGGCAGCCCTGCCTAGAAATCTTTGGCAGATGATCGCAGAGTAACTCTTATGAAAGTTTAATCAAGATCTTTCAGGAGGATTCAAGCAACATCCTATTTCCATAAACAAACTGCTCTGGGTGGCTCCCAGCCACCCTCTGGCTAACTCCAGAGGGGAAAGAAATGCAGATAGCTCTGCCTCTCTTGATTGTATCTCTACCTCTTCTAGCACAAGTTAGAAATTAATGAAAAGTCAATGGCTGTGTCCTGAAAAGTTGGGAGCACCATCACTGTAATGGGGAATAATCAACTAATGTTCCTCCCTCTGCATCAGGCTTACCCATACTCAACCATAGGGACTGACTGGTCCATAAGATACGCCTGCACAGCCTCTCCTTTCCACAGGCCCAGGAGATCCAATATGTCCTGTCTACTCTAGGCAGGAGTGTGTAGCCAGCATGCTCAGCTGGGCAGTTGCCCATAATGATGGGGAGCTGCTAGGTGTGCTTGCCCAAATGGACAAGAGGAAAAAACATTTTTAAAATGTGCTGGGCTTCAAAAGGTGGAGAGGGATCTTCACTTCTCCCTGATCTCTGGGCAGTGGAGTTCACAAATGTGACCAGACGAGTGAGTGTCACAGCTGCTGGAAGACTACTGAGGTCAACATGAGTAATACAGCATCACACTGCATCAACCTCAATTCAAAGACCATCATGCAACAAACACTGCGCAGAAAGGTGGTGTAAGTGTATTGGCATAATGGAGAGCTTGCATCAGGCAAAACAAACTTAACTGTGGACATGCACAAGGCTGGTGCAAGGTTCCTTACATTGACCTAACTTTGTAGTATAGACTAGGCCTTGATTTGAAATCCAGCCTACAGAGACATGTTTTTTCAAGGTTGATTTTTCACTTCTACATGCTTCCCTATTTTTGTATGTGTGTCAAGGGGAACACATGTTTTCTGGTAAATCTGGACTCTACTTCATTTTCCCTAGCTATCAGAAATTTGAATAAATGCTAGAGAAGGGCAAGTGATAAAGAGGATGCCAAGAGAAGGAGGTGAATTTGCTGTGGATTTTGGTTCTCAAATGTAAACAGCAGAAAGCATGGAGGATTCTCCTTCTTGCTGTTATTTTTTTTTTATTATTCTTTCATGCTTTCAGGAGGGGAAAAAAATTAAGAATTATAAGAATTGTTATAACGCTCAATATTTTAAAAATCTGTTGATCACAAATTTGTAAAAGTCTGGACAAGTAGGAAGTGATGGAGACATCACAATATAGCCATTGAGAAAGGGGAGGGGATGAAAGAATACTGAGAACTTCTGAATAGTATGAATAAGAATCAGTACTGATAACATATATGCCACAGTAACAAGAGAGAAAAATTCTAATCCTGAACTTGCTTGCACATGGGTAGGCTGCTGCACTTGCATTAATTAAGGTTCTGATACTACAAAGCACTGATACTTAAGCTTAAATGTATGCATGTAAGACATCCTATTAAAGTTGGAATTTGCTGAACTGGAGCTTACTTTACTATCCTAACTGTCAGGGTGGTAAAGCGCTGGAATAAATTGCCTAGGGAGGTTGTGGAATCTCCATCACTGTAGATAATTAAGAGCAGGTTAGATAGACATCGATCAAGGGTGATCTAGATTGTGCTTGGTCCTTCTGTGATAGCAGGGGACTAGATTTGATGACCTCTTGAGGTCCCTTCCAGTTTTAGTATTCTAGTATTCTATGATCCTGATGACAATTTTTTTCAGTTATGAAGAATCAAGGACATAAAGAAAGATTGGAGAGAAGTAAATGTAGTACTAATCTTCAGCTAAGGAAAGAAAAATGATCCTGGCAATTATCAACAACTAACTTTTATTCCTAGTAAAATAATGTAAAAAATATGAAGAGAAAACTGACTAACCAACTGAAAGATAATAACAATTGAGCCATATGGGTTTATAAAGCATTGATTTCCCCCAGACAAACTTGATTGCTTTTTGAATAAAATTAGACCCATATTCTGCAACTGCTTAGGTATCAGCTTAGTTTCTAGTGATGAGTAATATTTCCTTGCAACACGCTTAGCCCTCTAAGGGATCTTTTTAAAGTAACTAAGATGACATGAAAATATTTGAAATGGGGTCTGAAAAAAAGCCTTTTGCAAAATTGTCATCTTGAATATGAAATTGTTGTACGAATTTAATAGTGATGGAAGGACAATAATAACAGGCCAGAGACAACAGCACTGTGAAGAGGTGTCTGATGCGGTATCACAGAGACCATTGTTTGGCTTAGCTTTTCTTAGTATCTTTTTTAATGATGCGGAAGAAGAGAACAAAATGCACGTTCATGAAATTCACACATGATACTGAGCTAGGAGGAGTCGCAACCTTCCATTTTAATTAATTAATTGATCTTGAAAATTTGGAAATATAGCAGGAAATATCAAAAAGAGAGCTTAAATGAGAAGATGGAAGCCCTGTGAATGTCCTGCCTCTATCTGCCACCTCTCTCCCTCACCTGTTTGTCCTTTCCTTCAAAATTCCTTTTTTCTCTTTGTTTAATCTTACCTCCTGCCACCTGACTTTCCGCACCACAAAATGTGTTTGGGTTGGAGAAGAGACTCTAAAAGGGAGGACAGGCCTTTCATAGAGCTGATCCTTCCCACGGGAGGATTTCTATCAAGTAGAACTGGAACCCTACATAGAATTTAGTCTCCCTACTCCTGGACTAAAAAGTTGCTCTCATTCCTTTCCTGGCCCAATGACTCTTTGGTACAAAGTGGATCAGCATCAACAGAGAGACTGGGGGTGACTGAGTGATCCCTGCTTCTTCTGAATACTCCACAGCTACCTGGTTAAAGTGCCCTGCTGAGCCAAATCTGATAGGTACACGTAGTGCATGCCTACCATTTTGGATTTCAAAAGCAAGATAGGTGAGGTAACAACTAAGTTGGGAATCCCAGGGGGCTTGGGCATTTGAATATCGAGATGCAGGCAGCTGCATGCATGGTCAGCAGCAGAAATGTAGGGGACCTTATCAGCAAAAATGTAGGCACATCTAGGCTCCAGGCACTTATGGGGGGTTAGATGCTAGTTGAACGGGTAGAAAGGGCAGTGATGATCTAAATTTTGGCATTAGGCACCTAAATACTTTGGTGGGATGCCTTAGCCCTCAATGACCCCACAATGATTTCCATCCCCTTGGCAGCATGATTGTAGGAGACACACACAGCCATGGCCTGGCCTTTTGCTACTGTGGCTCAGTCTTCCTTCCCTGAGAAATGTTGGTTACAGTGAACAGAGACGCCCATGCACAATAATGCTGACTGTTCGGCAGATAGACTCCAAGGTGTCCATGCAGAACACTATGCTCAGGCCAGAAAAAGATGCCTCCCTCTAGCTCCCCAAATCAATAGGGCCCTCTAAGTGCAATGTTCCCACGGGGACTTCCACAGTGTAGGATCCAAAATAGAGTGTGCAGGATGCACTGCTCCCCATTTCCACATGCATGGGTACATCACGTCTTGCTCCATGTAGCAAAGGAGAGCTTCTGACCCAACAGCTGTCTGCCCTCTCAACCTACTGAGATGTGTCATCAGTAGAATTCTGAATTAGGTGCACGATGAAAGCAGGCACAGGTCAATGTTGAAACAACCCTGTGTTTAATAAAATCTTTAAATTCGAGATAAATGAAATGTGGGAAATGGATGCCATACAGGAGCTAAAATGTCCTCCCCCCTCAGAATTGAATCATGCAGATTTGGGGTTGAGAAATCATGATAGTTGAATGGTAGTGTCCTATGCTATAAGCCAAACACCGCATGGGCTGAGGCTTACAGCAGGTGGGCTGCCTGCTCCTCCTAGTAGACATGGCTGGTGTTTTCCTGCCAGGTGCTATACAGACAGGGGATTCTAAGGAATCAGTTTGAAAAATAACAATTAGTATTTAAGAAAGACTGGTGGATGTGTCAACATCTCTGTGACAGAGAATGACTTAGAGTGTAGCCCATGGCAGCTGTCATTGCCAGGAAATAAGCGCAGTTATGATGGAAGAGTAACTCAGTTTGCATAGAAATAAAGAGGAAAAGCAGACAGGAAAATTTCAAGGTGTGATTCAGAACTAAAGAAGTGGAAGGATACCAGAATTCTGCTTAAAATTAACTTTCCTTTATTTACATCGTAGGGCCCAAATACTGTGAATGCATTTCTGTCTGACACACAAACACACACACCAATCTTCTCTGATCCCTTTTCCCTTACCAAATTTACATTAATGATTTAGGGTACGTCTATATGCAATGTTATTTCAGAATAACTAACATTATTCCTAAATATAATAGTCCGCGTCTACACTAGAAGCAGTTATTTCGACATAATGTCAAAATAATGTCGAGCTGGAGGATTTCTTACTCCAACTCCTGTAACCCTCATTTTACAAGGACTAAGGGAAGTTGGAGGAAGAGTGCTCTTCCTCGGACTTCCTACTTTGTAGACAGCACCAAAAGCCGAAATAAGCTATTTTGACATAAACTATGCAATTGACATAGCTGAAGTTGTGTAGCTTGTTTTGGCTTTAGCCCTGCTGTGTAGATGTGCCATTACAGATTCCATTCCTCATAGAACCAGACCTGGGAAAGAGCATCTAGACAATGGCCTAAAGAATGTCTGGGATGAGAGATGAGGACCAGTTCTCAGGAACTGGGCTAGGACAGAGGTAGTTTCTACCTTTAGCTACAACCAGATTTCTTTCTCTGACAAAATAAACAAATATATACCCAAAAGGGGTGTTTAACTTTGAAAAATAGTTACCTACGTAATGATGATAACTATTATCAAATTATCATTATCACCCTTTCTGCATAGCAAAAGAACCCCTATGTTAAAACCCAGTTATAACCTGTTTCTCATTTGTGCCAGACGGATCCCTGACCAGAGTTGAAAGGTGGCTCATCTACAGAGTTAATAGAACCAATATTGGCTCCAAAGCACTATACACACTGCACGTACACAACCTATGTGCAGAGTTAACTATGCTCTAACCTAGTTACACAAAGTAGCAATCAGTGGCATAAGTGGACCTTAGCAATTAGGGTTAACTTGCACTCATCAGCAATTTACAAACGTGTTGGATAGTCAGTTGCACTCCCTTGTCCGTAACATAATTAAAACAATGCTGCATGAAACAAACTATCCTTCTGACCTGATTCTACAAACTTTGACAGACCAAGCCTCCTGTGACTTATTGTTCAAAGTGGTTTGTCTACAGAGCAACACGAACCCAAGTTGTAATTAGTTCTCCTGGTAGAGCTGTTTCTTCTAGACCAGAGGTTCTTACTCCAGGAGCACAAGGCAGAATAGTTTTTAAAGAATCACAAGCAATGTGCCTTTCCTTTTGACTAGATAGCAAAGTGATCCCCAAATTACTGAGCTAAGGAAAAGGTTGACAACTACTGACCTACCCCCCAAAAAACGTTGATTGTCTATGCAATTGGTAGGTGATGTGCTAGAAGCTGTCTGAAACTGATGAAAAACATAAATATATGTCAGTATTTTTGTTCATCTGTCCTTACCTCTTCTTGTTAGCTCGTTAGGATGGTGCTTAATTATTTCTCTTTACTGCTATGGACGTGCACACTACAACCATGCACTGTGGTGTTAGAACTACAGCAATATGGACTTTTGTGGGTGTAACTTTTAGAGTTTTCCTGGCTCTTATGCAGGAAGCTGTTTAAATTACAGTTCAGGTTGCCATAAACCCAACAGAGTGCTATGGAGATGTTGGATCTGCCCTTTGTTATCAAAACTAAAATGGAACATTGAATTAAATGTGTAGGTGGCTACCTCCAAAATCCTCTGGGTCCCCTTGCTGACTGTTAAAACAGCTTGTGTATAGTTGACAGATCCTGGAAATGGGTTTAACCATTTCTTCTCTAGGCTTGACATCAAAAGCGTTTACTGACCGAAGGAGAAGAGAGTTAGGGGTAAAATACACACACACATACACACTCCATTCACAAATATGAGGAATGCATGTTCGGATCTCGGTCGTTTCGAACTGGCAGTCACCCAATTCACCACAGTTTGGCCAGATGATCAGAGAGGTGACCTTCCGGGAACAGCCCATTTTTCGGGAAAAGGAGACTGGGTGATTGGAAAACTCTACTCTCCGTGTGTGAGGGATGAAGTGTGTGTCATGAGCATTGACAAGCCCAGGAGATGTGGTTCTTACCGCAGGTATTTCCACTTCTCCGGTTCCCCGCAGAAAGGCGCAGGGGTGTTCCGCTGACCTTGGGAAAGAATTGGGCCGCAGGCAGCGGAGCAGCTGCTAGAGAGTGCGGGCTGCCTTCCCCCTTACGCCCAAAGCCCTCGATCAGCGATGTGCCACGGGGAGGAAAGCGGAACAGCGCTAAACGGGGCACACCAGCTTCCCCGTGGCTTCCTGCCCAGATCTGGCTCCTCGGCCCCCTCCAGACGGGGAGGCGATGGGCTATTGCAAAGGGAAGGACTGGCCAGAGCAGCCGCAGCAACCAACCTGCTTGCTGCTCCAGAGAGCACCGCTCTGGCTGTGGGGGGCTGGCCTCGCCGGTGCACTCGGGGCCGGAGCCAACACCCCATTGGCGTCCACGGGAGATCTGTGGACGCCAGTGGCGTGTGGTCCGTCGGGCCAGCCATGCCTGGGGGGGGGAGATCCCCATTGCTAGGGCATCGCGAGTCGGGTTCTCGCCCGCGGTAACTGCTGGCTGGGGGGTGCCCCAAGAGCTTTCTGCTCCCAAATAAAGCCTCGAGGGGCTGGGAACCGCGGGGAACCAGCGGGACCGGTGGCCTTCGGGGATGCTCTGGGGCTAGGCAGCCCCCCCACCCCCCCACACACACACACAAACCTGCCGCAGCCCCGAGGCCCTTCGAGCCCTACCAGGGGGGAACTGCCTTGTAGCCCGGGTCTGCCTTGTAGTCGGCTGGGCCCGCAGGACCAGGGCTGCCCTAGTTATTCCTGGCAGCGCATTAAAACCGCGCCAGGCCCTGGCGCCCAGCGCCTGCTGCCCAAGTGCCCGTGGGAGGGAGAGGCGGCGCTTCCCGGGGGCTTGACGCGGCTGGGGCTGGTCGCTGGTGCCAAACCGATCGCCCTCTGGAGCTGGGGGGGGGGGGAGCTCGCCGGGACGGGGGCCCTCCGGATAGTAGCGCGGGCTGCGAGTCCCGAGCGGGGATCGGGGTGTCCGGGGCTGGGACGCGCGCGCTCGGGGTCCGGGCAGCGGCGGAGTTTGGCGGCCGCTGGGGAAAGTTACTTGCTTCGCCTCGCACTACGCGGGCAGGCCGCTTCCGCTGCCTCGGGCGGGCTGGGCGGCTGCAGGTGGCACTTCCAGGAGCCACGCAATGATGCGAGAGCCGGAGAGGGACACTTGCCGCCGAGGAGCTACTCACCGGCTAACCCGGCTCCCCACGAGGGGGCTTTAATGGCAATCCCATTACCCGCCCTTGTTAGACGGGTCCATGGCTTTGCCACCCCAGAGTGGGGGAAGGGATGGCGGAGGCTAAGCCAGGGGGGATATACTGCATTGTCTCCCACTCCCGCCCTCCCCAGAGACCTGCAGTTGGGAATAACATTAGAGAGCGGGTCCTGGGTGCATAGAGCTGAAGTGGATATTGCTAGGAAAGCCACAGCCGAGGAGGTTAATCTTGGCTGGTTGGAGTTAAAAAAGGCAAATATTTCCGTTTGTGCCCTCCTGCCTTTCTCAGCATTGGTTGTCAATCCCCAAGCTTGTTATCCTTACAAGGCATCAGTTTGTTTGGCTGATCTCAGCAAGGTTTTCTTCTCCAAGTAGAACTATAATTGCTATAATTCTACTGTATCATTTGGATCATTGCAGTATTGTTGTTTTCTCTCTCTCTCTTCTCCCCCCACCCCGCACACACTGCAGTAACGCGCTCCAGTGTTAAATTAGCAGGTTGCGAGGGGAAAAAAAGACCACAAATGAATGAAAGTTTGTTAAAAAAAATAAATAAAACAACAAAGTGACTTGGCAAAGGCAGGATCTCATCGCAGAGAATCCTCGCGCGTAATCAGGGCTCATTGTCTCCCCTGCCTTTGGCTCCCAAATTGGCCGGCAGGCTCCAAACGAAGTTTATCTCCATTGTTTAAATACATGGTTTGAAGAGGTTGAGCTAAATGGGGGGGGGGAGAGGGAGGGGGACGTTGGCAGAGCGGGACTGTTTTGAGTCCCTTTTGAGCATTTTACACGGCACAGTAAAGCATCGCAAAGGAAGGTGTATGTGAGACGCCACATACTCCAAATCGCTCCCGTTTGGAGATTTAGTACCAATGCCTTCATGCACGTTTCTTGCAAGTGCCAGTAGAACAACAAATGCACCATAAACTTAGCAGCTGCGACACATTTCACCATTTAAGGAAAACCCGTTCTTAGACGCTCCTGTGAACTTCAAGTCCAAACGATGTGGGCAGCCCAATTTGTACAGTAAACAACAGATTTTTATGGCGTTATAAATCCCAGACAGGTTGCAGTATTAAATGTGTCTTTTTTCATTTTAGTTATTGATTGTGAAAGCGGATGAGGCCGCTTTTTGCCACATCAATCAGACAGTAATGACGGAGAACAAGTCAGAAGTGTTCCGAACCGAGGCGCTTAAAATGCAATTTATTTTTAATAGTAGAGAGAGAGAGGCATGAATTATCATGCTAACAAAAATTAGAAAAAATAAAAAGTAGGAGTTCTCTCTGGCTTTTTTTATGCATCTCGCTCATTCTTCTTTTCTTATGAAAATTCGACACATTATTGTTATAAGACAAGAAATGTGCTAAAGTACTTTTCATAAAAAACCTGACTCGTAAAATCCGGTCGGTCAGTAACTAAGTTGTTTGCAGGCACTGTATCTGCTCTAGGTACATTTAATATCTGATTTCGAGGTTTGTTTTTATTAGAATTGTCCTTGGCATGGCGCTCAAGAAGAGCAATAACTAAAGAAGGGATAAAAAGAATAAATTGTAGCTTTTTTAAGCGGAAGCTTTAGCTTGAGGCAACGTGGCAAACGTTCCAGGGTGAAAATGTGTCTGGTGGCAGGATCCCTTCTCCTCCGCGTTAAAAAGACTTTCTTTGCAAACCGCGTTCTCATTCCAGACCCAAGTATCTCGGAGCTACGATCTGAAAAATAGAAACTGGCAGGCAAAGCAAACAGGAACGGTACTGCAACGCAACACGCGAAGGGAATCTAGCTTACCGGAGACATTTCATAAAGGGGTTCAAGAAACTGGTTGATTGTATTTTAGTCACTCGTATTTATCATTAAAATGTAAAAACGATGTGATCGGCATGTTCATTGAATTGCCACGTGTGGAAAAGAACACCCGGGCCCGCCTATCTCTTTTAAAAGGCATAAAATAAGAGGAAAAAATGCCTCTATATGTCCGATCGCTCTTGGAAATAATGCCTGCCTGTATGGTTAATATATGTGTATGTATGTACATACTACATAATTAGAATGTTATATATTTATACATACGCATGTCTTCTTTACAATTCTCTCTGTTTAAAGATTTTCAAGTGAAAGGTCCCCCCCTGAAAACTCTGTCCTGAGGATTGTGGTTGTGTATGATTAATAAGTAAAATAGAGCTGTCTCCCCCAGATCTTCAATAAGTGAATCATCATCTAAGTGAGCGAATGAATTATTTTAGGTCGACGAAGAAAATATAAGCGAGCTCCCTCCAACGTGTCTCCTGTGTTAGTAGGATGGGAACTGTAAATGCACATTTTACCGGGAGCCGCACGAATAATTAAAACATGCCAATTAAAACCGAACCTCAACTGTATAAACAGTCAACTCAAAATTCTGCTCGGGATGTAAATGCGATTGCTCGGTCAATGAACAAGAAAAGAAAATCCCAGACGTCTTTCAACAGCAAAAATGTGTTTAAAGTGTTCGAAAAGATGTGTGGAGGGAAGGGAAAGGTAAGCGAGAAGCAAGCGAACGAAACCGTCTGGGTTTGAAAGTCCTGCAGCTTCCCCGGGGGATCTAGCGGTTCAGTTACCAATACTTCATGCAGCTCGAATTGTGTATTAAATACTTCTGCCAAGGCAGCCCCGGAATGTCTATCACCCATTAGCATTTGAAAGAGTTATCCAGATGTTTATTACAGTAAAAATCCCAATTATGAATCCTTGTATTTTTAAATACTGACTGTAAGCGATTCAAGTATATTCCTTTGTAAAACACTTTTCCTTTGACACAGTCAATGAGGGAGACCGGGAAGAAAGAAAACCAGAGATGGATTTCTTTTTTTTTTTCTGCCCTCTCTCCCCTCCCCCCCAGCTTTTCCTCTTTGCTTTTCGCTTGGCCCTCGACTGCACTGCAGTCTTTGCTGGCTAGCTCAGTATCTCACTAGTCTTTGGAATTACCATTGCATCAACTCAATTGTCAAACCCGTTTGTTAGATTTAAAACGTCCTCCCTGTCACAATCATCTCTATGTCATGGGACATGGCTGGGTTTCAATTTAAAGGGAGATAAGGCTCACTTCAGACTTTCTGTTTCGGGGCTGAAAATCCAGATGGAAAGTCGGTTGCAAATATGTTGATCCAGATCTCTAGTCTTATTCTTACATTTCCTTCCAATGAAATTGTTGGTTTATCTCCAGTCAACATTATCAAATGAAGGATTCGTCCAGGGCACCAATTTTTCTCCTCAGATTATAACGTTTATCAAGTTCAGAGGGGTAGTCGTTTTAGTCTGTTTCCGCAAAAAAAACAAGGAGGGGGTCCGGTGGCACCTTACAGACTCAGAATTTTATTGAGGCATAATCTTAATGAATCGCAACTCACTTCAGCTGATGCATGAAGTAAAAGAAAGAGAAAGCAGGGATACAGAGATGGGAGTGTTACAACAAGAGTTAAATCAATCGAGTATAAATCCAGCAAATCAAGATAATTTAGCCGTTCAGGTGAATGTCTAACAACTTGTTCTGTTAGTGTCTCCTGACACTGGCTTTTCATGTGTCCTTTTCCATCACCCAAGCCACGTTGCAGTCTGCCTGCATCCTTATCTTGCTGTTAAACCAATATTCAAGCGTAACTAGGAATGGAAACGTAACAGAGCTGCAACAAGTGCGCGCTCATCTGTATTAGCCCGGCTAAAGTACCTTAGTATCGTTATTTATTTCCAAACCACTACACAAAGTACACATGGATATTTGAAACCATGCCATGCCATGCCCCAATAAAGAAGAAAATGTCAACTGGAAATATGCTGAACTGTTCTGAAAGCACTGACTATGCCTGTAATAAAGAAGTGTAATCAGAAAGCTTCTAGCCAAATAAATGTGTTAGTCTTTAAGATGCCACAGGACTCCTGGTTGTTTTTACCCCTTTTCCTATCCCACCCCACGCAGGAGTTATAACTGACGGGAAGCAATGCCCTTGACAGACTCTCCCTCCGCCTAACGTTAGAGGCCTGGAGATCAGTAGTGGAAATAGCTTCAGCTGGATGGAGAAATAGGAGGGCAGGGAGCGAGGGGTTTGGAGTAGTTTTCTAGGAGACAAGGCGGGGTGACAGTGAACGCGGCTCCCGAGGAGGGGCCGAGGAACTAGTCCACGCTGGTGCAGATCCCCTAGTGATCCAAACCGGGCTTTGCTCGTAGCTGGAAGCCTGAAGCGGCCCTGCCTCTGGCGAGAGCCAATCAGAGGGCGGCTCCCAGCACGTGGAGGAGAGGGACTCCAGAGCAAAGCAATTGCAGCTCACTACACTTGTTACTAGTGTCCTGAGCAGGAAGAGGGGCGAGTGGAGCCGCTGGTGGGGGGATTAAAAAACACTCCAGCCCAAACCAAAAAAACCCCCCAGATCCCAGCCCCCCACACACCCAGTCAGCCAGCCGGCCGGCCGGGCGAGCGAGGCAGCGCCTTACCGAAAGGGGAAAGCCAAAGCCATGAGCAATCAGTACCAAGAAGAGAGCTGCTCTGAGAGGCCTGAATGTAAAAGTAAATCTCCAACTTTACTCTCCTCCTACTGCATAGACAGCATCCTGGGCAGGAGGAGCCCCTGTAAAATGAGATTGCTAGGAGCAGCTCAGAGCCTGCCTTCTCTGTCTAACCGGACAGAACAGGACAAGGCCGTGCAAGGTAAGCAACAAACGGCGGGTTGCAAGCTACAGCAGCCGGGGCGGGGGGGAATAAAAGTAAAAGTGCAGCTGGAAGGGGAAGGATATGGGGGAAGGGGGGACCAACGAAGGAGCTTTCTAGGCCTGTTAACAGCTACGCCATTCCGAGCTCTAACCCCTGCTGGGTCGCTCCCCGTCTCACTTGCTGTTTTCCCCATCGCTCCGGCTTGCACCGGGATCCGTTAGTTTGGCCCTCAAAGTAATATATTTACAGCGATCGGCTTGTGTAAGCGAGAGGTGAGACAGAGCCGTCGCTGTTGGGTCGCCCGCGTGCGGAGCGGGCTCTCTGGGCGGCGGAGACCCCCTAATTCGGGAGCTCCGCGGGTGTCAGGCGGCGGGGGGAGAAATGCCATTGGCTCGGGGGGCATTTGGGTCAAGGCGATGTGGTATCTTCGCTTGAGATCGTTCGGATTTAGCACGAAGTGTATTTGGCGTAAGCGGAGCCCGGAGCGAGCGATGCGCATTGCAGGCTGCCGGGCTTGACCCGCTGGGAAACTGCGGGCTCCTTTGGCGTGGGTTTGAGCGTGACAGTCACCCGCCGGTCTCGCAGGGGGTGCCCGGGTATTTCAGAGGTGCCCCCCGGGCCGTGTGTGCCCTGGCGAAGCCGAATTCGATCCGTTCCGCTTTGCTGGCGGTGCAGAGACTCGCTGTAGTGGCAGCACAGCTGGGGGGAGGGGGCAGGAGCAATCCTGCCTATTTGTGTCAAACAATTCGCTCAGCTGCTGGACCCAGCCCGTGTGAACGGGCCCTTCGCAGCCAAGCCGCTTTTCCCGTCTCTTTTCGGTCAGGGCAGTTTCTTCCCGCTCCGGGGCTGTTTAGCCTTTGGGGAGATCATTGGCAGCAACGAGGGGGCTTTCTCCTGGCCAAAGAGGCGGGCGCGTTGTGTGCTTGTTTGCCCCGGAGAAACCCCTGGCGCACCGCTCGGGCAAGCAAAAGGAGAGGAGTACCTCGGCCATGGAGGGGTTTTTCCAGATATCCCGGGGCTGGTTGAGGCTGGTGGCAGCGCGGAGCGCTCGGGTGGCGAGGGAAACGTGTGTCCGCGGGCCGTGGCGGCTCTCCGGGGCAGGGACGGGTTTGCTGAGCCAGTGCCTACAGCACGGGCAGGGCTTTATGCCACCAGCTCGGACCTTCTGCCCGCTTTGGGCGGCCACAGGCGGCTGGTCCAGTGGCCACTTGCTAGCCCGACTCTGGGAGCGGGGGAGCCGAAAGGGCCAGGGTAGTTTCCACCTGGTGGCAGCTGACCAGGATGGGGATGTCCCTGAAACTTCCCCGCGAGCCCCTGGCCAGTATCTGGCCCTGCCTAGCTGCCCCGGCTGCCCTGACCCGGTCTCTCTCTCTCTCTCTCTCCCTCCCCCTCTCTGTGTCCGGGGCGGGCTGTGTGTGTCTCTCTCGGCAGGATCCCCCAAGGGCAGCCCCCCGTTCGAGCCCGCCGAGCTGCATCTGCCCCCCAAGCTGCGCCGCCTGTACGGGCCCGGCGGGGGCCGGCTGCTGCCGGGGGCGGCCGGGCCGCGGGGGGAGCGTGCGGAGGGGGCCGCCGCCCCGTCCTGGGACACGCTGAAGATCAGCCAGGCGCCCCAGGTCAGCATCAGCCGCAGCAAGTCGTACCGAGAGAACGCGCCCTTCGCGCCCCCGCCGCCCGCCCTGGACGAGCTGGGGCGCCCCGAGGAGGGGCCGGGCCCGGCGGCCGCGGGAGCCCCGGAGGAGGAGGAGGAAGAGGACGAGGAGCTGTTGGAGGAGGAGGAGGAGGAGGAGGAGGAGGACGAGGAGCTGGAGGAGGAGGACGAGGAGGAGCTGCTGGGGGAGGCCGGCGGGGGGCTCCTGAAGGAGCCGAGGCGCGGCGCGGCCCCGGCCGCGGGGCCCGACGGAGGGGAGCTGTCCCCCAAGGAGGAGCTGCTGCTGCACCCGGAGGACACTGAGGGCAAGGACGGCGAGGACAGCGTGTGTCTGTCGGCGGGCAGCGACTCCGAGGAGGGGCTGCTCAAGAGGAAGCAGCGGCGCTACCGCACCACCTTCACCAGCTACCAGCTGGAGGAGCTGGAGAGGGCCTTCCAGAAAACACACTACCCCGATGTCTTCACCAGGTACAGGCTGGGGGGAGATTGAGGATGGCAGCCTGCCCAGCTGGGCACAGGGTCCCGCCCACCCCTGTGCCCAGAAAGGCAAGTCCTGGGGCGGGCTGGCTGGAGCCGGCGCCTTAGCGTGTCTCTGAGTTTCTTTACAGGCCACAATCATCACGCGTTCACTCTTGGTCTCACCCTGGCCCTTGTCGGATCTGCTGGGAAGTAGATCCCCCCCCCACCACCACCACTTTAATCAGATCGAGAGCCACTGAAATTGCTGCTCTGTAGTGGGAGAAGAAGGGGGAGAGGAAAGCCCAGTACAGGAGAGAAACTTCTGCGATTAGTTTGTCTTCCCTGCAGTGTTAATTAGACAAGGCCAGGTAGCGGTTCCCCAGCCCCTGGCTAAGCCACATCATGTTCTATTTTTATCCCCTGCCCTGACCCATATGAGCCACCAACAAGCTTGCTGGATATCAGTTACGCATTTCCCAGTGCAAGCTGGAACCCTGCCCTGCCCAGGGAAGTCCTGTGGGGGGAAAAGATCAAAGTATTCCAGCTTTGGATTCTAAGAATGTTTAACTAGATACTAGCTCCGCTAAAATACTGCGTGCGCCGCGTTTAACCTCTGCATCTGGAGACGTGTAGAGAGATACACACTTAGATCGGAGTCACAGGAGGGCTAGGGGGTGTTCTCGTTTTCATAACAGGGGCTGTTGATATCGCTTATACTATTTGTCTGCAGCTCATTTACCGCCCTTGCCCAGAAACGCGGAGAGGAATTGTCGAGTAGAAATAAGCGTAACCTTGTTTGTTTACAGTTCTGACGGGCCCTTTCCCGCTCTCCTCCTTTTCACATACACCCCCCCCCCCCCCCGTTCTCCTCAGCCCAGAAACTCGCTTGATTTTACACAACGTGAGGGTTTTTCCTGAAGCCAGATCCCGAGGACACAGTGTCAAAAGGGGAGAGCAAAATAGGGAGCGAGAGAGTCATCCCTGTAGAGCGCTCAAACACAGCCAGAGCGCCAATATCAGAGATGAGCTGTCATACACGCACCTCTCTGGCTAACAGAAGGAAAATCAATCCCCCTTTTGAACAAATAAAACAGCGCTGCGCAGAGGCGCTTAAATGGGGACTTAACTGTGGTACCCGGAGGGCAACTTACGCTCCGCTGCATCTGACAGATTTCTGCTGTCTCCAGACAGCAGCGAATCTCTTTCCGCGGAAGACACAAGGGTTCGTATTTTTAACAGTCCCCGGCCTTCCAAGGGGTTTTGCGCTGCCTCAGTGCTGCAGAGCTGCGCTCCAGACCGGCCAATTTTAGCTACAATCTTCTGGAAAAAAATCCAACAGGCCGGTTTTATTATTGTTGTTCTTGCCCCTGCGCTTCCTGAGCCTTTTCCCTGGCTGCCCAGTTAAACGAAAAGCTCGCAGCCGGCTCGGAGCCTTGGGTGACAATGGCAAGCGCTTGCTACGGGGCGAAAGGGAAGGCGGCTGGGGTTTGGCTTCCCTCGGGCTGGAGGCTTTGAAAGTTGCAGGTGAGGCTGAGGGCTCTGAAAGCGAGCAGCCTCTTTGCAGCCCGGGGTCCCTTGGCCAGCCCAGCTCTTTTCTTTTTAGCGGAGGGAGATCCAATTATGCTCCGAGCTCTCATATTTGAGGTAAACAGATTATGAGCCGTTTTATAACATCTTAATGGTTTCCGATTTGCCTTAATTATTGCAATAATAACTGCAATGAAGGGGTAGGGTTTCAGCTCAATTGACTCCCCCTGCGCTGTGCAGCCTTTGCGGTGGGCCCTGGAAACACCACGCGGCTACACTCATTGCTTTTAAAGCGCGCTGCACTGCGAAGCCCGCGCCCGGCTCGAAGGTGACAGCGGAAGATAATTGCGGATGGCCTGACCCGGGGGGGACTTCGCCCCCTTTAGCCTCTCGCAGCTCCTGCTGGCTTGCGGAGGGGAAACACGCCCGAGCAGCCCATTTACTGCTGCTGCCCGGGCCGACGGGGTGGGAGCCAAACTACGCGCTGATTTCCGCCTCCGCGGAGTTTCGCTGAGCAGAATGTGACTCTTTGGGCGCTGGGCTCGGGCTGCACCCGGGTCCTGGCCTGCTTGCGGCGGATGCGCTGTGTTTGCGCGCAGCCCAAGCGCACGCCTGGGGGCCCGATCCGGCTGCCGTTCACGTGCCCCGGAGCTCGGGACCCCTGCCCCGCAGCCTGGGGACGGAGCAGCGCGGCCCCTGCTGCCCTGCGCCCCCGAGGGGAGTCTGACGGCGCGGTGTGTCTGTGTGCTTGTTTCCCTCTCAGGGAAGAACTGGCCATGCGGCTGGATCTGACCGAAGCCCGAGTGCAGGTGAGTCCGGACGAGAGCTGAGCCGGGTAAACAGGGGGCTGCGGTTTTCCCTCCCTTACCCCCGGGCCGAGTGCCGGGGGTGCCCTCGGGGCCCTGCCAGGCCAGCCCAGCCGCGCCCGCTGGGACTGTGAGCAGCTCTGAGCAGGTGGGTTGGAACCGGGGTGCCTTTGTCGATCGTTTGGGGGGGGGGGATGGCCCGCAGGGACAGTGTGCTGGGAAGGGGAAAGACCGGAGGCGAGCAATCGCCCCTCTCCCACCCGACCCCGATACCCAGCAGGCGAAACTCACTTTGATTAAAATCGCCCGGCCACGCGGGGTTTTGGTTGTTAGACAAACCCGCTCTGCTCCGAGCAGGTATTTGGCCGTGATTAAATCTCCAATCGGGCTTCATAAAAGCTCACTTAGTGCTAGAACAAACAGGGCCATTTGAAGGCGAGATGTTGTTTGATTTCCTCTCCGCCTGCACAAGGAGCTGGCTAATGCTATTTGATTTCCCATTTTTGATAGCAATAAGCCCGCATTGATCTAATAGTGAGTGAGTGCAATGCTATTAAAGGTGTTTGCAGCCCCATACCAGAGTGCATTTCCTAACCCAAGCCTCATAACCAAAGAGACGATAAACATTGGGATGCCCTGATTGCCAACAGAAAACAGATGTCTCTGAGTCTGAAGCTGAGCAAATCACTTTACAGTTAAAATCAGGCGCTGATAAAGCATAATAAATTCCATATGGCTCATTTAATACACAACAGCTTCTTGCATTAGAGGGGCTAATGATGAGATTTGTCCCCTCCTTTCTGTTGACACATTTCTCCATTGTCAAACAGAGATGTGACAGCAAATCAGTATTTTCAGCTCAGGGGAACAAGTCGTGGGAAAGTTAAATAACTTTTTAAAAGAAAGACACCCCCTTTCTCTCTCCCCCTATTCACAGGAGAAGATGTAATTAAGGGAATATGAATTATGAGAGTCCCTTCGTTTACCTTTTGGGTGTACTCAGACTTATTAATTCAATAATGGGGAATTGCAGTGGGGACAGCGTGCTAATTGAGTTTTAGTTGGAAGAGACGATCCGCCTGTAGAAGATTTTTGGCTCCCCTTTAAGAACATTATGTCTCTTCGTATTTACGTCTACACATAGCAGTGCTGCCTTTATTCGTTTAGCTGCAGCAGAGATGAGATTTCATAATGATCTGCCAAACGTGAGCTATATTTAAAGGCGAAAATTCAACTCCCACCGCTTCACAAAATTAACAGATTATGTCTCTTTCAAGCTCTCCTTTGAGGTGTGATAGTTATACTTTGATATTAAGTGAACATTTGCCGTTAAAATGGGATGTTTTATAAATCTCGCCTGTTTCAAAGAACAAACACACATAGATTAACGAGTGTTTAGGGTGAGGTTGCAATTCCGTGGTTGGCTAACAAAGTCATGTAAACTAAATCTTAAGAGCAGAGCTGGGGCATACATCTGATTATTTCAATAGCTTTGCGATTTTTAAAAAATATTTCATTTTACTTGCAGTCCCGATTTTTTAAATCCTTTAATCTTTAAAAAGATGAATGAGCCTCAAATGATTTGTAAATATTAACTTCAGTGAAAGATGCCATGCAGATCTTAGTGTGGGTGTGTGTATAGATCACCTCATAAAAATAATTGAGTTCTGGTGGGAATTAATTTTTAGAACATTTGACTACAGCAGTAATGTTTCAGTTAAAATGCCCATAAAAGAAAGCATTATTGTATGCTGCCAAAACCACCACCATGCTGTCAAGTATTTAAATTAAAACGCTTTACTCTCCACTCAAACCAGTAGGATGCCTCTGCAAAATGGATACATGTTAGCTTAGAAAGAAACTTCCGAATGTTGCACATATTTTCAGGGAATCATTATGCTGTGTGTTAAATGTTACGTACAGTCAGAGAATTCAGTACACACATGTGCGCTTATTTATACCTGTGAAATGGAAAGCCGGAGACGATTCAGTATTTATATATAGTATATGGCATGAGCAACCCTACTAAGGATAAAAGGCTTAACGGGTCAGCTCCACCTCAGCCTCATACTTTCTTTCAAAGAGGCAATCACTTTACCAGCAGGGTAAATATATAAACCAGGAGAAAGTGATAAAAACGCTTTCATGAAAGGTAACCATGCACCGCCCACTTCAGGGTTTGTTTAATCCTGTCTTAATGTGCGAGTTATTTGACCAGCCCGGGCCATTTATTATTTCATGTAATAACCACAACGTTTTCCCCCTCCCCTCCAATAGCTACCTAGAACTACTGCCATTTGTAGTCTAAAATCCTATCTGGATCTGACTTCCTGCCCACTGAGGGTTTCGCAGCAGAAATGCTCCAGGCCTGTCCCGACAATGCGTCATTTCTGCTGGGGCAAAACATTTGGAGACGAGGACGGAAATATTAAAATCTATTTTCTTTTGGCTTTTAGGTATGGTTCCAGAACCGTAGGGCTAAATGGCGGAAGAGGGAAAAGGCTGGGGCTCAGACGCACACCCCAGGTTTGCCTTTCCCTGGTCCCCTGTCAGCAACTCACCCACTCAGTCCATACCTTGATGCTAGTCCTTTCCCTCCTCATCACCCAGCTCTAGACTCCGCTTGGACTGCTGCTGCAGCAGCTGCTGCTGCCGCCTTCCCTAGTCTACCTCCTCCACCTGGTTCTGCAACTTTGCCACCAAGTGGGACTCCGCTAGGCCTCAGCACTTTCCTGGGCGCAGCTGTATTCCGGCATCCCGCCTTCATCAGCCCTGCTTTTGGCAGGTAACACGCGGCTCAGCGTTTTCCCTTTGCGAACGCGGGGTAGAAACGGTACAGGGGGTGGCGGAGGACGTGTGTGCCATGGAGCATGGCTTTCGGGAGCCAGAGCTGCCTCCTGGAATCCAGCGTGTGGGCACTTAATGCAGGTCTCTTGCCTGGATTAGTGATGCACCTCTTAGCTGAATTTACACTACCGAGTATTCATGGGGAGGGGGGCGGGAGAGCAAAGAAACACAAAAAAGACAAGCGAGAGAAAGGGGCAGAATTCCTGGCGCTTGACGTCTGCGCGCTCCATCCTGACTCACGAATGAGCTCTGCTCAGAGTCCCAGGCGAAGTCTATGAATGTGAGTAGAACTCTCTTGACATGAAAGAGTAACAAGCAAGGTTTGGAAGAGTTGCTGTGGTGGCACTGGGTCTAGAGGGAAAGGTCACTTCTCATCCTGGAGCGGTGCAACTGGTGTCCCCTTGGTGCCAACGATGCTTCCCGGTAGAGCCGGGTGAATCATTTGCAGCGTGTGACTTGATTAATATTGCCTCTTCTGCTGTTCGCAAATTGTCCTGCAACAGCCTATCACTTGCTTGAACGTATTAGTTATTTAAAACCATTCACAGATGTATAATGACTCTGGGTTGGTAGATCTCTCGCCAGCAGTTCATTGTGGATTATTTGATATTCGAAATTCGAGCTGTGTTGGTTAGTGTTGATTGGGCGCACGGGTCACATGTTATGTTGCGGTTCCCTGACTAGATGAGGGTAACTCTTAGAATCAGATTGTCACCACGCACACTCTACTAATTCAAAATCTGCTCTCTGGAAATATTCTCTTATATTTACTTACCATTCTCTGTTTCCATAAAGAACCCTGCCTCTGGCATCCCTCGCTAGAGTATTTGTGGAAGGGGGACACAATACAGATGAAGCATTAAATAATTAGTAGACTCGTCGTAAAAATTATTTTTGGAGTATATGCCCGGCTCTCTTTCTTTTGTGTGTTTTATACCTGAATCTAACAGTCGTGTAAGACACTGAAATAAAAGAAACGATTCGCGTATATTATAGCTTCCTTTATTTAAATGAAAACCAAATGATGAACTAAAAAAAGTCTAGTTAAATCACAAAGACAGAGAAACAATGGGAGGATTTATTAAGTTGGAGAGAGAAGTGAAAATAAAAGTAAATGTAACTGCAATGATCTCTGTTCAGGAGAACAAAGAAATAATAGATTCATCCAACTGAGCAGCCACTTTAACCAACTCATCGTCGGGAGGAAAATAAAAAAACCCGAAGTAAAATTAGATTCTTAATACAAACCAACACAATTAAACAGTTTATGCATCAAATTGTAGTTAGTGACTCAATTTCCCTAATGGAACAAGTGATGTTACAGCGCTGTCACGCCCCCTGCTTAGAGCGATGATTTCACAGTTTATCACTTCTCTTGTAGCCTTAGAGCAGTCCTTCTGCGGCTCTCTCCTCCGCCCCCCTCCCCGACAACAAATTGAAAAGTGAATTGTAAAAGCTTACTAACATCAGCCTGGATAATGGGCTATAAGATTAAAATAGGCATGACAGAGCAAATTCACATCCACCTTGAAATGTAGCATTTCAGGATGTATTAGGTGATTTAAAACGGTTCCTTTTAACACGTTCACCACAACAGGGATTGCCTCCCACTAATCAAATCTATAATTGTTTTGATATATAGAGTATTGCTAGATTTTTTACCAGTAGAATTAGGGACTCTGAAGAGCTTAAAAGCTTGTGTTAAACTGAGCAGTTATTGACCTTTTAAAGGGAATGTATTCCATTCTTACCAATGTTAATACTTAATATCTGCATCAAAGACTCAGAAAGAAAAAAAAATTGCAGCAGCCAATATGGGAGCTTAGCATGCTAGGGCTTAGTATGTAGACCCTGATGCCTTCAGGGAACACAGTTCAATTCCTAGCCGTGATGATGTCAATAATCACATCCTTGGTTAATGGAGAGTCTGTACATCTTGATGTGCCAGTCAAGGGGGTCACTTGCACTCTTCAGAGTGACTGCTCTGGTGAGAGAAGTAAGAAAAACTAGAGGGAAGGCATTTAAAAGATTGTGTCATTGAGCCTGGATGCTAGGTTGCTGGATAATAATTGGCATTCCACTGTGAGGAAATCGACAGGAATGCCACTTCCTGCTGGTATGGGCATCAGTGCTGAGGAATGGTTAAGATACTTTGGGCATCAAGACTGCAGAACCTTTAAAAGAGGAAGGTGATGCGAGGAGGGGGAGGGGGAAAGGAAGAAATCCACGGGGGGCGGGGGAAGGAACAGTATAACGGAGGAATTTCAGCTTTGCTATTTTAAATGATAGCTAAGGAGAAAACAGTCCCCCAAAGCGTTTCATTTTGGAATTCCTCTCCCCGTTAAGTGTAAATCACAGTATCAGCTGCTCCTGACAGTGTGCTCTAGTGTGAGCTGCTGTCACCAGCAAATCTGAGAGAATTAGATCCGCTTTTTTAAATCTTTTGACTGCCAGTGTTGAGGGTTTTTTTTTCAACGTCTTTGTCTTTTCTGCATTAGTGATAATACTTCGCTGCTTAGCTATGACATGAACTCAGAACTCTTAGTGAAAGCGAAGAAGGGGGGGGGGGAGAAGGAACAGACATGACAACGTTGGTCACCTTATTCTGACAAAACACCAGCAACAGACACACGCACAGAAGCTGCCTTGGTTTTGACCAACATGTTTACTTTACTTGCAGGCTCTTTTCCACTATGGCTCCCCTGACTAGTGCTTCCACTGCTGCTGCCCTACTGAGACAGCCCACTCCTGCCGTGGAAAGTGCAGTGCAATCAAGTGGGCTATCAGATCCAGCAACAGCTGCAGCAGACAGACGGGCTTCTAGCATAGCAGCTCTGAGGCTGAAAGCAAAAGAACACGCAGCTCAGCTCACACAGCTCAATATTATCCCTGGAAACAGCACAGGGAAAGAGGTGTGCTAAAATAAATAAATAAAGGTCACCTCAGCTAGCGCGAAACAAGACCAAATGGAAAAAGAGGACCAGCGACTAAGACATTGGATAGGTTCTCGGGTTAGGAACTTGAAGAAAGCACGCATCCTTTGCATCAGCACTCACATGAGTGGCCCAACATTTACAAGCTCCTGAATAAGTAACTCCTTGGCTGGTACATTTTTAAAGTATACACCGAGTTAATTTCTTCGTTGGTCATTAGTTAAAAAGAGCTCCTAAAAGATATTATATTATAGAATTAAAGTTACAGCCTTTCCTTCCTACCCCCTCCCCTTCTGGACGTCTGGCTAAATAAATAAGTCAAAAAATTAAATTACAAATTAAAAAAAACTTAAACCTCCCACACGGCTTCTTAAAATAACATTTTAGGATGTTAAGTTGGTCTGTCAGGAGCACTGGAGAACTATTTTACATGTTATTGCAGCCTGCTGCATATTATCAACCAAGGATGCTGCCAGTGCAGACTGAAAGTGAATTGATGCTGTAAGATAACCAGTGCACTTAAAGGAAAGGGGTATATCTTTTTCTTGTTATATTCTTTAACACTACACCAACCAAGGTTTTTATATCAAACCAAAGGGAAATACACTGCTAGAATATGGACTGTTTAAGTCACTAAACTGTGATTATTGATTCTGTACATACCATTGTTATAAAAAAGAACAGAGCTTTGTATATTTGAAATGTTATAAAACAATTGCACTCAGTGTAGTGTTGTAAAAGTTTGTCATTCTGTAGATTCTTACTGTGTTGTAGATATAATAGGGTTCATAGACAAATATTTATGTACAACCCCTTTATTTAACTTATTAACTGTAGAGGTTTCTGAAACCCTAAAAAGGCAATGGTACAGTACTTTTGTGTAATGTCGTTATTGTTAACACTTTTCCTTGCCATCGAGTGGAGAAGTGCCACACTCAAAAAATTAAAAAAAAATATAAATATATGTTTAACAAAAATTGTGAAGGGTATATTGAAGTATATGGCATTTAATAGCGTCATTGGAAACAATCATGGAAATACCAGCGGTGCAACTAATACGGTCTGTTATAAATGCCTAAGAGACTGTTATCCCCAAAACTGCTGTAGGAGGAAGCTGGTATTCCTGCCTTTATCAGGGACAGGTTTTTATTGTTTTAAGACAACAAAACAGGCAATTGTTTTAAAAGATTGAAATTTCACTGTGTTTCTAATACGCCTGCCCTGACAACCCAAACAATTTGAATCTGAAGGCGAAGCAGAACCCTCCTACAGTCATTGGTGGCAGGATCCCGCCTGTGTGTATCTATGGTAGATATTAAATGTCATACAGACTTCAAGTCGGCCCCCAGGTGCTTTCAGGAAAACACTGAGTTACCCAAAGTGCGGGCTCGGCGCAGCCGCTGGCAGCACCACTGCCGTAGCTCTAGGCAGCTCAGGGGAACTAGAGGAAGTCAAAGTTTTCAAACTTCTTGGCGAAGGTGGTTGGCGCTCGGCGGGGAATGCTGTAATCCCCCCTCATTGCCCAGCCTCAGGTATTGCAACCTGACAAGCCCTGGCAGCAGGGACGCGCCACCCAGCAAGGGAGGTGAGGCTGGGGCGGGCCTTTGGAGAGGCTGTGTGTGTGTGTGGGGGGGGGAGGGGTGTGTGTCTCTCGGTCCCTGCGTGTCCGGTTTCGCGGCTCCGCAGGGCAGCGCTGTGGCAGCGGGGCGGGGCTGCTTAGAGCTAAGCGAGGAGGGGCACCAGCAGCGGCCAGAGGTGCCCAGCGCTAGTCTCGGCTGCGGGGGGAGGGGTGTCTCGGTGGGTACCGTGGGCTGGGAGGCGGGGGAGCGCGGAATCCGGCGCCGCTCCCCACGGGAGTGGGGGGAAAGGGCGCAGCTGCGAGGCGGGAAAGCCCGGCTCGTGCCTCCTCCGCCTTGGCGGCCACGCGGGCTGCTGCACCCCCCCCCCCAGGCTGAGGCGCGGGCAGGCCGGTTTGGGCCGCCCCGGGGCTGTGACACCCCTCCCCCCATCCCCGCTTGCAGCGCCCTCAGCCCGCTCCTCGGCCCCGCCAGCCTGCCCCAGCGACGCGCACCCGCAGCTGCCGGGCCCCGCCTGAGCGAGCCCCGCGGCCTTTCAAAGCGGCACCAGAAACCCACTTTCCTCCCCCCCCCCCCACCCGCGGGCTGCCCCGGCGCTGAATGCGGGGCTGGAAGGAGGCAGTGGAGCGTGGCGAGATTTGCCAGAACGAGTCACTCGAATTGCCAGCGGCATTAATGCCCCCGACCCGGCCCTAGTACCTGGGGACGCGCTGCTCCAGTCACACCCCGCCCCCAGCCCTGCGTGGCCTTTGCAAGCGCCACGCCAATAGTGCGGCTCGCATGCAACCCCGGCTCGCTGCCCGGGCCAGGTCTCTCGTCTCCCCCCCCATGTAAAAGCCCGCGGGAGTTCCCAAGCCAGGGGTCCCCTTCCTCCCTGCTCCGCCCAGGCCCGGTCATCCACGCTGCCGCAGGCTGGAGCCACGGCCCAGTGCAGCGGGAGGATCCAAACTCGACCCCAATACCGCCCGCCGCAGTGCAAACTGCTGGGCAGTGCATCCCGCGCGAAGGGCAGGGCCTCTGTGCACCCGCCGCCACAGGGCCCGTTCCAGTTCTCCCCCAACCCCAGCCCGCTTTTGCTCACGACGTAGTTGTAGCAGGAGATGGTTGTAGCAGGACTCCTGCTCCGGAGTCGAATTGAGAGGTGCAAACCCCAGGGGAAGTTAAATAGTGTTTATCTGACTCCCCCCCCCCCCAATTGTGCATGGAGGCGATCGCACACAGGCCACTGTGACATGCTGCAATTGTTTGTTTTTATGAACAAGCTACAGTTCCCCAAATAACTACACATCTCCCTGACAGCATTCTATAGACACATATGTATTTTAGAGTTTCCAAAGAGGGGGCAAAAATTATGGGAAAAATAACGTTTGCTCTTGGATGTTATTAACTGTACAGTTTGAAGTATACATTTTTACTGTAAAGAAAAGGGAATCATTATCAAGCCATTACGCATTAAGAAATGTCATTCAGTCATTTTTATTCTTTCTGCTGAAATCTTCGTAAAAGCCCGAATCATACTTCCACAAGCAGCAATTTTGCTAATCCAGGGGGTTATTACTCTGGGCCCTTATTAGGATCTATACTACTGGCAAGCAATCCTATAACGTTCTCAAAAGAAGTTTACCTCCGTGTTATAAAACCAGTAGTGGTATTTATACTGTGCAATAATTAGTGTATTACTTGAATCCACTAACAGGTTCATTTTATCTCTGCACAAAACCTCTGGTCTGCTTATAGAAAGCTTGTGCCTCCTTTGGTGCTGTTAAAGTGGTGACAGAGTGAATGAAGGCTGGTAGCACTTTCTCCTTTTGCCTTGCCTTAATTCCCATCTCTTTCTGCTCTCATCCAATTAGTGCAGTGTATTAAGCGGTTTATCATCTCATAGTCAGCTATTGAGAGAAACAAGGCGAACACTTTGCAATAGAGCCTGCTCTCCTTTGACACCCTCAGGTACTTACATATTCCACTGTGCTATGAATAATAGAGAAAGAATAGAGCACTAATTCCCTCATCAAAGAATGCCTTGTCTGCTGCTTTGCTCAACAACACCATTCTGATCAAAAGAAAAGCAATAAAGCTTAGCATAACAAAACGAAACCTACTTATTAGCTTAGTGGTTAAATTAATGCAGAGCCGCTGCTATTCAAAACCAAGGTTTGAAAACAGCCTCCAATAACCTGATAATGCTGCTTTCGGGATGAAGGAATTTTAATCTGAAATTTGAAGCTGGCACAGATGAGTTAATCTATTAAACTGCTATAAGGAGAATTCACCGCGGCTCGTTCAATTAAGAAATATTTAAGGTGCTCTACAGAAGCTAGGCATATACAGCAAAAGGGAAGATGTGCCCAAGTTTGGAATTAGCAAAGTGCATTTTGCAGTGAAAATGCAGATTCTGGCACAGGACCAAATGGGTTTGCAGTATGAATTTGTTTTTAACCACACACAAATAACTTCCCCTATGTGAAGTCTGGCCTCCGAGTTTATATATCAATATTCCTTTCCCCAAATTGAAAAAAAGAGAAATTTGAGAAAAACATTTTAAATGTTTTTAACTACAGCAGGGCGAGGTGAAAGGGAGAATGTGAAGCAGTTCAGCCTAGATCAGTTTCAGAATACAAGTCTGTGAACTTCTACCTCTCCCAAATTATTTCCAGCACTAAATCAACTGCATCTATTTCCTATATACATAGACTATTGAAACAAATTTTAGAAAGATGATTTTGCATTACCCAGTCTTTCTTCGGGGCTAAAAGAGAGACAAATCACGTAGGGCTTATTAGTTTCAGGGAAAAAGCATCTGTTCCTTGCCAGGAATTCAACTCTGATCTGAGAAGAAGCAACAATTGCTTGAAATTGGGAAAAGCATTCATTTCCCATTTGATTGTGGCTGGCTACAGTAACCATAGAGGAAAAGTTTCAAGATTTTGTGTTCTCTGTGTCATAAAAACAGGGATTAATTCTTCTTTTCTCTGTGACGGTAGTACAACTTTATTGAAGTTCCTAATGTGGATACTATATATATCCACTCTTCACAATTATTCCACAACTGTCTTTTAATTTTAACTCCTTACCCTAGTAAAAACTAATAGATTCTTCAGCAATGATTATGCTGACACATACAAATGTCATAGAAAAAGGTTTTGCCTTTTACAACCATTTACTTTGTATACAATACTTACATTTCTTGAAAAATAACTTTTTACTTGTCTAAAAATTCTACCCATTCATACTGGTAAAGTCAAATAGTAACTTGACTAGATAAAAAAATATACAGGAAATAAAAGACAGGCTATTGATTAATGTATCTTTCAAAGATCTCTAACTTGGTTATTTCATTTAGACAGGCAGCAAGATCTTATTTCAGACCACAATACCTGAAAGATTATCTGTTACAATGATTAGACTAAATATGTCACATACATTACAACACAAGTAGCATAGCTTTATGCATCCAGATGTATGGAATAATACTGACCCTAAACAGGTAACTGTTGATACGTACATTCTCATTTACTTTAGGACTACTTGTGCATGTAAAACTTGCAGGAGTTAGCCACATTTGTGAGGAAGTAAATGTATACTTTGAGACACACACACACACACACACACACACACGTACAATATCTATATGTACAAATACCATGGTTACCCCAGAGCACACTGATGCAGTTTTATAAACAACTATGATATAAACACGTATACTTAAATCACAATCATCTTCGGTAACTTGTGGGTTTGTGCTGGTACTCTCACTTTTTTTAAAAGGTTCAAGCCCTTTTCCTTAGTTTTCACTGAACCAAACTGACCTTTTTAAAGGCAGAGATGCATATACCTCTGTAAATTGTACTCTGGATTTAGAGGAATGGACTCTAAGGGCTAGTGTCAGCAGATTTGGGCTGTGGGGCATAAGATTGCAGTGTAGATGTTCAGTCTCTCTCTGGAAGGCTGGGCGTTAGCACATCCCGCCTTGTATCTGGTATAGATAACAGATCCAGTCACATTTCTTTCACTAGAAAACTTTATTTTTTCCTTCAAGCAATATGAAACTTTACATTGTATAGTGTTACACATTTTTAAAAGCATTTTATAGTTTCAAAAAATTAACAAAAATATGACCCAGTAAAACTAACAAAGAATTTAATACTTACTGAAAAGTATAAAGAACCTTACATTTTTCCTCCTCCAGAGCCGACAATTTTAATGGTAATTATTTTGTCATTTGTGTTTGTCATTTTACTGGCAGTAAACAGGCAATAAGATTTGTTTACAAAACTATTACAACTTTAGTATGGCCATAACTTTTTATGACATAACACTAATATTTTTTGGCTACACTGCATTGTACCCACATATTTGTCATTGACTGTTTATATATAATCTGAGTTTTTTGTGTACAGTACAATAAAGATTGATATCTATTTGCTTGGTATGTATATTTGGTGGGCTCACTACTTATATTTATTTCTGTAGAATAGCAAGACATAACTTATGTTTAAGTACAAAGAAATAACATTTAAAACAGAAAAAATGGTTTTCTATTTTTGGGAACTACAAGTCATAAAATTGCCATCCTTTGTTCAGTACCATTATATATAAATCTTAAAAGCAAAGCTCCCATCAGATGAAGGTATTGGGACATTAGGAGGCTTTTAGGTTTAGTATTGTTTTTAATTGGTATGTTTACGATGGGAAAGTAGATAAACTATGAAAAGGCAAAACATTAGTGCTCCTACTGAGACCTCTACTAACCTCTCTTCTTGAGAGCACCTCTACTAAATACGCTGGAGCAAAGTCTAGGATCACTTACATTCCAGCAACTCTCACTGGGAATTATTCAATTAAAGTAGCAATTCCCCCACCCCTTTTTCCCTCATAGGTCTAGATACAACAAATATATATAACAAACTCAACTATTCAGGTGGTCCAGAAAAACACTGTATTCTGTTTTTATCTTTACGTTTTTTTCCACTAGTGAGAAACTAAGATGATTAAAACACATCTGTATTTTATGTATGCTGAAATCAGAGTATTGTATTTTAGAATGGGAAAGCCAGAAGAGAAAAGAGAGATTATTATTTTTAAAGGACAACAAACCTCTCTTCTCCCACCATTTTCACTTAATCATTGTCTTTCATTACTGGGATCTCCCACAGATTTCACTATACTGAAGGTCTGAAACAGTTTGCCAAGGTTTACTTCAGAATAGCTGCTCATGGACAGAAATCTGTCTACTGTGTTCTTCAACCTTCTGTAAACCTCTGTCTCATTTTTGGTCAGCTTCCTCTTCATGCTTTCTAAAAATAAAAAAGAAGGATTAAAAGATCAAAAGGGGAAACACATTTTCATTAATCTTTTAAAGTAAGGTGTATTTACTGCCACTGAGACATAAAACACATTTTTATTACAATAGCCTCAGACTTTACTACAATAGCTCTCATCCCCCACTTAGCTTCATCGACATGTTGAGGAAGGGTGTAAAAACTAACTCACAAAGACCCTGAATCTAGTTCAGCAAGGAATTAGACCATCTGTCACCCTGCAACTGAACTGGCACAGCACCTCCTGTCAGTAAATAACAGGAAGTGCTGCTTGTATAGTAATGCTGCCCAAGTGGTAAAGGGACCCAGGGATGGATTAGATACATCAGAGAAAACCACTCGTTTGTTGTTGCTGAAAAATTATTATAAAAATGTGATTTTTTAAAATAGAGGAAGCAACTTGTCTAGTCATTAGAAAAGGGAATGAGGCTTCTGGAGACCCAGCATGGCTTCAATGGAGCCACATTTTCATCCTTTATTTTTATTCCTATCTGTACTGCTGGATAACTGAAATGCTTTGGGCAGGTCTACTTCTCATTTCCCAGGAAGACTCCTCTGCAAAATGGAAATATTAATACTCATCTATCATTGTAGTGCACTTCAAGATCTCTGATGAAAGACATAAAGTGCACACTATTAACAAAGGAGGAACTCCCTATCACTGTAACTTCTTACCCTAACAGGCAAGTGAGATTAGTCTACTATCTTAACCAGTAAGCCTTATGCAGAAGACATCAGGTTCTCTTGATACACCAATGAATAGGCCTTTCCAATGTATTTGGTTGGCATGATCTCTGCCAAAAGACCTAAGGCATGAAATAAAATATTTGTTTCTCAAACTCTGGATGAATTTATTGGCAAAGCCAGTTTATTTGTTCTATATTGTTATAGAACGAAATTTAAAAAAGAAACAACTCCGTTGTCTGTGAGTGTCTTCTCAAAATGACAAATACAATTCAGCTAAGAGTAACATTGGCAGATATTTCACAGCCACATGCCAACAGTCAAACACTTGGTAAAGATCAAGTCCAACAATACTCTATCCAATACTCTATCCAAACAATACTCTAACAATCATGTCCCTTCCTCTCCATAAGGCCAGGTAGACAGGCCTCATAATGTGCCCAGAAGGTCACTATACAGATTCAGACCATTTTGGACTAGTGGACACACAGGAAAGAAGTGGTTCCAAAGTTGAGAGCCCTTCCTACTTTTATACTGGGGAGGGACACTCCAGCTGAAGCATCTCTGCTGATCAAAACTGTGACAGTACAGCACAGGGAGATAGGCAATCTCTCGAAACAGCTCTCAACCCATTTTGTCATAGCATAAGCATGCATCTTGTAAGCATCCCACACTGTTTAGCTATTGCACATCATTTTTGACATGCTTCAACATGTCTCACTCCTCTCTGTCCTCTGGCAGAGACTGAAACATTTCATTGCATTATTTATATTACAAAAATGCCACAAAGTACATATCCCATGTAAAAAAACCTGTAAGATTTCCTTAACTACCCAGTTCTACACTTGGTGGTTTGTTAGAATAAAACTCATCTTAAAGCAATGAGCATTCCCCACGATCAATGAGAATTTACAGATTTTTTGGGGGACACAGTTTTCCAATTCATCCATGTAGGGTCAGGGTAAAGATATAACGGTGGAGAGGTAAAGATATCCCATCTAGCTTATGTCCCATCGAAGGAATGAGGACCCATCTAATGTGTAAGGATGTGGCAGAAAAAACATTAGATAAAAAGGACAGTAAGTATTGGGGAAAAATAATCATGTGTTACACACATATTTAAGGGTTTGCAGGATCAGGTCCTAGTCCTCAATATATGAAGTCTACTTGAGTATAATATAGCTGAATTACTCTTTGTCACTATTCAGACAAATAACTTCTCTCTAAAAGTGGTAAAAGATAACTTTAAGTTCAGCCTAAAGAAAATAAAAAAGCAATTTAAGAATTCTGTACTTTAATCAGATTTGAGTCACTAAAACACATGTAATTAACCTGGAAGCACTTTAAATGCTGGGTCTAATTAAACATAACTGTGAAAAGTTACATTAAAACCTGTAGTAACTCTGTATATTGTCAAACAAAAACTAAACTAACCATAAATACTCAAGACACTAAGCAGTTTATATATTGCTAAAAAGGGTAAGATGGATTAAAGGATTTTGTTTGCAACTGCTCACGTGCTAGCAAAACTGAGGAAATGTGTGCTTACTGTACCAACAACTGTATCATGAAATGTCTACACTTGAAGTTCAAATCTAGGCTAAAATAGTTTTAAAGCTTTACAGAGCCCAGGAGAGACTAAGGTGAAGAGTATCAATGTACAGAAACAGCTGCTACAGATGGAGAGAGCAGGAAGACACATTAATCAGGAAAAGAACAACTAAACTGAAACAATAAAGCAATGCTGAAGTGGAGAACAAAAAAACCCAGACACACAT